>NC_061513.1:192315634-192366765 GCF_022539505.1 Lolium rigidum | reverse complement strand
ACGGTCCTTGGGGGCGGAACTTCCAGTCGGGGTGGAACTTCCGGCCAACTTCCGGCCTAGTTCCGAAAACGACCGATTTCCTTGCAGTAACATCCCGGGGTGTTTTGGCGCGTTTCCGGAACTGGGGCGGAACTTGGGCAGAAGTTCCGGCGGGCGGAAGTTCCGGTCCTTGGAGGCGGAAGTTCCGGCTGGATTCTCTTTCCTGGGCGTTGGACAGCATCTTGGGAGCATCTGGGCGGAAGTTCCGGTCTCGGGGGCGGAACTTCCGGCTGGGCGCTGGAGCTCCATCTTCTTCATCTTCGGCTCCTCTCCATTGGCTTGGCCTCCATGGCTTGTGTCTTGATCGATGTACTCGATTGAACACAGCGTATTCGCATGAAGTAGTATGCCATCCAATGAGGTATCAAATGTATACGTGGAAAGGAGCGAATTCACCTCTTGGTGTATAGCTTTGGCCCGAGCTCGTGTCATGGGGCCACGAGGAGGGCTTGTCGGTCTTGAGGAGGAGGTGTCCAAAAGCCACCCCGTATCATCTCCCCCCTCCCTTGGAAAAGAGTCGTCCTCGACTCTAGAGTGTCATCATCTCCTTGACGTGGCATCCTATCCTTGATGTTGATGGCGTGCTTGGTCTTGAGTGTCGTACCCTTGAAGTTCATGAAGCACATGTCATGGTCCGTGGCGATGGTTGTTGGTCGTCCATGCAGTCGGATGTTCTCCCTAAGCAACAATGTATGCATGTGTGAAGCATTAACCGTTCTAGAGCATGGCTTGCATTGATCTAAAGGATGGACTCTAGCTACCACATCAAAAGTTTGAGCATTGGTATAGGGGTTGGAAATGGACTTAGCTTGAAAACACATGGGGCGTTGTATGCATTGGAGCTCGATGTCTCTCATCATCTTGTTGTCATGGTGGTGTGTGGGGAGCATGGTAAGTGTCTTATCTCGTCCCTTCTTCTTGGCGTTAAGGCGGGTAGCTTGGCGAAGTACATGTTCTTGTATGATTGCTCTTGTGTCTTCATGTAGTTTCTTCATGGTGATGGCGTGCTTGTCGAAGTCCATGTTGGTTCTCTCATGAAGAATTGGAGGTGGGGTGTTGCTTCCGAATAAGAACTTGGATAAAAGCAACTTTCGCATAGAAGAATCGAGTATGCCAATTTTGTTTTCCTTGGATAAGAAATCATCATGCGGAAGGAAATCAACCAATTCTTTTTCAATGGAACACTTGGCAAAAATGGGAACAAATATTGTGTCGGTGTAGTCAACCTTGGGTAGGACAAGGAGTGGTGTATAGTGAAGTTTCATTTTCAAGTCATGAAAAGCGTATTGTGTAGCGTTGTCCCAAACAAACGGAACATTCAAAAGGCAAACAATGGTGCTAATGTTGTTCGTAGGGCGAGTATGGAAAATGGCAATGGCATGGAAACTTCGAGCTTGCGCAATTGTGGTTGGCGTGGGCCACTTATGTATATCCTTAAAGTTCGAATAATCCACTTCAATGCCAATGGAGGAAACCGCAAATCCAAAGGAAATCAACTTTTTGTGTGTAAACGGCCATAAGATGCATAAGGCTTCTCTCACATATATAATATGATCCTTGAAATTCATGGGACACATGAGGGTATCATCAAGGTTTACAATGACACTCTTGTCAACAAGATGTTTCAAGACATGTTGCATAAGACTCAAAAAGAGTGACAAGGAAATGGAACAACCCAAAGGCATGACAAGAATCGTCGGAACCACACTTGGGCTAAGGTTTTCATGAACATACCCGTGTCCTTGACGATCATACGTTTGACGTTTCCTTTCTTCTTGGTCTTCGGGTTTGGTGCGGTAAGCGGGACATGTTGGTAGTGTGGCGCCTTGCATGAGGTCGATGTGGTGCTCTATGCCTTGGAGCGGTGGTAGTCCTAGAGGAAGATTGTTGAGGAAGACATCTTGAGACTCCTTCAAAAGAGACAACAAAGACGAAAGAAGTGTTGTTAAGTTGTTAGTCTCCGAGGATGGTCCCTTGCAAGTGAGCACATAGTGCAATTTGGTGGATAGGTTGTGGTGCACTTCTCTCATCTCACTCTTGGTGGCTAGGAGGACACTCGTCATTTCGCTCTCATATGGCTTGTGGCGCTCACTCTCTTTTTGGTGGATCACTCTCTCACCTCTCATCTCACTATTGGTAATGGTTTCTTGTGCCCTCGCTAAAGCCTTTACGGTGTTTGCAATTACTTGGCTAGGAGTCATTGGGCGTAGAATGAACGTCTTGTCATTGACCTTGAAGCTATAAGCATTGGTTGAACCATCATGGATTGCCTTTTTGTCATATTGCCAAGGGCGTCCAAGTAGCATGTGGCATACGGTCATTGGGACCACATCACACTCTATAGTGTCTTCATAGGATCCAATCTTGAAGGATATGGTGACGGTATGTTCAATCTTCACATTTCCGTTGTCACTTAACCATTGGATATGGTAGGGGTGAGGATGCTTCCGGAGTTGGAGGTTGAGCTTGGAACATAGTTCGTTGCTTGCAAGGTTGTGACAACTTCCTCCATCGATGATGACTTTGATCGACTTGCCCTTGATTCCGGCTCTTGTATGGAAGATGTTGCACCTTTGGTCTTCATTGTGATCGGCATGAGGGGTCAAAACTTTGGATACCACAAGAGAAGGACTTGTATCATGCTCACATAAGACATTCTCATGGTTTTCCAACTCCTCATCTTCAAATGTTGTTGTGGCTTGCACCAAGGCTTCATATGCATCTTCACTTAAGTAGTCCACATTCCCATCATTCCGAGTTATGATGACTCTTGTGTTTGTGCACTCAAAAGATTTATGTCCTTGGGCACCACACTTGAAGCAAATGATGTTACTAGATCCCGTTGAAGCCTTGGATGACATGGTTGATGTAGGTGGCTTGAGACTTGTGGTCTTCATGGCACTTTTAGTTGGCTTGGTGGGGTCCTTTGAGGAGCTGTCACTTGTGTTCATGGTGCTAGCGGAGTCATTGATTGCATTTCTTGCGGCAAAGAAGGACTTGGATTTAGCACTTGCTATGTCTTCTCTTACTTCGCGCTCGGCCCTTGTAGCTTGATGAAGCAACTCAACCATGTTGGTGTAAAGCAAGAATTCCACTATCCTCTTGACGGGGATGTTCAATCCATTCAAGAATCTTGCCATTGTTTGCTCTTCTCGCTCATCCACATTCGCACTCATCATGGTCATGTGCATCTCCTTGTAATACTCCTCAACGGACTTGAAGCTTTGCTTGAGTTGTGTGAGCTTGTTGAAGAGGTCACGTTTGTGGTGGGTGGGCACAAAGCGGGTGTGCATGACTTCTTGCATCTCTTCCCATGTGTCAATGGGCTCTAAGTCTTCTTTCTCACGCTTCTTGTTGACTTCTTCCCACCAAACATTTGCATATCCCTCAAACTCAAGTGATGCCATGGCCACCTTCTTTGCTTCGGAGAAGTTGTGTATGCGGAAGATCTTGTCAACCTTGAGTACCCAAGACAAGTATGCATCGGGGTCTTCTTCTCCTTGGAACTTGGGCATGGTGAACTTTAGCTTCCCAAAGATTTCTTCCTCATTACGGTCATTGCGTCTAGGAGGTGGTCTTTCTTCACCATGGTCTTGACGTTGTTGAGGTTGAGGTTGTGGACCTTGAGCATCTTGATTGTTGTTTCTATTTTGTTGATGAGGAGGTGGTCTTCCATGACCTTGAGCTTGATCTTCATTGTGGCGGCGGTGTCGAGGCATCACACTTTCTTCACTTGATGCTTGGTGATGACTTGATTCTTCATCTATCTCAACCTCTCGTGCTCGATGTTGTGGTCTTCTACCATGAGGTCGATCATCGTGATGGCGACGATTGTCTTGACCTTGAGGGCGTGGTGCCCCATCACGTTGAGCTTGACCAACATTGATGATTTGGCGTTTTTGGTTCACTTCTTGTTCGACATCATGTTGTGGGTGCCTTTGAGCATTGGCCACTTGAGATGGACGATCTTGACCTTGTTGGTGACGTGCCTGTTGCTCATGGCGACGACGTTCTTGCTCACGTGCATGAAGGAGATCTTGATCATGACGAAGACGTTGTTGTTCCTCTTGGAATTGAGCTTCACGAGTTGCTTGTTGTAGTCTTTCTTGTTCAAGTTGAGCTCGTGCTTGCTCCGCATCTCGAGCTTGTTGTTGAAGTACTTGAGCATCCACATTATGGTTGTGTGGGTCTTCGTTAGAGGCATGATGAGATGGTGAAGGAGCTCGATGTCTTGAACTATGAGAGCGCGAAGACCTTGAGTGTTGGCTTCGATTGTTGGCGATGTTGGCAATAGCTTGTTCAAGGCGTGCCAACCTTTCTTCTTGTCTTCTCATGCTCGCCATGTTTTGTTGACCTTGAGTAGCAAGTGTGGCCTTCATATCGTGGCCTTGAGCATCAAGCTTGTCATGGAGGTCTTGCACTTGGACATTGAGGTCCCTTCTTTGCACTTGAGCTCGTTCTTCATAGCGTAAGACGGTCTCATCCATCCTTGCCGTGAGGTCATGTATACTCTTGTTGACGACTTGAGTAGCTATCCAATGTTGGTGCCACGTCATGGGTAGTTGGTTCCCTTCTCCACTAGACATGGTTACAACTAAAACAAGAACTATGTTGTGGGTGGTTAGGAAAAACTACCAAAAGTGTCAAAACTTGCAAACCAAAATCGAAAAGGTGTTTCAAGTCGGAGGACAACCGATATGTATGCACACACACAAAACAAAAACTCTATATGGTGTTAGGTATGGATGTGGAAAGCCAAATGGAAGAACCAAACGAAAAGTCTATTGTCAAAAGTGGGTAAGATCCAAAAGTCACAAGTCAAAAGCGGTGATCACAAAAGGCATACACAAGGTGGAACACACGCGTGGGACAAAATGGGGTTAGCTGACGGGAAAATGAGCACGAACAAAAATGGTCCTAACGAAGACTACTTGCTCGGTGTCACGCTAACGCAAGAGAGACCGTGGCTTGGTTGCAAAATTGAGAAGCAACAAGATTTGCGCAAGACGCCTCTCTTCTCTTTTCTCTCTTTTGCTTATAAGCTTTGGACTCTTTTGTGTATAGGTGTCACTCACACTCTTTTTTTCTTTTTGTATCTTTTTTTTTCACTATGTAAAGATACTACTATCTATGTAAGTATGTCACACTTCTTTTGCTTATCTTTTCACGACGAGCTTGCTTCGTAGCTTTGCTCAACACACGCACACCCTCACGGTCGGGACGCTTGCGCAATGCTTCGCAACACTAGAAAGCCACTCTCGATAGGAAAGGTACGCAAAAGAGGCTAGGGCTGCAAGGAAAAGGGGCAAGTTATACCACTTGATGATGGTGGCCGACGATCTCGAACTTGCGATGGTGGTGGAAGGTGTCAAGTGAACCGCTTGGATCCTCGGGGTGCCGTCGTCGTTGTTGATGTTGCGGAAGCTTGTGGTAGCTGAAATGGCACACAAAACCGAGGTCCAAACACAAAAGGGGTAGTGCCAAAACGAAAAACGAAGGTAGCTGTGAAAAATTCGGCCAGTCGGAACTTCCGGTCCTGAGGGGCGGAACTTCCGGTCCCGGGCGGAACTTCCGGTCCTGCCGGGTTTCCCACATGGGGGCAAGAGCAAAGCTCAGGTTTAATTTCACATCAAGTCTAATCTCAGATCTGAGCCAACATGGCTATTTATAGTTGGTGGGGCGAAGGGATAAGTTACAGGCCGAAACATGCTGTTTGAGCTGAAAGTCGTGCAGGCGGAAGTTCCGGTCGCTCGGGGCGGAAGTTCCGGCTGGATTCTCTTCACTGGGTATTGGACAGCATCTGGAGGCATCTGGGCGGAAGTTCCGGTCCTTGGGGGCGGAACTTCCGGTCGGGGCGGAACTTCCGGCCTAGTTCCGAAAACGACCGATTTCCTTGCAGTAACATCCCGGGGCGTTTTGGCGCGTTTCCGGAACTGGGGCGGAACTTGGGCGGAAGTTCCGGCGGGCGGAAGTTCCGGTCCTTGGGGGCGGAAGTTCCGGCTGGATCCTCTTTCCTGGGCGCTGGACAGCATCTTGGGAGCATCTGGGCGGAAGTTCCGGTCCTGGGGGCGGAACTTCCGGCTGGGGCGCTGGAGCTCCATCTTCTTCATCTTCAGCTCCCTCTCCATTGGCTTGGCCTCCATGGCTTGTGTCTTGATCGATGTACTTGATTGAACACAGCGTATTCGCATGAAGTAGTATGCCATCCAATGAGGTATCAAATGTATACGTGGAAAGGAGCGAATTCACCTCGTGGTGTATAGCTTTGGCCCGAGCTCGTGTCATGGGGCCACGAGAAGGGCTTGTCGGTCTTGAGGAGGAGATGTCCAAAAGCCACCCCGTAGTATCACAGTACCTTATTCTCAAAGCTAGACCGCATGCTTTCTTATCCAACTGCCCATCATCTGTGGTAGCCCAAAGTTGTCACAATACTGCATTCCAGATTCCACCCGGAGTTCAATATATGGCTGCAGTTTTGCATGAACAAAGTTGTTCACTGCCATTTTGGTTGTTGCAGACTTGCAGCAGAGAATTGTAAAATTATGACGAAGAGAAAAAAATCCTCGTAAAGTTAGAAATGCACAGTCTGTCACTCTTCCGATCTCTCTTGATGAAAACACTTCTATCCCACATTGAAGAAAAAAGATGTGAGAAACAAAACCAGGCCATAGTAGCAGTGCAGCACAATCATGGATCCAAGCAGGGAAAGTGGGCAACTCTACTTCGCTTTGGAGTTCCGGGCATGAAACAGAGGCCATCCTCTGCGCTGTGTCTCCTCTCCATGACCGCGCCATGAGCATCTGGCGACGACCTAGCATGAGGATTGGTATGGATTTTGTTCGAGTTGTACACAATTTCCGTGTATTTTCCCTGCTGTGCAAGGGTTTTCCTGCATATTCACAGCACCTGTGCATGCATATGTACCAGCCTAGCCTCATGGAAATACAAGTTGCATATTTCATCATGGTATCAGAACCATCTAGGTTTTTTTTCTCTTCACCACTGCACGTGCAACTTGTGCATTCCCTCATAGAGCGACTGTTGTTGGCATCCCCCTGCCGTTCCGTCAGCTTCCTCCCTCCACTGCCCCGACGTGATCCACGCATCTCACGACACATCAGCCTCATCTCGCTTTTCCCTGCGCTGATGTCCTGATTATTTAATTGCTCCATTGTCCATGGAATCATTGAATCAAGGTTGCTCCAGAATTCGCTGATCACGCGGCTCCAAGGAACTTTGCAGAAGCCTCCGATATGTCCGCAATTTCCCGGCGTGTGAAGGCAATTTCCCGGCGTGTGAAGACGTGCAATGCTGACTTGTTGCGGCAGCTGGCCCATCTGCGCTGCTTCCACATCAAGTGCTGCGCTTCTGCTTGTCCACCAGCGCTGTCGCTCCAGATTGATTGCTGCTGCTGCCGATTGGTGTATTCCACTAGCGCTGATGCTCTGGATTGAGTACAGCTTCTGCCTACTTGTCTGTTGTTACCTAGCTCCTGATTGATTGTATATTTGCTGATTCAAGCTTGGATAAATTTTGGTGCATGCCAGTTTCCCCAATTAGTTGAGGATGCTTTTGTATTTTCAAGTACTCGGTTTCTGGAGGATGACAGAACAACAGAAGTGTGCTGATATTACCAATAGTATTCGGATTCCTTATTTAAGTTTTGTTCTTATATTTATGAATTTTATAGATTAATAAATATTTCACAGACCTAAGAACTGTTTTATCTGCAGGACAATGGCAAGCTTCAAAATAGATTTTTGTCACACAAACCGGCGAATGTTATATTGTCAAGCATGGAGGTTGTTGCTCAATCCATGGGGTTTAAGACACATATTCGTAATTATAAGGTAAATTTTGCTTAATCTGTCATAGGACATTACAAACCTTCTAACTTGAGATCGTAACAGACAAGTGGATTTTGTTATTCCTTTTATAATGGTTAGCATATACTTCATCTGCAAACATATTGCTCATTTTGACTCTTCAATATTTACTTTTGACCATAAATTATATTCCTATAATGTTCCATCAATAGTTACAAAGGTTCCTTCGAATACGATTCCAATGGTATAGATGTCATAGCTCACATATTCTTGGATTGATTATTAGTCAAAGGATAAAGTTGGATAGTCAAAATATGCCTTATATTTTGAAACATAGGAACTTGCTTTTATCAGTATGAATATACAGACTTGGTTCATTTTTATTTCATCACGAAATGCTTATTGTCTTCTTTAGCCCTACTGTTATTATTTGGATTTCAATTTGATTGAAGAGTTCTTAAATCCCAATAACTCTAACACTGGGTTAAAGTAGTATTGAATTGCATTGTCAGTGATGAGTGAGACAACTCTTTGTTTTGCTGTTTGATCCATTGCATTGTAAGACTTTTGCTTAATGTTCAGTTACATAATACAAATTATTGTCATCTGATCGTAATGCTATGCACTCCATTTATTTGGTGGTCTTCTTTTTCTCTGGATTAATAATATACATTTACTCTTTTTACTGCTAATGAGATTGCTTTACTATTGGCATATTTTTATTATTTCTTATAAATAGTTTCGCTTTTAATATATACAGATGAGGGTGGAAGGTCCAAATGCAAACAAGACTAGTCATCTCACAGTTATGCTTCAAGTGAGTCTTGCTCTCTCTGTACTCATGTACATCCCTTGTTCTAGCTTTATAGTTTGCTCCTCCTTTTACTTCTTCTGATTTTTCTCTGGTTTCAGATTTTTGAAGTTGCACCATCAATCTTCATGGTGGAGCTACAGAGATCTGTTGGAGATACTTCAGAGTATAATAAGGTTAGAGCTGTTTTCTCGCACGTGTACCATTCTTTTCTGCATATATATACCTGTAACTGGTACGCTATATGCCACGCCGCATATCCTGCAATGCAACTAGCTATATTAATTTTGTGGCAATCAGTGCACTAGTTCCGGAGTTCCGCGGGATGGCTCGATGCAACTGGTCGTCCAGGCTGTTTTTTGTCATAATGTACTCCCTCTGTCCCATAGGAGGTGGCGTATAGTCAAAAATTCAATGTTTACAAACTTTGACCAAATATATTGAAGAAAACATCAGCAACTATAACATTAAATAAGTATATTATGAAAATATATCTTATGATGAATCTATTGATATTGATTTGGTATTACGGATCTTCATATTTTGGTATATATTCTCCGTCAATTTTTTATAATTGACTTTTTAAATTTAAGTTTATGCCTGATCTATTTGGGGACTGAGCGAATAAGAAAATAATTTAGAATGTGCTAACTTCAAAGAGCATTCAGAGGGTGTAAATTTTGCATATAGAACAAAGGTGATATGATGGACTGATTATTAGGTGCTGTTTTACTTCCACATTATGCACGTGGTTCACAGCTTGAAGATGATACTATATGAGACAGTTTTCTAGATGAAGATTCTAATGAACAGTATTTAATTAAGATAAATTTATTAAGATAGTAATGCTTGTACTTGTTACATGTAGCTGCTTGTTTGACAGATTGTCTTTTTCTCAAAATTTAAAACTGTAAAATACAATTTACTATATTCAATTGCTTTTGGTTTTTCCAGGGCATGCACGCCTAACTATGGAAATCATTGTTTTGTTGTTGCAGTTTGTAAATAACTACTGCTGCAAATTAGATGATATCATTTGGAAAGTTCCTGCTGAGAAGGGAAAATCGAGGATGCCTCGGCCATCGAAGCGTTAATTTTTCCTCGACGTTTATATATTGCATGACACTATCGAGATCTACTTTTTTAACTCTCTTGGCCAGAATTTAGCACCTAAACCACATCGGTTTGTTGCAGGTACCATGTATAATGTTGCGTGGTTTGAATTATGTACATCATGGGTTTGATTAGTGGATGTACGTAATTGATCAGTGTTGTTTTAGATATATAGGCGTAAATCTTTGTCTAGTATCATGACTGTATGCTACGAGTCTGCTTGTACAGAGGAGCATCTATTAGTGGTTTTGACAACTCAGTTTTTCTGTACAGAATTCCAGCGATGTGTTGAAGCAACTGTAACTCGCATATCTCCTAGCTTGTGGGGGAAGAGTTCAGATTAATTGTGTGTGTGTTGCCAACTGCTACAAGATTTGTTGATTTCGTTCCATTTGTGTTGTCCGGTTTGTTATAGCAACTCTAGCAGACTGCTTATTTTTTTAGCTCTATAATGGTTTTGCAAGTTTCTCTTAATAATTCCTCACAGTTTCTGAAATTGTGTGTGAAGTTGGAGCCTTAAACTGGGCTTGTATATTTTAGTTTTTATTTAGTTCTGGAGTATTTGATCATACAAGCGCCATTTGACACCTTTGTGGAACTCGAATACATTTAAGAACTATTCAAAATCCAAACATAATAAATAATTCATGATAAATTAAACATAAATAAATGTTCCAAACATAAATAATTCATGATATAAACAAACATAACATAGGATAAACCACAACCAGTCCATCTAGGGTTAGTGAGGCAGAAGCTGGGCATGGCCAGCCTTGTCTTCGATCTTTTTTTTCGAGAATACACCCTGAAAGGTGTACTAACCATATAGAAGAAAGGGCAAGAAAGCCCGAACCACATGTATCACTACCAACAAGGGGTGGCAGGTCCCCTACTGAAGGAAAACCTAATCTCCATCTCTCCACGAAAAAGGAAAAGGCTCGGGAAATTCAAAGGACTCCGAGCGGAAAAGCCTAGCTACACGCCTTGTCTTCGATCTGTCAGTAGATGGCAAGGAATTTCTCAATTGGATGAGGAACATGCCTAGATTTTAGGAGTCCTACTGGTAGTTCACCCTCTGTTGTATGATCTTGTGGAGAATTAGACAATATGTCATGATGTCTACTAGTCTTTGGTCCCAAAATCCCAAAATCAGAGCAGGTCAATGCACAATTGCAAACTTAGAGCATCTCTAGCTGCCTCCCACAAAGGGATTTGGGGCGCGCCGGACAACCCCAAAGCCTCATTCCGTCCGGCGGGGCCCAATACGGTGTCTAGCGCCCCGAGCCCGTCCCCGCTACACAGTGGACGCTCCGGGCGCGCCAGACACAACGAAAAGCGAGGCGGGGAGTGGTGGGCCCGAAGCGTCAGCGGCACAGAAAAATTCGCCCCCTCTCCCGCCAAACCGCGCTTATCCCGCCACATCGCGCCTCTCCCGCAACGCATTTCTACCTTCCCAACAGATTTCACCGCCTATCATGCCGATTTATTTCTCCGTCCCGCCTTCGCTACTCTGTCCCTCCCGCCGCCGCTACCCTCTCCCCATTCATGGCGCCGCCGACAAGCCCAAAAAATGGCCAAGAAAGCGGCCACCAAGCCGCCGGGCAATGAGACGAAAGGGCCGAAGGCACCCTTCGCGAAGCCGCGGATGGCGCTGGCTGCAAAGAAGAAGTCGGAAGGCTGGACCGAGGATCAATGGCAGCAAGACTGCCTGCGCCGCAAGCTGTCGACGGCAGAGTGGAAGGGACGGAGGGCGGTGCAGCTGGACAAGAAGATGGTGGCGGCGCGCGCGCAGCAGCACGCGCTGGCCGCGTGTATCGCAGCCAACAACGCGAGCCCATGGAGGACGTTGGCGTCAACGTACATTCCGGGAATGCTGTCCCCGCCGACATCCGGGTTCTACAATGACGGCCCCTATGCCACTCCTGGGTGCATGACGCCAAACTTGTCGCCGCGGTACGAGGATACGCTGCCGCATGGAGGCTTCAATCCCAACTCCGTGTTCTACTCCCTGGCGTACGACCAAGTGCCCCAGCGCGAGCCAGGCCCCGGTGCGGACGGTGCCCCGTTCACTGGCCACAGGGGCCCGCTCGAATTCGCGGGCGCCGGTGGTGAGGAGGAGGAGGAGGGCGAGGAGGGGGTGGAGGACGATGATGACAATGATTAGGGCGGCGAAGAAGAGGACGACGAGGACACGGGTGCCGCGGAGGATGCAGATGATCTCGTGGAGATTGACGCGGCCGGCGTGAGGAAGAAGAGGAAGAAGTTGGCCTCGGGCACACGAGGCCCCAAGTGGACGGTTCTGGAGGATCAATGTCTCTGCGAGTCGTGGTTAACGGTGAGCCATGACTCCATCATCGGCGCTAACGGAAAGTACGAGAAGTATTGGGCGAGGATCAACGCGGACTTCGATGAGCGCAAGCTAATCAAGAGCGATTACCGCAAAGTGACAATGAAGAGGAGCCAAAAGGCAATGTCGACGCGATGGGCCATTATCCAGGCGTCGGTGAACATGTTTCATGGGTACCATAAAGAGGCCGATACTGGAGGCGAAAGGGGCAGCGACATCAGCGGCATGGTACACCTCTTTCTACGATAGTTTTAGCGCCTATTTTTTGTTCGACGATCTGATTGCGCTTCCTTTGGTTAGTTCGACAAGGCCATGGAGATGTACCAGAAGCACTCGGAAGGGCATAAGCCTTTCGCGCAGATGCATTGCTATAGCAAGCTCAAAACGAACGAGAAATGGCGGTTGACGCACCATTCGTTGTCGAAGGGGAAAGACACCATTGATCTGGATGCACCGCTCGCAACATCGGCAGGGCGCTCTATCGGCAACAATGATGCTAAGGCCGCCTTGGCCAACGCAGGGGCGACCGAGAAGACGCATGCGTCGATCACATAGTGCCTCGCCGAGGTCTCCTCGACCTTGCTCTCCCGCGACAAAAAGGCCGATGAAAGGTGGGCGGCGCTGCTCAAGAGGCAAGAGGAGAAGATGGAGCTCAAGAAACGCAAGGAGGACATGTCCCTGCTGACAGCGTCGACAGCTGGAATGTCTCCCCGGACGCGGGCGGCGCACAACTTCTTCAAAGGCCAGATCCTCGACGACATCGAAGCCAAAATGGCAGCGACCGAGGCAGCGGAAGCAACCCCACCCCGGAGCAACAACCGGCACCAGCAGACGCGTCTGCGACAACGTCTGCTAGTACACCTGCATCGACCTCTTCCTTGGCGTCAGCGGCATTGGCCTCTGCCTCAGCGTCGGCGACGAAGCAGGCACACCGGGCAGATCACGACGAGGTCGTTGTGATCTACGTGCCTACGTCGACTCAGGATGCGCCGTCAGCATCGTCGTCGCCCAACCCCTTCTTCTAATTTACGTCGGTCTGTAATATGATCGCGCGCCCAGTGCTTTGATCGCGGCTACTCTGATCGCAACGACTTCGGCGGAAACGATCTCTTTTGAATGTGAACTATTTGCATTTCTGTTTGGGGGCGGCGTTTGGGAGATGCGGCTGGGGAGCGACGTCCCCCAAATGCGGCACAAACAAAACACGTCCCCCAAACGCTCGATCTGGCGCCGTTTGGGGGACGCGGCTGGAGATGCTCTTACCTTGCAACATTGGGCCTTGTGAAATTTGAGTTTGTATTTCCTTTAGGGCTGTGAATTGTCTTCACAGTGGGGGACCCCAGGGGGTCCATAAACCAGATAGTAGCATAGCCCATATCATAGTTATGGCCATAGCAGTGAAGTTCTTCCTCACTAGGTAGCCTTGCAAACAAAGGTGATCTTTGCAAGATATTGATATCATTATGAGAGCAAGACATTTCAAGGTACCAATGTCAAATCCATAAGTTATGTGAGGTGGTGATGCAACAAATTCAAGAAGGCATCCCATAGTAGCAAAGCCAAATCCACATGTCCTGTGAGGCAATGCTTGTAGGATCATGGAAATGCCTCGCGATTTGACCAGGTCACGTAGCACGGTAATTTTTCCACTTTCAATGTGTGAAGTCAATCCTCCCAAGCATCCCCGGCCAACATCCAACTTCATTGGTTGCCAAGAGCCTATGGTGTCTGCCTCTTTGGGTGCTCTGAGGTGCCCAGCTCCAAAGACTCTAATCATACTCTTGGCAAACATAGGGACACTATTTCCTCCCTCATCTTATGAGCATTAAACCCAAGGATTCCTACTCCATTCCTCTACTTCTTGAAGTGCCTAGTGTTTTCCCCATTGAATGGGTATAGATGCACGACTAGAGGGGGGTGTGAATAGGATCTATGCAAGTTGTAGGCTTTTTCAGTTTTAGGCGTAGCGGGGTGTAAAGGTGAGTGCCTTTCAAGAGTAAGGTGTTCCTACAATGATGCAATGCACACAAGCAAGATGATCAAGTAACGAGCAAGTGTAAGGGAATTGAAACAACCAGGTGGACGATAGCGGAGACGACACACGATGTGTTTACCGTAGTTCCCCCCACCAAAGGAGATACTTCTACGTTGAGGACGCGTGGACCACAAAGGTTCCAACCGCCACAAAGGCGTCACCTTATTCCTCCTGAACACACCACAAAGGAGTATTCATTTCTCCACTATCAAGGCCGACCGAGACGACGATTCCTTCATACAAGGTTGGGCCGAGCTCCACAATAGCCGGAGGCTCCCAACACCGTGTAGGGATACTATATCACAAAGCTAGCCTCCACACGAGCTCATCTCAAGGGATCCCACAAAAGGAATCCTAGGGTTACAAGATCCAAAAAGTACTAGGTGGTGGGGAACGAAAACTAGGTGCGTATGGCGAAATCTTTCTTGGTGGATGTGTAGATCGGGACCTCCTCCTTCACTCCTCAAAATATGGGCTTGATTGATTGACTAGGGAAGGAGATCCTCAAGATTTGAGGTCAGCAACAATGGAGGAGCGAGAGTGAAAAGATGCTTGGGCGAGCTGGGAAAGAAGACCCCTTCATATAGGGGAGTTCAAAATCCAGCCGTTCTACTCATCCTGCAAGATCGGTACTACCGATCGGGTTAGCAGTACTACCGGTCCCTTATGACCGTTGCTCCCCAGTGAGGTGTGGTGACCCTGCATACCACTGCATGTTGTAGTATGCCAGTCGTTGATATAACATGTGTGAAGTACCAATCCGCAAATATTACATCCCTCAGAGTAGTACAACAGAACATAGCTGGTCCATAACTCATTCATTTATTATTACAAACCATATATACACATCATCACGGAGTTCCTCCTGGGTCCAGAGAGGAATACTCCTGGGTTCCAGGTGAACCCGACTTAACTTACAATATAGAAGTCTTAGCATGTCATACATTTATTCTTCTCGAGCAGTGTAGTACTAGAGTGTTCGCACTGCTCGGTTCTCACTATTACTACTCTATTCTAGGTTTGTTCCCCCTCGGTACTGTCTCCGCCTCCGTAGACTATGAGGTAGTCTACTCCTTCTACACCTCCGGAGAGGTCTGGCTCTTCATAGCAGATCCCATCTGCTCCTTCTTGGTCGTCGTTGTCCTCCTCAAGACGATTGAGGCAATCTAAGCAGGGGATTTAAGAGTGGTATGAGTACGAGCGTACTCAACAAGTTCATATTAGGAAAGAGGTGTTTAATGCACTAGCTACGATACTAGACCAGAAAGTCTAATACCAATGCAGGTTTTTGTAATCATTTCTTCAAATGGTTGCTTTTATTAATAAGAACTATGTCCGTCAGCCTTCACCGGTTTACTAGAACTTCATGGAGTTCCATTCCGGCAGTGTTCGCAGTTCCAAAACCCGGAACAGGGAGTGACTGGTCACGATTCATTACACTCTGCAGAGGTGTGTTGCTTTACCCACAAGAGATCTTAACCTTGGCGCCAACCGGGCAGCTTTCCCGTCCACACTTCCAATGGTGTGAGGCCCGGTATAAGGTCCTAGCCGTTCATATTCCTCCGCTACCTCGCACACCCACCCTTTGTTGCAATCCCCGACTTTGGGTCCTCGCCGGTGTACTTATACCAATTAAGGATGGCCCCCGACCACGACGACAGTTCAGGGCTCCTACCATAAACTCCTTCGCCGGTAGATGTAACCCATCATAGACCGCATTACCGTGGGGAATTAGAATGGGATCCCCACCCCACCGCTTGTCCCTCAGGATCAAGTGTCTACGGTAAGCGCATCCGTTGATGTACGAGAGGTGGAAATACAATTGGCTACTCTGTCCCACTCCAGATCTTATGTTTAACACGAGTTTTACGGCACAAGAATCACTGGACGACATTTGTTGTTTAATCCTAGATGGATATAAACCCTTGCAATGGAATCTCCACCATATCAACACATACCATGGTTCCATTGCCAACCACATAGTCATATTCATAGTTATGAAAATAGTATCTTTGATTTTCATGCAAGAGTGATAAGTATAGTACTTTGCAAGTAATTTGGTAAAAATACTCAAATGACATGAGCAAGCGATGAACTTTCCTGGCAACTGCGATGTAATGCAGTTGGATGCTTTGGATTGACCCTGATCCTCTGTTTCTGAAAGAAGCATCATTGTCCGATAAGGGCAATGGTTAAAGAAGCAATTATGCATGCTTTCAGTTTTTAGGGTTTGGTCCCCCCTTCCCGGTGCTTTATTATTTCATGTCGGAAGTGATTACTAAAAATAAATTAGGGATACTCTGTTTAAGGTAAAATACTACCTTGGAATGTTGCCAAGGTGTTTTTAAAGTCCAAAGTAATTTATGGACTTATTTTATCATTAAAAATATGGTGTGTTATTTTTAATGATTATTTTTAATATTTATTCTTTGCCTTAAATTATGGTACAATTTTATTTGTCTCAAAAATTCTATTTCATATTTTATTTTGATAGATAATTTTATACTGAGTAATTTTTATATTTTTCTTTATTTTTTTAGAGTTTCTAATCATTTTCTATTCATTTTCAAAGTTTATGGTTTATTTTAAGTTGTGAAAATACAAAATTGCCCCTGAGCCCACCTGTCAGTGGAGCCCAACGGGTTAGGTCGAACCCGAGCCACTCGGTCTGGCTCGGTCGGCCTCACTCGTCTCCTCCTCTCTCGCTCGCAGAAACCCTAACCCTATTCTCTCCCGCGACGCCCGCGTCGCCCGCGTCATCGCCGATTTGTTCCGGCCACCTCCGGCCATCGCCGGCGATGAGATGGGTGGCAATCGAATCGCCGTTCGACGGCGCACCTTCTGGTCCGCGTCGATCTGTGTTTTGCCGCCGTCCCCTCGCGCCCCCAACCTCTCTGCGTCTCGGCCGCACGGATCCGTGAAGATCCTCCGCTCACCGGCGTTCCTGGCGCCATGGCGCCGCCGTAGGGGTGTTGGGTGCTGCGGCGCTGGTCGAGGCTTGGCTTGGCCTGGCCTGGCGCTGCCGTGCGCTCGGCGTGTGCCGCCGTGGCCGCCATGGCCGCGACTGCCGTCTGCTTGCCCTGGTACGTGTTCCATTACCTCTCTCTCTCTATTATCTGTTCTTCCTCCTCCTCCACTGGATGCCTTGGCGTCCAGGTTGTTGTTCATTCATGTGGTTGTGCATGCTACTATCGATCTAGATGCTCTCCTGACTCATCCTAGCCATTGATGTTGCTTAATTTCTTGTGGTATGCCATTGCTCTGGCCATCCTGGCTCACTACTGTGAGTAGTTCTTGCTTTTAGCGAGTGCCAGTGCCTCTGTGTGATGTTCATTGGATTTTAACTCATGGAAATGCTCAACTGAGCATGATTGTAGGCTAGACAACTCCCTCTCTTGATGATGTGTTTCTGGATACAATTCAAATGCATCTATTTATTTATCTGTTACATATAAGTTGATTAATTGTGGCTCTGGATGATCATTTGATCACCAGGAACTCCTGTTGGTTCTTGGATATGCATGAGTTCAATTCTCATGCTGATGTTATTGCTAGACTTGGCTCTAGCATGTTCTCACATGCCCTGGCAAGCCCTGATGATCATATGATCATCATTTGCTTGATAATTGGCTGTTGTACCATGCTTGTGTCTTACTGATGCTCTCCCTTGTGTCTGTGTGACACACATGCATGTGCTGGTGTATGCTTTTTTCTTGATCAAGTATATGCTAATGCTTGCAGTGATCCTCTGGATCATTTGCAAGTGTCTATACCTCTGGTTGCTTGTGTATTACAATTGTCTGCCTGGTTTGGCTTGATCAAAAGGATAAATGGATGAACTGTAATATAGTGATGATTTTTTTAATTGAATTTCTTGAGCTAGAGGGATGCCAACTATTTGTTGGGGACCCTAGCTCACTCTGAACCCTCTGGGTAATGATGCAGTGGCTTGATGTGTGGTTTTGTGGGGTTGAGGTGGCCTTGACAACATCCTGATGATGTCCAAGGGTAGCTCCCCCTCTCTGTGGCTTGTTGTGGTTGGGTGAATGCTTGCTGGTGATCCTTTTGGATTACCAGAAGCTTTTGATGTTGAAAATACTTGGAGAAAACATATATCTCTGCATATCTGATGGTTTTAAATGGGCTAGAGTAGTCTCTGTGTATCCAGGTACAAGTCTGGGATGGTTTTCTTCCTATTTTCATTTGGAAATATGCTACCACTTGTCTGGTTGGCATAACCATGGTCATAGGCTTTGATGGATCCCTGATTTTTGCCATTTCTATCAGGTTACTCTTGGTCTATGACCAAGTGATGATCAATACTAGATTATTCCACCCTTTTGTGTATCTGTGTATACATGGTTGTGCATATGGTGAACAAAACCATATGGTTTGTTCATGATTATGGTATACCTCACTCCAGCTCCTAGAAAATGGTGTTGGTGTAGAGGTTTTGCTTCTGGATGGTTTCTGTACTTGCCCTGCTCCTCCTGGCTAGCTGATACTTGATCTATTCCATGATTTGTTGCTCAGCAGCAAGCAGTTCTTGGTGGAACTGTTTCTGGTGGGTTTGGCTAGCTATGTGTTCTTCCTGTTCTTGAGTTCTTACCCTGGTGAAGCTGTTGTCGATGAGCTGCTAGGGTTTGGCTTGAAAAAAATTATATATGGCCCTCTCCTTGCCCTCTTGGTCGACAGCAGAGCCTGGCACCATTTTGGTGACTCACCTGGCTGTGTGTGCTGGTGTGCATGCACAAAGCCTTCTGAGCTGCCTGTGTGGTTCCCTGTTGGGACTTGGTCCTTTTGGTGGATCAGCTCGGTTGATCTTGATAATATCCTCTCAATTCCCTTTATTTGCTAACCTTCCAAGTGGCATTGCCACTTGGCTTAACGCTTCTTTTGTTTCGCTGTTTGTGTTTGCAGGTTTGAAGAGATGATCAAGGATCCCTCCTTCAAGAGATTATTCAAGAACTACAAGATGAAGATTTAGTGCAGTGAAGCAAATTTCTATTCTTTGTTATTTTCCTTTTCTATTTTTCAATTTATTCAATTTCTGTAATGTATTGTAATATTTATAATCCATTTGGAATATTGTAATGGACAATGTAAATTGTGTGATAATCAATAAAGCTCAAAGTTTCTCTAATGAGCTTTAATTATGTGTGATATTCTTTTATATATTTGATATCTTTTTGTTTAATGAATTTGAATTATGATATATTTGAATTGATGTTTGAATTTTGAAATTCAAACATAACTTATTTGAATTCAATCATGCAACTTAAGTTGAGATGCCATATGTTCCCCTCTCTTCTCGAAAACCCTAATTGAGTTCATTGAGGTCCAAGCTTATCGCACTCTCGAAACCCTAACCCTGTAAGGAGTCGAGAGAGAAACTTGTCCCCCTTCGATGCAGTTTTCTTTTAAAAGCGCGAAATTTCCCCAGATTTTACGATGCAATGCACATCCCTTTCTAAATTCTACCCCTCGATCGTTTCTAAACCTGGGACATTACAGCCTTTCCCCCTTAAAGAAAACTTCGTCTCGAAGTTGTGGTTGTAATACGTGAACAGTTCTGGGTATGTCTTTCTTTAGTCTTCCTCTTTTTCCCAGGTGGCTTCTCTCTCAGGATGATGCTTCCACTGAATCTTGCAGTATTTGATTGCTCTATTCCTGAGTTGTTTCCAGTTTTCCTCGAGAATCTTGGCTGGCTTTTCTATATAAGTCAAATCTGGCTGTAGATCTAACTCATCATGAGATACTGGCTCATCTGGGGTCTTTAAAAACTTTCTGAGTTGAGACACATGGAATACATTGTGTACTTGAGCTAACCTTCCTGGTAGATCCAATTCAAAGGCTAACCCTCGGTTCTGGCTCAGTATCTTGAAAGGTCCGATGTATCTAGGGCTAAGCTTCCCCTTTACTCCGAATCTCTGGAGACCTTTCATCGGACTTACTTTAAGGTATACCATGTCTCCAACTTTTGGTTCCCATAATCTTTTCTTTTGGTCTGCATAACTCTTTTGTCGGCTTTGGGCAATCTTGAGTATGTCCCTTATCACATCAATGATCTGTTGCTTTTCCTTCACATAATCTGGATCAAACTCCTTGCTTGAACCTGCCTCGTACCAACAGATAGGTGACCTACACTTCCTTCCGTACAGAGCTTCAAATGGTGCCATCTTGATGCTGCTTTGATAACTGTTGTTGTAGGAAAACTCTGCTAAAGGTAAGTGTTCCTCCCATGATCCTCCGAAATCTAGGGCACAAGCCATAAGCATGTCTTCAAGTATCCGATTTGTTCTTTCTGTTTGTCCTTCCGTTTGAGGATGATATGCGGTGCTAAAGTCCAATTTGGATCCTAAAGCTTCATGAAGTTGTTTCCAGAAGGCTGATGTGAACACAGATCCTCGATCTGATACTATCTTCTTGGGTACTCCGTGTTTACTCACAATTTCTTTGATATAAAGATCGATGAGCTTCTCTCCTTTGTCCTGTTGATTTACTGCTAAGAAATGTGCACTCTTCGTCAACCGGTCCACGATTACCCATATCATGTCCTTCTATTTATTGGTCATGGGTAGTCCGGTGATGAAATCCATTCCTATCTCTTCCCACTTCCATTCTGGGATTGGTAAAGGTTGCAACTGTCATGCCGGACTTTGATGTTCTGCCTTCACCCTCTAACACGTATGACATTCTGCCACATATTGTGCAATCTCTCTTTTCATATTATTCCACTAGAACAATTCTTTTAGATCCATGTACATCTTTGCACTTCCTGGATGTATTGAGTACGGTGTTTGATGTGCTTCCCTGAGTATAACTTCCTTGATCTCATCATTACCTGGAACACAAATCCTTTTCTGAAACCATAGTGATCCCAACTCTCCTCGATGAAATTCTGATGGTCTTCCTTCATCAGTCCTTCTCATCTTCTCCACGATGAATGGATCGTCCAATTGACCCATGATAATCTCATTCTTTAGGTTCATATTTAACTCATCTGCTACTTGTAGTGCTGAGAGTCCTTCATGTGCTTCTTTTTCACAGAGTTGTATCTGTGCTTGGCTGATATCCTTCTTCAACTCTGGTGATAATTCTTGTTCAACTCCTCCGATACTCTTTCGACTTAATGCATCGGCTACAACATTTGCCTTTCCTGGTGTGTAGTTGATGGTCAAATCATAATCCTTGATCAATTCAAGCCATCTTTTCTGCCTCATATTTAGTTCCTTCTGAGTGAAGAAGTACTTGAGACTTTTGTGATCTGTGTATAGCTCACACTTTGCTCCATAAAGAAAATGCCTCCATCCTTTCAGTGCAAATACAACTGCTGCTAGCTCGAGATCATGTGTCGGATAGTTGACTTCATGTGGTCTGAGCTGTCTTGATCCATATGATATAACCTTCCGATCTTGCATGAGTACACATCCTAGTCCATGCTTGGATGCGTCACAATACACTGTATAGTCCTTGCCCACTTCTGGCACTGCTAACACAGGTGTTGTTGTTAGCTTCTCTTTTAAAGTCCGAAAACTCTGCTCACACTCATCTGACCAAACAAACGGTGTGTTCTTTCTCAACAACTTAGTCATTGGTCCTGCTATCTTGGAGAATCCTTCAATGAACCTCCTGTAGTATCCTACCATTCCTAGGAATCCTCGGATTTCCTTGACATTTTTCGGTGCTTCCCATTCTAAAACTGCTGCCACTTTGCTGGGATTCACTGCTATTCCATCCTTACTGATGACATGTCCAAGAAATTCTACTTGGTCTAGACAAAACTCACACTTGCTAAATTTGGCATAGAGCTGATGTTCCCTTAGTGTTTGCAACACTATCCTGAGATGCTCTGCATGCTCAGTTTTATCCTTTGAATAAATCAGGATATCATCGATGAACACGATGACAAACTTGTCCAGATATGGCATGAATATCTTATTCATGGGATTCATGAATATTGCTGGGGCATTGGTTAATCCAAAAGGTACGACTAGGTACTCATGATGTCCGTACCTTGAAACAAAGGCAGTTTTCGGAACATCCTCCTTCTTAATCTTTATTTGATGGTTTCCCGACCTCAAATCGATCTTGGAAAAGACTCCTGCTCCTCTGACTTGATCAAACAGATCTTGTATTCTGGGAAGTGGATACTTGTTCTTGATAGTAACATTATTCAAATTCCGGTAATCTCCACACATCCTTCGACCTCCATCTCTTTTGTCCACAAATATGACCGGTGATCCCCAAGGTGAAATACTCTCCTGGATGAATCCTTTCTGTTCTAAGTCATCCAATTGTTCCTTGAGTTCTTTCAACTCCTTTGGTCCCATCTTGTATGGTGCTTTAGCAATTGGGGTTGTTCCTGGAATTAGGTCAATGGTGAACTCTATCTCCCGGTCTGGTGGCATTCCAGGTAACTCCTTTGGAAAAACATCTTGAAATTCATTGACTATTGGTATGTCCTCAAGTTTCACGTCTTTCATACTATTAAATTTTAACTCAACCTCAATCTGAGTATGCTTATCTCCTTGGTAAATCATCCTTCCTCCATCTGGACTTTTCAATGACACTGTCTTGTTGGCACAATCTATTAGGGGTCCATTTGCCTCCATCCAGTTCATACCCAGAATGACATTAATGTCTTTCATCGGTAGAACGAACAGGTCTGCATCGAACTCACATCTACGGATCATAATGATCTGCTCTTTCTTAACGTGGGTAACTAAGATCGTTCCCCCCGCAGATAGTATGGTAATGGGTGTTTCTAGTTTAGTGCAATTAATCCCATGTTTCATGATGAATTGCTGAGAAATGAATGAAGTAGTTGCTCCAGTATCAAAAAGTACTTTGCCAGGATGAGTAAGTATCTGAAGCGTACCTATGACCGCTTTATACGAATTTATCACCTCCTCCAGACTGGTGCAGTTTAACTTTCCGAAGGGCTTCTTGTTCTTCCAATTCCCTCCGGAATTCCCACGTCGGTTTCCTCCTCCTCCTGACTGTCCTCCTCCACTATTTCTCTTAGGCCAATCCTTCAGCATGTGCCCTTCCTGACGACACCCAAAGCATATGATTCTTGGCTTACGGCAATCCTTTGAGACATGTCCTTTAAATCCACAATTATGGCAAATTATCGGTGCCATAGTTTGCTTGTTTGGAGTTCTCTTCTGATTGTTATTGTTGTAGTAGTTGTTGTTGAATCTAGGCTTGAAACTCAAGCTGGTGTTGGGCTTGTTGCTGGTAAACTTCTTTGGCTCAAATCTGGCCTTCTTCCGCTTCTCTTCCTGAAGCAGTTTGAAATCATCTTCAAGAGTGATGGCTGCATCCACCAACTCCTGGAACTCGGTAGCTCTCAACATTCTGAGCTGTACCTTGAACTGAGGATTCAATCCTCTCATGAACCTCTTCTTCCTTTTGCCTTCGGTGTTCACCTCCTCAGTGGCATACCTTGACAGCCTTGAGAACTCCCTGACGTAGGTCAGGATGGCCTTATCTTTCTGTTCGAGATTCTCGAACTCTCGACGCTTCAACTCCACAACACTCTCAAGGACATTGGATTCCCTGAACTTCCTCTTGAACTCCTCCCACATTAATACTTTCTCAGCTGGGTATACTGCTACTATATTATCCCACCAGGATGCGGCGGGTCCACACAACAGATGTGTTGCGTACCTTACTTTCTCCTGGTCAGAACACCCAGCAGCGTTGAGCTTGCGCTCGGTGTCCATCAACCAGTCCTCTGCGTCCATAGGTTCTGGCGCATAGGCGAATGATATTGGCTTGGTATTCTGGAAGTCTGACATAGTGACTCCCTGATTCTCTGGCCTTTCCACCTTGTTCTGTTGCAGCAATTCTTGAAAGAACTTGTTCTGCTGCTCCAGGGTGATCCTTTGCCTTTCCTCCATCATTTGCATATATTGGAGGAAGTTCTGTTGTGTCATCGGTGGTGGTGGTGGTGGAAACTAATTCCTCGCAGCTTCATCTGCATCTTCCTTCTGTTTTGCCTCGCGCTCGAGGCGCTGTGCTTCACTCTCCTCGCCCGTCGCTCCAGACATTTCCCCCTAGTTCTGCAACACAAAGTGGTACTCATAGTTACTCCATGCGCAAGCTTTCTGAGCTCAACCTTGTGCACAGAACTAGTCACACAATGGAAATCAAGAAGCAAATGCAAATCACACCAAACATATACCATGTATATACATACTTAAGCGGTTTATTACAATACTCAAACGATGTGAGTATGCAAACTCACTTATTAAAGTATAATTACAACTTATTCAAATATTACATACTACAATACATGTGGTACAACTGTATTGTAGTTTCGCCTCCAGTGGTAGTCTCTAGTCGTGGCTCACTCCCGGTACATCCCAGGCTTCCATCCAGTTGAACGGGTAGTCCTCCTGACAGAATCTGGGATATATGGTCTCCCCGTCGGCTGGTAGTCGGAATCAGAAGATGATCCGAGAGAAAAATCTGTCATCATGAAATGATTATTTAATGAAGCATAATCATCCCACATGGGATACTCCCCTTTGACTCCATCGTAGGCATTCCCTCCATCTGTATCAGACTCAATCACTATAGGATACTCCTCATAGTCTCCCCTACTATACGGAGGGTTCTGATATTGGTTACTGGCGTATTGGTTTACCTCGGGAGTACCTCTCACCGACTCACTCTCAGTTCCCATATCTGATGCCCAACGCCATCCTGTGGAGTTCTCAATTGGAGTCTCCGAGCGTTGGCGATTCCCGGATTCTTCTCCGCCCTCATATCCACCTTGTGAGCTACTAGGAAAATACCTAGGTGTGATAGGTGTGTTTTGGGGTTCTGGGCATCTATGTCAATATAGTCACCAGTTGAGAAAACTGGTGTATTAACTTTGCTCTCCATCGGCTCCTTTCCCTTTGCCTCCTCTTTGGGCTCAGTGAACTCATCCAACATTGTGTCAATCGCCCCCGGCAGATGTCGGTTTAGCTGAAAGAACAATGACAAGAGGTTCCTGCAGTTATCCATATACTTTGCTGCTTCCGCAGGCTTCCTCTTCGCCAACTTGAAATGATTCAAAGTTGGATCGTCATCCTCCTCCATATGGGGAATGTGTGCAAACTCAGAACCTATAAGGTCCTTAGTCTTGTGCTCACGTATGTCTGTGATGGCTTTCATTATGGCGATATGGTAGGTTGTTCTTATAGTCCTCGCCTCCCCCGCAGGCATCACTATGCTCATTCCTAAGGATTCTGGTAGCTGAAGTCCTACCCTGCACTTCGCCAGTACTGTACCGTCGTAATACATGTACTTCATTACCCGAATTTGGGGATCACACCCAAACTCGAGTAACATGGCTCTGAGTATATCCGCAAGTCCCCCGTTGTAATCATCCAACGTGGATTCTTTCACCTTCACGTTACGGCCCGAACGTGAACTTTCCATAGTTGGCTGTGGATAAGAAAGAGTATATATTAGTAATAATGCATCATAATAGTGATAATAAAGAATTATCGCACTAAAAGATATGATTGTTTTATTCTCAAGTGAATATACACCATAATTTTAGAGAATTCTTTACTAATCCTATTTGACTCCTAACGTTCGGTCCCATTTACTAGGTTCCAACCTAAGGTCAAAGCTTTTGCTCTGATACCAACTGTGGTGACCCTGCATACCACTGCATGTTGTAGTATGCCAGTCGTTGATATAACATGTGTGAAGTACAATCCGCAAATATTACATCCCTCAGAGTAGTACAACAGAACATAGCTGGTCCATAACTCATTCATTTATTATTACAAACCATATATACACATCATCACGGAGTTCCTCCTGGTTCCAGAGAGGAATACTCCTGGGTTCCAGGTGAACCCGACTTAACTTACAATATAGAAGTCTTAGCAGGTCATACATTTATTCTTCTCGAGCAGTGTAGTACTATAGTGTTCGCACTGCTCGGTTCTCACTATTACTACTCTATCTAGGTTTGTTCCCCCTCGGTACTGTCTCCGCCTCCATAGACTATGAGGTAGTCTACTCCTTCTACACCTCCAGAGAGGTCTGGCTCTTCGTAGCAGATCCCATCTGCTCCTTCTTGGTCGTCGTTGTCCTCCTCAAGACGATTCAGGCAATCTAAGCAGGGGATTTAAGAGTGGTATGAGTACGAGCGTACTCAACAAGTTCATATTAGGAAAGAGGTGTTTAATGCACTAGCTACGATACTAGTCCAGAAAGTCTAATACCAATGCAGGTTTTTGTAATCATTTCTTCAAATGGTTGCTTTTATTAATAAGAACTATGTCCGTCAGCCTTCACCGGTTTACTAGAACTTCATGGAGTTCCTTTCTGGCAGTGTTCGCAGTTCCAAAACCCGGAACATGGAGTGACTGGTCACGATTCATTACACTCTGCAGAGGTGTGTTGCTTTACCCACAAGAGATCTTAACCTTGGTGCCAACCGGGTAGCTTTCCCGTCCACACTTCCAATGGTGTGAGGCCCGGTATAAGGTCCTAGCCGTTCATATTCCTCTGCTACCTCGCACACCCACCCTTTGTTGCAATCCCCGACCCTGGGTCCTCGCCGGTGTAATTATACCAATTAAGGATGGCCCCCGACCACGACGATAGTTCAGGGCTCCTACCATAAACTCATTCGCCGGTAGATGCAACCCATCATAGACCGCATTACCGTGGGGAATTAGAATGGGATCCCCACCCCACCGCTTGTCCCTCAGGATCAAGTGTCTACGGTAAGCGCATCCGTTGATGTACGAGAGGTGGAAATACAATTGGCTACTCCATCCCACTCCAGATCTTATGGTTAACACGAGTTTTACGGCACAAGAATCACTGGACGACATTTGTTGTTTAATCCTAGATGGATATAAACCCTTGCAATGGAACCTCCACCATATCAACACATACCATGGTTCCATTGCCAACAACATAGTCATATTCATAGTTATGAAAATAGTATCTTTGATTTTCATGCAAGAGTGATAAGTATAGTACTTTGCAAGTAATTTGGTAAAAATACTCAAAGGACACGAGCAACCGATGAACTTGCCTGGCAACTGCGATGTAATGCAGTTGGATGCTTTGGATTGACCCTGATCCTCTTTTTCTGAAATAAGCATCATTGTTCGATAAGGGCAATGGTTAAAGAAGCAATTATGCATGCTTTCAGTTTTTAGGGTTTGGTCCCCCCTTCCCGGTGCTTTATTATTTCATGTCGGAACTGTTTACTAAGAATAATTTAGAGATACTCTGTTTAAGGTAAAATACTACCTTGGAATGTTGCCAAGGTGTTTTTAAAGTCCAAAGTAATTTATGGACTTATTTTATCATTAAAAATATGGTGTGTTATTTTTAATGATTATTTTTAATATTTATTCTTTGCCTTAAATTATGGTCCAATTTTATTTGTCTCAAAAATTCTACTTCATATTTTATTATGATAGAGAATTTTATACTGAGTATTTATATTTTTCTTTATTTTTTTAGAGTTCCTAATCATTTTCTATTCATTTTCAAAGTTTATGGTTTATTTTAAGTTGTGAAAAGACAAAATTGCCCCTCGGCCCACCTGTCAGTGGAGCCCAACGGGTTAGGTCGAACCCGAGCCGCTCGGTCCGGCTCGGTCGGCCTCACTCGTCTCCTGCTCTCTCGCTCGCAGAAACCCTAACCCTATTCTCTCCCGCAACGCCCGCGTCGCCCGCGTCGTCTCCGATTTGTTTTGGCCACCTCCGGCCATCGCCGGCGATGAGATGGGTGGCAATTGAATCACCGTTCGACGGTGCACCTTCTGGTTCGCGTCGATCTGTGTTTCACCGCCGTCCCCGCTCGCCCCCAACCTCTCTGTGTCTCGGCCGCACGGATCCGTGAAAATCTGCCGCTCACCGGCGTTCCTGGCGCCATGGCGCCGCGTAGGGGTGCTGGGTGCTGCGGCGCTGGTCGAGGCTTGGCTTGGCCTGGCCTGGCGTTGCCGTGCGCTCGACGTGTGCCGCCGTGGCCGCCATGGCCGCGACTGCCGTCTGCTCGCCCTGGTACGTGTTCCATTACCTCTCTCTCTATTATCTGTTCTTCCTCCTCCTCCACTGGATGCCTTGGCGTCCAGGTTGTTGTGTTGCTGCTGCTCCCGCGCCTATGTGCTCTGCGCCATGCTACTGCTTGTGCTGCCATGGTGTGCTAGTTGTTGCTGCTCTATGTGCCATGGGTACTAGTTGTTGCTGCTCTACTAGCCCTGTTCTATGCTTTGCTGTTGCATGTTCTATGCCCTGGCTTGCTGTCTCTGTTCATTCATGTGGTTGTGCATGCTACTGTCGATCTAGATGCTCTCCTGACTCGTCCTAGCCATTGTTGTTGCTTAATTTCTTGTGCTATGCCATTGCTCTGGCCATCCTGGCTCACTACTGTGAGTAGTTCTTGCTTTTAGCAAGTGCCAGTGCCTCTGTGTGATGTTCATTGGATTTTAACTCATGGAAATGCTCAACTGAGCATGATTGTTGGCTAGACAGCTCCCTCTCTTGATGATGTGCTTCTGGATACAATTCAAATACATCTATTTATTTATCTGTTACATATAAGTTGATTAATTATGGCTCTGGATGATCATTTGATCACCAGGAACTCCTGTTGGTTCTTGGATATGCATGAGTTCAATTCTCATGCTGATGTTATTGCTAGACTTGGCTCTAGCATGTTCTCACATGCCCTGGCAAGCCCTGATGATCATATGATCATCATTTGCTTGATAATTGGTTGCTGTACCATGCTTGTGTCTTACTGATGCTCTCCCTTGTGTCTGTGTGACACACATGCATGTGCTGGTGTATGCTTTTTCTTGATCAAGTATCTGCTAATGCTTGCAGTGATCCTCCGGATCATTTGCAAGTGTCTATACCTCTGGTTGCTTGTGTATTTCAATTGTCTGCCTGGTTTGGCTTGATCAGAAGGATAAATAGATGAACTGTAATATAGTGATGATTCTTTTAATTGAATTTATTGATCTAAAGGGATGCCAACTATTTGTTGGGGACCCTAGCTCACTCGAAACCCTCTGGGTAATGATGCAGTGGCTTGATGTGTGGTTTTGTGGGGTTGAGGTGGCCTTGACAACATCCTGATGCTGTCCAAGGGTAGCTCCCCCTCTCTGTGGCTTGCTGTGGTTGGGTGAATGCTTGCTGGTGATCCTTTTGGATTACCAGAAGCTTTTGATGTTGAAAATACTTGGAGAAAACATATATCTCTGCATATCTGATGGTTTTAAATGGGCTAGAGTAGTCTGTGTGTATCTAGGTACAAGTCTGGGATGGTTTTCTTCCTATTTCCATTTGGAAATATGCTACCACTTGTCTGGTTGGCATAACCATGGTCATAGGCTTTGATTGATCCCTGATTTTTGCCATTTCTATCAGGTTACTCTTGGTCTATGACCAAGTGATGATCAATACTGGATTATTCCACCCTTTTGTGTATCTGTGTATACATGGTTGTGCATATGGTGAACAAAACCATCTGGTTTGTTCATGATTATGGTATACCTCACTCCAGCTCCTAGAAAATGGTGTTGGTGTAGAGGTTTTGCTTCTGGATGGTTTCTGTGCTTGCCCTGCTCCTCCTGGCTAGCTGATACTTGATCTATTCCATGATTTGTTGCTCAGCAGCAAGCAGTTCTTGGTGGAACTGTTTCTGGTGGGTTTGGCTAGCTATGTGTTCTTCCTGTTCTTGAGTTCTTACCCTGGTGAAGCTGTTGTCGATGAGATGCTAGGGTTTGGCTTGAAAAAAATTATATATGGCCCTCTCCTTGCCCTCTTGGTCGACAACAGAGCCTGGTACCATTTTGGTGACTCACCTGGCTGTGTGTGCTGGTGTGCATGCACACAGCCTTGTAAGCTGCCTGTGTGGTTCCCTGTTAGGACTTGGTCCTTTTGGTGGATCAGCTCGGCTGATCTTGATAATATCCTCTCAATTCCCTTTATTTGCTAACCTGCCAAGTGGCATTGCCACTTGGCTTAATGCTTCTTTTGTTTCTCTGTTTGTGTTTGTAGGTTTGAAGAGATGATCAAGGATCCCTCCTTCAAGAGATTATTCAAGAACTACAAGATGAAGATTTAGTGTAGTGAAGCAAGTTTCTATTCTTTGTTATTTTCCTTTTCTATTTTTCAATTTATTCAATTTCTGTAATGTATTGTAATATTTATAATCCATTTGGAATATTGTAATGGACAATGTAAATTGTGTGGTAATCAATAAAGCTCAAAGTTTCTCTAATGAGCTTTAATTATGTGTGATATTCTTTTATATATTTGATATCTTTTTGTTTAATGAATTTGAATTATGATATATTTCAATTGATGTTTGAATTTTGAAATTCAAACATAACTTATTTGAATTCAATCATGCAACTTAAGTTGAGATTCCATATGTTCCCCTCTCTTCTCGAAAACCCTAATTGAGTTCATTGAGGTCCAAGCTTATCGCACTCTCGAAACCCTAACCATGTAAGGTGTCGAGAGAGAAACTTGTCCCCCTTCGATGCAGTTTTCTTTTAAAAGCGCGAAATTTCCCCAGATTTTACGATGAAATGCACATCCCTTTCTAAATTCTACCCCTCGATCGTCTCTAAACCTGGGACATTACATGAGGGCACATCCCGCACGACCGGTACTACCGGTCCCGGTACCGCTTGCGGTACCGGTCTGGGTAATTTGGATACTGGATCCAAGGTGGTACTTGGGCGGTACTGCCACCGGTAGTGCCGCATGTGAGAAATATGCAACGGTATCGGACTGGTATCGCGACCGGTACTACCGCGATTCACTCGAAGAGTGATTCAAGCAGTGGTTCCGGTCGTGGTACCGCTTTGGTACCGGAGCGCTTCTAGTAGCTCTGGCCCCTTGGGCCGGTACCGCCATCAGTAGTACCGGTTCTGCGGGGAACCGGTAGTACCGGCACGACTGGAGTGTACCTCGTGTTGAAGGCGGTAGCGGTACTACCGCTCCCGTACTACTGTCATGCAGAGAATACATGTTTTCCACAGATTTTCACAACCTCTCCAACCGTTGCCTCGCGACACACACACAAATAACCGAAAAGACTACCAACTATACCTAGCTACGGTCTTGGTCTTCCGATCTTGTGTGGGTCAATGAGAACACCGTGTACGTACAAATATTTCAACAACTATGCACACGATATAATTATATTCTAGTGTTGTGATTAAACACACAAAACCTTAAAGGAAGACTTTGCTCTTTCATCCATAGCACCAAAAAATCGTTGGGAGTAAGGATGACACCCGTGGGTGCCGTCCCGTATGGGCAGGGTATGCACACACTTTTATACCCATCGGTACTATTTATACTCTATCTGTTAAGTCATCTGTAGGGCACAAGTATAACCTTATACCCATATTCTACCCGTTTATATTGATATGTGGACCTATGCAGCTGAACATCCTAGTAGCACAAGGGTTGATATGAGTCAAATGATTGGGGCTTCTCAACTACTTCCGTAATTAAGACTTACGCACTATTGAGTTGATACGTAAAATTGTGAATAACTTCTGTAGCACAGTATTTGACCTACTTGTTCCCTGTGCAGTGGCAGACCATAATAATAGTGCAGGGTGGGCACACCTCTATAATTTTTTAGTTTCTACTGCTCATGTGTGATAAAAATTTACCCAAATAACTAAATATAAAACATTTCCCAAAAACACCCTAATGCATACCCCCTGACCTGTGGGTACGGGTATATACCCTGTATGAATGTGGGTAATGTTTTATACTCGTGGATACGACTCTACAAGAAGCTGGAGTATCAATGACGGCACATGGCTGACGTTTGCGAATAATCTGTCAGCGAATGTCTTTTGTTGTGATGGTACCGCGTTTTCACGTCACATGTGGTGTTTTGGGCCGCTCGGCCTCGAAAAATCGTGAAGGGCGGCCTCTAAACGTCAACGATTGTACAGAAAGAAGCGTCGCGGAAGGTGGGCGGCCTGAACTGCGGACTCGGGGTGGGGGCGTCACAAGAGTTGGGTTTCGACCCGCTGGACGCACCTGACCCACCCTATGCACGCTTCTATTCACGTACTTTTCCACTTGCAGCATGCATTTCCGACCTGGACCGCACAAGATTCCAAGGCCTACAGCATTGGGACCCATATTTATAAGGGGAGACAGCTACTGTCTGCACACATGTACCCCTGCAGCACTCGAGCCCGCATGTCAGGTACCGACACGACCCTCCTGCATGGGGCCGCCCGTTCCGACATCCTCCCAGCATGCGAAGTGGACCAGACCTGTTAGTAGAACTAACATGGGCTCCACAAGTCTGTTGCCATGCCAAAGAAAATGCACACGTGCGATCACAAGTGTCTTCTTACCGTCAATTCTGGACGCCTGCCCCGCATGTCAGAGCTTGGTGGGCCTACATAATATGTCAGTCCTGCGTGGGTCCCAGGTGGCATCCCCGTCGGGCCCACATGGAGAGATGTGTCAATTCCGGAAGCGTGGCCCTATATGTCAGAGCTTGGTGGGTCTATATAATTTATCGGGCCCATTTGGGTCCCATGTGGTATTCCCGTCGAGCCCACAGGGAGACGTGGGACCTACTGGATTCACTAGGTGTCCCACCTGTCAGTTACATATCGAGGTGTCTTTGGGCCAGATTAGCTCACTAAAGACCCAAGTCCTATTTATTCAGGTTGAAACAAGACAACCAGAGGAGCCTAGCTTATATCGTCTGTTGGACCAAGTGGCCAATTACGCTCTGAGGTGTCCTTGAGTATCCGCGAGAGTAATTGGGCCATGTACCGAGACCGACAGACCCGCAGAGGAGCCAAGTTTATATTCAAAGTTGGATACAAATGCCAAGGCCTATTCATGGAAATTTATATCCTAGCCCAGTAGATTGCCAATAGCTCGGCCGCTCCTGTTCGGTGCTGACATCAGTCTAGACCCAATTTTTTTGAGAAGTTATCCTCAATTATATGTTCTACGGCAAATGAAGGTGAACTTATATTTGGCGCTTCTGCCTTCTTGAGCCTAATATCCGAACAAATTGAACTTTCTGATAAATGCTATACAACGATTCTCAATATAAAAAACTGCAGAACGAGTTTCTAAGTTTATAATCCAACTAGTAACGCATCTATAAAATTGTACGGAGTACTCCATCCTACAGAATGAGTGTCCGGAAAGCTTCTAAATAATTGTGAACATAGGGAGTAAGTAACTTTAAAATCGCTATTAAATATTAACTAGATTCGTATAAGTGGCGGACCACTTATAACATTTTATAATTAGATGAGCCCTTCCTGGTAAAAGTACGACAAAGGAAAACTCATGTATGATTACATCATTTCATCTACTGAACGATTTGATCAAGAACCTCCAGCACAAGTTTTTGGATGCGTAGGTCATTGATCTTCTTCCTTAGTTTGTAGTTAGAGTTCCTGAAGCGAGTTAGCTTATCCTTAGGATCCAAAAGAGCCGTACACATCTCAGAGCGCTTCATGTAGGCATCGACAAGCTCGCTTTCCACCAAAATGGCGCCATCCACAGCCTGATTGAGCTTCCCATCTAGATTTAGATTCTCTTCGTGGAGGCGTTCGCACTCAAGGAGTAGCTCCTTCCTCTTGGTAACCACATCCTCGAAGCAAGTATTTCCCCGCTCCAAGTTCACCAGGGTCTCCTTGTGGAGTTTCATCCACTGGGCGATCTCCCCACGCAACCTGTGGTATTCTCATTGAAGATCTATCACAATATTCTCCAGTAGCTGCACTAAACACCAAAAATAGTGAGCGACGGGTTACATAATTACACAAATAGTTAATAACATCTGGCGGCAATACTAGATTACTGACATCGTTCCTTTGAAGGTTGTGAGAGATCTCTTTCGATTGCCTTAGATCTTCCACCACCATCTCTCCGGCAAGTCCTAGTGCGGGAGATGCCTTGCCCGTGCCTGTGAACCTTCATAACATATGGGGAATCAGGATCTAATCAATAAAAGAGGATTTACGTGATATTGTATGTCTATATTCAGTTCTTCGTACCATTTCCATTCCATGTTGTTGGCATTGCCAATTTCATGTGAAAATGTTAACTTCTATGCTGGACAACTACTGGTTCATTAAAGTAAGCAGGTAGTTGTTTGTACAAGCCTTTATGCATATTGTACCTTTATATCAGATCTACGTACCTTTAAGCTGGTCTCATGTATGTCGTTGATTTCAGGTAAAAGAGTACAATTATAAGGATCCCACTTCTTTTGAATTATTTAAGGAGTGTCACGTAAGCCTGAGAAATGGCTTCTCCATCGTTGTACATGATGCACTCGTAAGACAGCTTTTAACGAGTCATCTCTAACGAGAGTGTATCTTCCTGCATCTGCATCTGATAACCTTGTTTCTTTGTTGCAAACCAAGGCCGAAATGAGAGAACAGCTTTGTGTACCTATGGTATGAGGAAGACCTAAGAGTCAGGCCAAGGCAGTATCCACTGGATCAACAATGAATGACCTTGTTTCAGATCCGAGGAATGAGAAGAGGGCCAGCGCGAAGCTCCTGGATGTTGTTAACTCTCAGCGTGATCAAATGGATGAGCTGGCCAATATTGTACAAGAAGCCAAAAATCATCAGGCTAACATGGATGCAAGGATTGACAAGTTAGACGAGATAATACTAGATGATTTTTTGACCCAGATAATGTTATGCCTGACGTCGCACGGTCGAACTGTTATATTTTCTCTCCTTGGTCTTGCTGGTAGGATTGTTATTCTGATGGTTCACAATGTCTGAGATTTTATTATGAGCCTGTAATTTCTTCCTGATGACTTACAAATTTGTAATAATTTTTTTATTTAAGGAAAACAAATCTGTAATAAAAATATTATTTGAGGAGAACGGATCTGTAATAATTAACAATCAGTGACGCGTTTCCTATTGGTTGTATTTAAGCTATTGGACCTTACAACTTAATGGGCCTATTCAAAAGTTCTTCCAAAATGGGCCGCAAAAAGCCTATCGACAGGCTATATTAATGGTGCGGCCCATCCAAGTTGGCCGGAATTTCGTTATGATCTAAATATTTGTGGGTCTGATAGGAGGGATGTTAATTGAGATCTCTTTTAGCATTAGGATCTCCCGACCTAGTAAAAGTAATCTTAGTAGGGCTACTTTTAACATTAGGATCTTTAAAATGATCTTAATTGGGTCACGTTTTCTCTAATATTTACGGGCTTGATGGAAGAAATCATAATTGGGATGGATTTTGCATTAATATCTACGGGCCTCATCGAAGGGATTTTAATTGGGCCGAATTCGTCGTGCCACATGCCATACTTTCATTGGCGCCACAGGCACCTCTTATTGCCACATGTCGCCTTTTCATTGGCCGAGCTACGCGCATATTACTGGTCCATTCAGTGAGAAAGTTGTGCCACATGTCGCTCTTTCATTGGCCCAGCTACGCACATATTACTAGTCTAGTCGGTGAGAAAAGTGCCACGTGGCAACCCGCAATTGGGACACGTGGTGACATAGTAAACGCTCGAGTCTTTGTCTGATTGGCTCATTTGGCTAATCTTGGTTCGTCCACGTTTCGACTGACGTCATCGTAAACGACAAATGTGATGTCACCCGACAGACCGAACACCTCAATCATTAGCCTGGCACACCTGACGCAATGGTCGCTGAACGGGGGAACCGACACCATGACGGAGTTTTCGCATCACGATGATATGGGCCGGGTGGGCTTCGGGCTTCGGTGAATCGTCACGGATCCATGGCGGGATGTCCAAACTATCAGTCTGGCCATCTGTGATGCAAGGTTGCCCACTGATTTTCAAACCGTCAGCATCACGTCTCCGTGATGATTTTTGATTTTCACTGACGAACTAAAATCGTTAGGAAAACCCAAACTGGTTGTAGTGCGGATATAAGTAGAATATTTTACCCACTAACTATACGAGTATGATATTGCTCTACTCTATCTATACACTGCCCATTACAATCCTTAGTTGGAAGAGGATAGGTGACATTCTCAAACGTAGTCGAAAGTGCTAAGCATGGTACGTGTGGTTCTTGGCAAAGTAGTCATTCCGTAGCATCGGATGGCCGAAGACCCCTGTTCCATGCTATTGTAATCCGGCCAGCCTACGAAAGTATGAACTTCTTTTCGGACAAAGATTTTTGCTTCCTGGGTATCAGTGCTCCAGCTGTTTTAAAAAAATAAAAAAAATCACACTCATGTGTTTCAAAAGAAATAGAATAAAAAATCATGGTGTAGCCAATGAATTATCACATAAAGGTGTCAAATTTCAATTTCAAATACACTTTTCGCTTCTTTTCGTCATAGTTAAAAGCCTCCTGCCAAGCTGCCACTGTTCAACAATGGTCGCAGACTTATCGTCAATGTCAATAATCTCATCCAAATCATCCCAATCAATATCCTACGAACAACGAGTATTAAAAATAGGCCAAAAAACATCATCACAGTGCTCACTATTCTACTACAACTGTCAACACAACCATAATGAATTCTCCCCACGAAATAATTATCAAATTAACCTCAGCTGTACAATTTGGAGTTCAATCCCTACGTTTGAAGGCCTAGTCCAGAATTTTGAAGGGACCTCTAAAACTGTTATGTAGGCTGGGGCGTTTAGGGCATCTTCTAGAGTCCTTTTGCTTCGTCCATAAATTCAAGCCGCCCTGTTTTAAGCATCTGCGAGAGCTACTCTTAGGCTGGCCATAGTGGGTAGTATCATATAGTAGTATCATGTATATGATACTTTTGTATGATACTAGATCCATAATGCATAGTATCATAGACTATTATCATAGTTTTGCTATATTAACTGATTTGTAGTATCCCAATACAAATTTGTGTACAAGATTTATTTGATACTAACTTTTCTCGTGATGTGCGCTATGATACAGTATCTACCTATGATACTCTAATCTTTTCCCTCATCCATAATTACCTGCCACATTAGCATTTTTGGTGGGGCTAGGATGCATGATACTAGCTAAGATACTAGCACTATGGCTAGCCTTAGCAGGAGCGCCTATACACCGACCGGGTCAATGCGGACGCGATGCTGCACACCCCCAACCCGACGGCTATATAATGGGTTAAGTAAGTTATTTTTTCTTATTCAGATTTTTCTTCTTTTCTGTTTATATTTTCGTTTGTTAAAAGCTGAACTGTTTTTTAATCAGAAAGTTTTAACTTTTTGTATTTTTTTCAAATTTGTTTGTTCAAAAATAATTTTAAAACAACATATTTAAAACTTTAAATATTTTTGAGATTGAACATTTTTCGAAAATAAACATATTTTAAATTTGAACATTTTTCAAATATAAACATTTTCAAATTTGAACTATTTTCAAATTTGAATTTTTTGATTTCGCACAAAAAAATAAAAGAAAACAGAAAAGCAAACAAAAGAGGAAACAAAAAGGGAAAAAAATAAAAAAATACGAAAATGGTCCAGGCCCAATGCCCAACCAGATAGGATGTGCGGTGCCTGATAAGCACTGACCTAGTCAATGTATAGGATAGGATTGGCTGCTCTTAGCTTGCATTTGTATGAATGTATTTGGTCACCGGGTGACTAAATGGCAGTGGCTCTTTACCAACTGACTGGTATTATAGTGTGCATTTTTTTTATAAGGTGGCATTATAGCTTGTAGCCGACTTTATATGCAAGCATAATACCGAACTTCAGCGAGGAACAGTATGAAGTTACTATTAAGATGTTGAACTGATGCAACATCATGGTCACAGCAAAACAGTTTGCTACTTTAGCTTACAGGGGATGAGAAACAAAATGTACATTACACTTCAGAGTTACAAGTTACTATACAACTCAAACAGGAAAAGTGCCAAGTCAAATACCACGACCATCGTTTTCTGGCCACTGGGACCAAAGGTTGGTTAAACAATACCGTTGACCAACCAGCAACAATCTTGATTCACATTACATAATTGGCTTGCTTTTGATAACTAGAGAACTATTTAACCCGGAATGCCAATTGCAGATGACAAAAACATTCTTGTATCATTACCTTTGATATCAAATCCCAATGTGATCTTGCTTTCAAAAAAAATCGTAATGTGATCTTTCTTCCTGAACCACAACAATGATCACAGAATATTAAACACTGGAGGTATGCCAAACTTTCACCAGTTTGACCCATCATATCTAAACAGTCACTCGCCCTGGGCCCAGTTAACTCAGTAATGGTGCTAACTTGCTCTGGAACACCAGGGAGGGTGAAGGTCTGTGTTGGAGGTACGCGAATAAAACAGTGAGCAATCAGCCCCTCAACACTTGCGTCAACTGAGCTAATGGAGTAATCTGGAGAAACAACTGGTTTTTTGGTACATCCTCCTATATATGGTTGCTCCTTCTAACTCAGCATGGATTTCCCTCTCCGTACGTATTCCCATAGGGTTGTCAAGAAGCCATCCTTGGGTGTCACACCGAAGATCTTCATCAATACAATCAACATGCTCAAACACATCTGAGTATCCATCAAACCTTTCTCTCATGTCTGCAGCTACATCAAGCACATCTGATTGTACAAGAACCTAGCAAGGAAACAAAATATGATGACAAGTTGCAAAAAGCACATCTCATTGTACAAGAACCTAGCAAGGAAACAAAATATGATGACAAGTTGCAAAAGAGTACGTGACCTGCCAATGCCATGATAGACAGACACCATTAGCCTTGGTCAAAGATAAAGAAAATAGATGGTCCGTGTAACCCCCAACTTTTGCAACCTTGTTTAGTTGTCCAGAGTGCCAAAATCAGGGGAACAAAAACTTTTTCTAAATGGTTTTTTAAGATGGATTGCCTTGATCTGTTTGCTATGGTGAATTGCCTTGACCCGTTTATCATGATGAATTGTCTTGATCTGCTTGTTTAGAATTTTCTCTTGAGCTATTTCAGGGAATAATCCCTCTTTTATAGAAACACCTTCGTCACTCACCAACAAAAACACATGCGTGGCTTAGGAAAAGTTGCTCTCCTTTTTCACTACATCAAATCTCTCTACTTATGGCAACATGAGTGTGCCTACTCAAATTTCATCATTGTGATATAATCTAGCTCAAACCGATTCAAAACTTGGGATCATCTACCACTTGATACATCATTCCTTTATACCCTAGTCAAAAACCCTAAGACCTCAGAAATTTGGCTAAGTCCTAAAACTTTTATCAAGTTCCATTTTGAATCCTCTGGATTAAGCTGCTCCTTGCCATCTAAGGCAATGCACTTGGTCCTAGACCTGCCTTGTCATGAGCACTTCCTAACCCTACCAATGCCCTTGACCAAATCAACCATCTACCCTTTTATCCTTGATGGTTTTGAGGCCAAGTCTATAATCTGTTTTTGGCAGTGTTAAAATGTTCAAACTTTGGCGGTTGTTCCTAAGCACCCAGAATTTTTATAGGTGAAATCAAGGTGTGGATCTCATCTATGCACCACCCTTTTCAACTTCCATGTCCCATGCAAGTCTTACAACACCTCTCTCCAACTTGATCTTATACCCTACCCAAGGTTTCAGCTGAATATCACTTTCCTTTTTTTTTACCTCTTGTTTTCCTTACTCCAAGTTTAATCTCCACAAAATCAAGTGTGGAAATGATAGCTATATATATTTTTTTTTTGAACAGAGAATGCCCCGAAGGGCAGAGAAGTTGCATTAAAAATCTGGCAGGTACAATATTACAACGAGACCCTTGTAGTCATCCACTGCACTGCTATTTCTAGAAATTAAAGATAAGGGCTCGTAAAGTGCAAAAAGGACCCTAGGGCTAAAAGAAGAAAAGCAATCAGGCCCTTGGCGTCCCCCACTGCCAATCGCCGGCGACCTCAAGGCATCAGACGCGCCGAGGTCCGAGAATTTGCAGCTCGCTTGGCTCTCTACTCCGGCGAGTAACTCTTGCCTCCTGCCGTCTTCACATCCCCGGGGACGAACCACTTGGGAACGAAAAGACGTCGAGCTCCGGCGCAAGGGTCCAGGAAAGCCTCCGATCTGGAGGTTAACTTCGTCGGCCGCCATTCGGCCAGAAAGGGCAGAGGCGGGACAACAGTCGTCGTCTACAGGCCTCTGCTGATGAACATCAACATATGCAGCAAAAAGAGCGACAGAATCGGCCCAGCAGGAAGAACTCACCGCCTGCTTGCATCCGTCACCATGACAGCACCATAGCAGACAAGAGAGGAACTGCCACACCAATCCCTGCTCCAAGGAAGAGACCCCCAGCGATGGGAGGCCAGTGCTCCACCAGATCGAGGAAGACGATGCACTGCCGCTCCTCCCTCCTTGCCACCATGGTCGGCCAAGGGGAAGATGGTAGGTTGATGAAGATCAACGCAACGAAGCTCCTCCTCGCCGCCACGGCCGGCCAGGAACCTCACCACCGCATCTTCACAGATCTGACGAAAACGCGAGCTTATTCTTCGAGACGCTGGAGCCTCCGCCCTCCACCGCCCGTGGCTCCATGCCACCCCGGCAAGGAGAAGAAGCTCCACTTGGCCACCGCTGCCTCTCGCCGGCATCAGCGGCACGCTCAGACACGGCACATGGCCAAAATCCACAAGGGTAACACCTACAACTAACCCTATCTCTACTATATACAGGAGAAGCCTACCACCTATTCCATCTCCTCGCCGGCCAGCAGTGCCTCCGGTGAGAGAGAAGGAGAGGGGCGGCGGATGCGATCTGGGAGAGACTCTCAAACCAGGCGGAGAGAACAAGAGCCAAGGGATTACATGATTTGGATTGGCTTTCTTTTTTTGTCCCCGATAGCTACATTTTGTAGTAATCATCTACCCTTGAGAAAATACTTTCCCAAAATTACTATTTCTCAAATCCAGTTATTTCTATCTTTTTCCAAAATTCACAAAACCCTCTTTAAAATTTCTTCTCTATTTACTACAAAAATATTTCTTGTTTTATCAAACCTTTTCGATTTATTTATTTTCAAACTTGGGAATGGTACTGACATGTTATCCTCTCAAAATACTTTCAAAATAATTTCTAAAAAGTTTTATTCCTTTATCCTACTTCCTTTTTTACCAAGATGCATGGGGAGGGTATATGCCATTTTCTTGCACTTACTGATATCAACTAAATTTGAGAAAAATCTTCTATGCTTTGCTTTGAAAATAGACCTTTTGTATTTCAAAATATCATCTTGTCTCCTTGAAGGCTTCAAGGGCTATTTGAATGAAATTCACCCTTGACATTATTTTGTCTACTCCATTAAACCCTTCTTGCATGTGATCATGCACACCCTTCCTCTTATCTCTTTTCTCTTCCTATGCTTGAATTCACTCCATCCTTTCCCCCTTGTATCATCATGAAGTCTCTTACTATCTACTCCACCCATTGCACTTGGTGCTTGTCCTTTTTGGCATGCACAAGAAATTTTAGCCGGCCATGCCCATGCAATATTGCATGTGGTCAAACCCATCCATCTCTCTCTCTCTAGTCTTCTTCCACCTTTGGACATGCTTGGACCCTCATCTCCTGCACCCCTTCTCATTCTGGCAGTGTTGCATGGCCTAAGACCCATTCCCTTATCTTTTTGTGCTTGGAAGAAGAGGAGGCCGGCCATGCAATCCTTGACATGAGCATGTACCATCTCCTTTCTCCCTTCTCTCTTATTTCTCTCATGTTAACTCAACCACTAGTGCTGCACTACCTCTACACGTCTCCTGCACCAGGAGTCCACCATTTGAACCAACCAAACCAGCCCTAAACCCTCCTCTCTCTCTCTACGCCATGGAGTGCCCATGGCATGTCTTTTTTTTTTAAACAGGCGCAAATGACCAAGCCACCTCGCCAACAGCCTCCCCCGTCATTCGCAGATCACACGAGATCAATCGCCAAGTTTTTGTCCGGGTCCTCGTGGCTGCTATCGGCGTGCTCTAAGAGGCCGACCTAGTGTCGAGCACGTGGTGCGCGTTCGCCAGCGCGTCCCCCGGCATGTCCCCTCACATCTGGCCCCCCTCCCGCTCCCCTGCACTCCCCGGCGCAGCCCCTACTTCCCTCCTTGTCCCTTTGTTGTTGGCCACGCTCGCCGCCCGAACCCGCCTATCCGTGGTGACCACGTCACCAGGACGAACTGTGCGACCACACCCCTCTCCCTCTCGTCGGTTGCCCAACACCTGCCTCTCGACCCCGTCCATGATGCCACCGCCATCCTGACCAATCGCGCGCATGAGTAGCTCGCCCTGGACCATCTTCCGTCGCGCCCACGATGCACCGATTGCCTCCACTTCTTTAACTTGAACTTGAGCCCTCCTCACCCTCGTTCTCTCATTACTCTCCCCTCTCCTCTCTTCGTCATCCGAAGCAGAAGAGACGGCGCCATGCCCCATCTCCCTCTCGGCCATGCTCCAGGCCGAGCGGAGCTCGCCTTGATGCACGCCATCGTGCATGTCGCTGTCACTGTCGCCCTCCTCAGCTCTCTCTCTCTCTCTCCCTCGGTCACGATATCCTTCTCTGGTTCATGCGAGGCCTAATCACCCCCTCTGTTTCCCTGCAGCTCACTCAGGACCGTCGCCGTCGAGTTCCGTCGCCGTTCCCGGAGTTCGCCTCGTCCACGTCGACGTCTGGAAGCCGCGAGCACGTCCAGGACGCCGCTCCAAGTCCCCACCTGCAGCAGCCCCTTCCTCTCCGCGCCTCCACCACGTCAGCACCACCCTAGGTGAGCCACGGATCGGCCCCGTAGCTAGGGTGTGTCCCGCTGTTAGTCTTCATCCCGCGTCGAGGAAGATGATACATGCACCGTTGGATTTAATCCAACGGCTGCATGCCGTTTTCTGCCGGGCCCGCGCGCTGGCGTGGCAAGGGCCCCTCCCTGGCGGTTCAAACCGCGGTTCCCGCTCGCATGGACGCCGGATTGGGCCGGCCCAGCATCGCGCTGCTCCGCCTAGTCAAATCGTCCCCTCCTCTTTTCCTTTCTTTTCTAAAACATCAAATACCCTTCAGTTCTGCCTGGCTTTTAATTCACCATAATTCGCTGGATGCTCCAAATTTGATGATTCAAATTTCTAGATGCTCCTAAGCAAATTCCTAATCACCCAGTACTGCTTGCATGTGATTCTCCTTTAGATATGTTCACTGATTATTATTCTCTTGGAATGATGCTATTTCAGTGTTTATTTATTTATGGTAGTTGTGTAAATCTTTTTGCAGTGAGACAAACTTTGTTGTAAAGTACTCCTCACTAGCTCTATTTCTACATAGGATAGACATGCAGGAGTTTCCTGGAAATTTCATGGTTTAGAAATGTAGATCTGGCCAGAAGGCTCTTTCATGATTTTTGGTTTGAAAAATAAAAAGAGTTTTGGGACAAATCCAAGTGTCTCTGTTAGGTATCATGTTAGGGTATGTCCAGGTCAAGGGAATTATTTTTGTGACCTATATTTTATTTCCGGGGATTTTAGAACCAAAACAGAGTACCCCCAGAACCAAAACAGAGTACCGTTTTAGTATAAAAATTGTGATAATTATTTTATAGCTCAGGAAAATGCCAAACCAATTTTGGTTGGTCACATTTTGCAGTACCTATCCAGTGGCATGATTGTTTCTGGTTTGCTATTTTCTGATACATGTGTGCCATGAAAGTGGATTGCTCTAGTTTTTGCTTTGTTAAAATCATTAAAATTATTTGAAAACTTGTTTGTGCATGATTCCCGTGCAAGTGTACTCTAAATTTCAATAGCTTCCAGTGGGTATACTGCATGTATTTTTGTGGCTCACAGAAAGATTTAGGCCATTTAATTGGTCCCTAAGTCATTTCTGGTTTTATAAAAATCTTAACTACTGTTTTAAAAACCCAAATTGAGTGAATCCAATTTCTGTAGCTTTATAAAGTCAAGCCTTACTCTCTGTGATTTTATCAAAAATTGTGTGCATTATTCTGGAGTGGCTTGTTAATTTTATGCTAGTGTTTATTTCACCCCTATGAAAATTGAGTTGTTTTGTTTAAAATGTTTTATAATGAACTTTGGCACCAGACCCTACTGGTGGTTTCCAAACCTCATTAGCCTCCCGAGCTTGTGTAGATTATGTTTTGATGAGAGGCAGAACCCTTTTTACCAACTAGATGTTTGTTAAGGTCTTTTCGAGTGAAAATAGAAATAGTCCTTTTATAAATAAATTGACCATTCTTGCCCTAGGTGTTGTTTGTTTGAAATGTTAATAGTCCCTGATTGAGTGGTTTGCTACTAGTGGTGTGTGAGTGGTTGATGCTATGGTTGTGTGTTGATTGTTCTTCCTTTCTTTTGCGACGTTAGAATGCGATCACCATCGGAGAAGAATGAGAGGATCTTGGTGAGGAAGGAAGAGTAGATGGTTCATAAGAAGAAGACCAGGGACAAATAGCCAACCAAGGCAAGCCACCTCCTGATGCATACCTTGTCCTAATTATTTTGCTCTTGCATTATTACAAGTTTTATAAATTGCATGGTTTTTATTTATCTATGTGAGTGGTTCTGCCACTCGAAGCTTTATTATTCCACCCTTACGGGTGCAGCCCTCGTGATACCTAATGATCAAACACATGCTAGGGATATGGTGCTTAACACCTTACCATTCTTGTCGCCGCTTTTCAAAAAAAAAGTTGGACTATAGGTTGGGAGCCCTCTTTAAAAAGATTTGTGAAAATGTTTTCGAGAAAAGAAGTGTTTCGAAAACCTTGAAATGGGGTAGCCCTGCCCAAGTGTGAGTTTTTATAAAGTAAAAAGTTTTTGGGAAGAAAATTGCTAGAGGCAAGTGGAGAAAATTGTTTTCAAAAAACTTTGGTGACTAAGTACCTAACCGGACCTAGCCAGTACAACCACATTACCCTTAAGTGGGACGGGGCGTAGCGTAGTAGTTTGTCTCGCCTTAGTTTGGGTCCTGCAAGTGTAGTGGTAGTCCGACCATGGACGCTTCGATCGGGGTTCTTCCCATGAGAAGGGACGCAACCGATTTGCCTGTTCAGGTACGCGGGGTACAACTTATGAGCTCCCATTGAAATATGCCTAAGTGGTTGGATGGCATTCCAGAGGGTCGAGTGTGCTGGGGACCTTGCTACTCCTGGACAACCCTCGGACTCTGGAGTTGGGCGGTATAACTTATTGGGCATGTCTTAGGCTAAGGCGAGCAGGCGAAAAACTACGATCAGGTACTTGTCGTGGCATATGTTGTTATGCAGGGATGATGCCCACACAATAAGTATTCGGATCTTGTGGGGAAGTGTACAACCTCTGCAGAGTGTAAAACTATTCGAATAGCCGTGTCCGCGGTTATGAACGTGGGAAAGGCTGTTGCTTGGCATTGAAGAAGTTTTGGTTTATAAAAATGTTTTCCAAAGGGTTTGGAAAAGGATACCAGTGGGACTGGTGGAGATGTACCTGGGAGGTACGGGAGGAAAGTTGAAAGTGTTTTGGTCACTCCGATGGCCGGAAATGAAAATGGGTCTTCCTTACCTATTAGTCTTCAAAAGAAAACTTGTTTTCAAAAAGGTTTTCACAAAGATATAGAGGTGTCATACTCTCGAGAGAAAGTACCTCTCACTCCTTGTAACCCTAGAATAGTGTCTATTCCTTGCTACTGCCAAATATGCATATCCTTTACTTCTCTCTAAGGTGGTTCACTCATGGCTTTGTCCCTGGCTATTTACTTGGCCAGACTTGGTGGAATCCGACAGATGGAGTCGACGACGTCTATGCGAACTAGGAACGTCTTCCCAGTTAGTTACCTATAGGGTTATGGCATGACTTGGGTCATGCGAACGCTTTCGTCTGAATTATTTCCGCTGTGTTGTTGATGATCTCCTGCCATTATGGCTCTTATGTAAGTATTGGTCATATGACCAGTTGTAATCTTTTTATTCGGTATTGTAATGGATGATGTATTTGATACCAGTTCGGTTATGCCTTCACAACACACTGATCATGGGATCGTGAATGTGTATGCATAACGGGTGTTTCGGAACTAGTTCGGGGCCCCACAGTCCGCATAGTTACTTTGCACTAGGTCACCTTAACTTTTATCATACTATGACATAGAATGCTTAGAGGTGCGCTGTTGCTATTAATGAACCAATAAATAACTACTACAAGGAACATAGACAACATTAATGCAAGAAAAAGTTAACAAAATGAGTGTTTTTTTAGATGTTAACAAATTGAGTTGATAATGCATTAAGCATCTGATTGAGAAGATGTTGAAACTAAGCCAAACATCTGTTTTCTTTAGTCAGCCCTCAAGAGCGTCAATTAATTATTAGGACTATTTTGTAAACGGCAATTTTTACCTTTATTACTTTTCATTAGCAGAATATTAACGGTTGAGTCAATAAAACATCCATGATACCTCAATGCCTAACCAAATCATTTGCACAGGTAAAACTAACAAAATCTTGACTAGCCTAAGAAATTGTCATTGGATAAAACTGGTGCATACAGAAGGACCCTGACCCCAACATAAAAATGATGCTTAACAGGGAATAATTTACACGAAAGTCATAGAAATTGCCATACCCGTCCACCCAGACAAAGGTTCTTTGTGATTGAATCCACCAATTGTGTCTGTAGAACTCTTCTCTTGTGATGCTTCTTCTTAAAGTGAGGATCAGGGCACTACAAAGTACAAACAATATGACAGGGAACTCAACTGCCAGTTCCATAACATGAAATAAAAATGAGGAACTGAACGATCATAAGCAGTGCCACTCACCAGTATTGAAACAAGTGATAAGGGACCAGGGTATGATGACACGATTTGCTCAAAAGACACAGTTGCATTTGCAAACATAAAGTAACTGTGCTGACAGAACAATTTCAAGCAGGGTCAAATTCTTGATAGCATGAAACTCTAAAATGTGCGTGCATATGTTGGAATGATGTAGGGTAGCTTACACATTCCTAAGCCCCAATTTTGTTACCCAGAACTGTGTGCGCTCCACCAACTACAGAAGCAAAGCAGGTAAAGGATAATCACACCAAAGATCCAACACTGCATCCTCCCACTCCCAAAGGGACAAGGGTTAAACGTTAGAATCACAAGAACCTTTTGCCGGATTTCCAGTCCGAGGTAGTTCCGCCTTTCGCTGGAGTTCTTGGCTAACCAGACCAAGAACCTCCCACTCCCTGCACATAAACATTCCCTAATAGCTGCGGCTGAAGGAGATATATCGGCACAATGGAGATGCAATGGAAGGGGACATTCACGCACCGCAGCCGATGTCGACCATGAGGGGCAGAAGGGGGTCCTCGAACACCTCCTTCCATTCAGGCGGCTCCGTGGGCTCCTACAGGTAGAGTAGAACATGAATTGAAGGAAGGAAGGAAGGAAGCGATATTGAAATGATGAATTTGGGGGCGAGGCTTTACAACGAACAAGGCGCTGAGTGGATTCACGTGCTGCCGGATGCGAAGGTGATGGCCCCGCTGCATACACCAATCGGCGGGCGGTCAGGCTGGTACGCGATTTCAAGAAGAGACGGGGAGGGGCAGACGGGGAGGGAGAACAGATTGGGGGCGGACATTGGGGTAGAGGGGCCGGAGGTTGAGGTCGGCGTACTCTCTGTCCACCGCGTCGGTACTCCGCGCGGCGGAGCACAAGGTCTGGCGTGGAGCGTGGCGGCGGACAGGGGTGGTGCGGACGAGGCGGCAGCACAGGGAGGCCGTGGACGTCCAGGACATTCTGGCTTCCGCTTCCGTTCCGGCCTCAGCCACTGTGCTGCCTTTTCGACCCTAAAAGGGGGTTATCTTGTAAAACCAGAAAAATACCCCCTGGAGGCTGCAAGGTTGTTTTTACAGGGAAAACGCTTATAATCGACCGATAGCGCGAAAAAGATCGGTCATCTGTGTTACTCGCCCGTTCGCGTGTGTCAGTCTTCAACCCGCGTGCCGCGTCGTTTTTCCCTCTTTGGGCAGCACACTGAGGCGCATGCCGACGTCAACTCGTCAAGTCCGTGTCGTGAGCTGCCTGGACCCTGTCCCTATTTCTTGCTTTCTCACATGCATGGACACATAGTTGTTGTACACAACTTAGAGCTGACGTGTGAGGGTGAGGCTATGGTGCATGTAGCTAAATGAGTATTATTTCTTACTCACACATAATTTGTGCATGTAGAATTCGTTGTTGTAAAAGCTCTGTCATTGTGTTGTAAAGATATTTTGCTCGAAAAAAAATTGTGTTGTAAAAATACAAAGGTTTGTGTCAATTATCTTCGGTGAATTTTTCATGCAATGCCACAAGTGCTAATTTTTATTGTAAAATTTGAGAAATTATGTTGTAAACATCCAAAGATTTTGTGTGGATCATCTTCTGTATTTTCTGATGTGAATTTTTGCCTCAATGCTACAAGTTCTAATTTTAGTTTTAAAGGTTCTGAAATTTTGTAGTAAATGTCTAATTTTTTTGTGGGAATCACCTTCTCTGTTTTCTGATCTGTAATTTTGCTTTAAGGATACAAGTGCTATTTTTTATTGTAAAAGCTGAGAATTTATGTTGTAAACATCCACAGATTTTGTGTGAATCATCTTCTATATTTTTTGATGTGAAATTTTGCTTCAATGCTACAAGTACTAATTTTTGTTGTAAAAGTTCGTAAAATTTTATATTTAATATCAAAAAATTGTGTGAATCATGTTTTGTATTTCCAGATGTGAAATATTGTGTCAATGCTACAAGTGCTAATTTTTGTTGTAAAAGTTTTGAAATTTTGTATAGAAATATCTAAAGATTTTGTGTGAATCATCTTCGGGATTTTCTGATGTAAAATTTTGCTTCAATGCTACAAGTGCTAATATCTGTTGTTAAAGGTCTGAAATTTTTGTGTGTAACTTGTGTGTCCCATAGCTATTACACTGTTTTTAATACATGGAGGTAGTGAAATGTCACACCATGCATAGAGTATACGTGAGGGGCACCACAGGTGACATGACTACATGGCTGACTGCAGGTGTTAGGACCGCGGGAGTGATCGTGGCCTTCCATGCCAAGTTTCCTCGTTATGCCGGGACCAGCTGGTCCACCCACGTGAGGGTTGGAGGCGTGAAGCGACATGTGATGCACATCGAATAATGATATCCATTAAAATCTAAAGATATAATTGTTGCACCCCCATGGGGGTCTCACAACGCACTTAGGTTCTCTACCGTCGGATCTTCACATCCTGGTAATCTGGTTCGTTGTTTCTGGATTGAGAGAGAGGCTATTGGTTGGCTGTGGCACTCTCCCATTGGTCCTCCCCGCTAGATAAAGTGATGCAACATCGTTGTTCTACCCTCCTGCAGCTGCACGCAGGACCCACGTTCGTTTGGGTCCACTCGTTATTGGATTGGGTAAGTTTTTGGGTGGTCACGTGAGACTGCTGGGTGAAACAGAACCAGCGGACAAATCCTCCCCAATCTCGTCTCTTCTTTTTCTCCCCCAATCCCCTCTCCTTCTCCACCCCTTGCTCCGCCAACAGCCAGCCGCCTCCCCGCCTTCTCCACCCAGCTGGCTATGCCCCCGACGGCTGGCTCCTCCGCAATCGCTCCCTCTAGATCCTCTGCCACCGGACCTTGTACCCAAGGCGCTAGGGTTTCAGGTGGCAAGAGGGGTCGGGATTTTCCGGCCGGCCAGGGGCCACGGCGGACCCGTATGGAGATGGACGGGCGGCGTCCAAGGATGGAAGCGGCGTTGGAGACGGAGGATCTCCTCCACAACTTTGTTTCGTCGGGATTTGGCGGCCGATCGGAGGACACGATGGCACCGTACGGCGACGATCGGGCGGCGGCCGAGGCTGGGGGCGGCACTGGAGATGGAGGATCTCATCCACAACTTCGTTTCGTTCGCGTCGAGCTCAACCGCAAAGGTAAGATCCCAATCTGACCCCCTCGCTGTGTCGAGACCTAAAATCACAAGCTTCCATCATGCTCATGGTCGTGCTTGTGCTGGTGCAGAAAAGGAGAAGAGCCTGACTACTCTAGGTCATGTTAGTGGTTACTCTGATGATTTAATGATATAAGTTGGCATGTGAGGTCTTGTCATCTTGAATGTTCTCTGTACATGCTCTGAAATAATTTGCTTATAGTGCTATTACACATGAATTTATTCAGGTGACGCCACTAAAGCCTGACTACGCTCTAATTGATTTCCAATTGACATGAGGTATAGATTTCTTAAATATGTGAAGATGTTCCTTTAATATTGCAGCTTCTGAACAGATAGTGGTTTTTGAACCGATAGTGCAGACTCTAAACTGAACTAATATTGGAAGGACTCAGAGGAACCATGCTAGTGCTCTTTGCATTCCTAATTGATCAGTACTCACATATATCACTACCATCAGAGATGGTGTGACTACATATTTAGTTTCTGCTGCTAAGTTGAGAATTTAACCACTGACAATGGTGGACATGTGGTCGGTGGGTTGTATTTTTTGTGGAGCTTCTGAATGGAAAGCCAAAACTGCCTGGAAAGAATGAGGTATGCATGCTTTCTTAAGGTGTTGGATAAGTTAATTTTCTCATTTCCTGTTACAAGATTATTCCTACCAATCTCACATAATTCATGTTACTAATTGCATGTTGTTCACTTATTTGAATTTTCAAGCTTAACTGAAATGTAAGAATCCTTTTGATGATAATGAAGAGACTTGTAATCTACTATGTCATAAATCATAATGTGAAGCTGGATTTGACCTAGCCCCTCTCCGCAAATCAACTATGTTATCTAATCTAACACCAGATCCGCGCAACCTGGACTGCTGCTCTCAATTTGACCTTTTCTCGTGACTTGTGCTCATCGTAGGTTCTAGCGGCAATGGTGGCGAGGCTCTCGCAGCTGTGGACCAAGATGGCGAGTTTCTGTATGTGTATTTTAAGCTCCTGTGTATTTGCTAACTTCATAATGATGGGTTCGATGCATGGAAAAAACAT
>NC_061513.1:192277135-192315534 GCF_022539505.1 Lolium rigidum | reverse complement strand
TGCTCCTCGTTGGGATCGACATTCTTACTTATCGAAGATACTACGATACACCCCCTATACTTGTGGGTCATCAGGCACGCTCAACATCGTCGACGTCTTCAGTGGCAAGCAACGCGATGGACAGAGGTAAACAGATCGAAACTGGTCTAGTCGATTTTGTTCCTCACCCGCCCTCCCGTTTGGATGCATATGCGTATCTGGAGGAGCCCATGGAGATGACGTTCGGGAGGTTTCACTTCCGCGTCGGAAAAGAGGGATCACATCGTCTCGAGGTTCCGATTTCGTCGGGATCGTCGGCGGTCGACTCCAATTTTTCGGAATCGTCGTCATCGTTCGAGATGGGAACCGAGGAGATCTCGTCGCCACGCTTTCCCAAGGACGTAGCAAGCGGAGAACTCGCCAAGATCTTCGGCAGCATGTCCTTCGAGTCGTCTGCGGACTCCAATATAAGCAGCGACTCAGACAGCGTCGACAGCTTCAACTTCATCGACAGATCTACTTCTGTTCGGGTGGTCTTCACCGATCTATACGACGGTGTCACCAACCCCAAGGAAGGTCAAGCTTCAAAATATCATCAAGTCTATTTAATTGGAGAGACAAGTCGCACACAGGAGGAGACATCAGAGGATTTCGATGATGTGGGAAATCCATACATCGATCCGGCTGATCTTACGCGAGGTTTGGGCACCAAGTACGTCGGGCCTGCGACACGACAGATGGTGCAACTTCCGCATGCGGCTTGGGACAGAGCTGCAAAAGCCATGGACGGTACAGAGCCGATGACTACGACTTCCACGGTCGAAGAATTGCAAGCGTACCAATATAAACTCGCCCGTGCTGGACGAGAACTCGAAAAACAGAGAATCGAACTCGAAAAAAGGAAAGCCGCCGCTTCTGCGTCAAGCCGAAAAAGGGCAGAGCTTAGCCGACATTCAGGAACTTCGGAATCTAATCATAGAGCTGCCCAGCAAGGTCTAGGCTGCAGAACGTGCCCGAAGGCGGGAGGGACAATCTGATCCAAAATCTCGATATGTCCTTTATGTCAATAGATACAAGGGGAAACATTATTCCCAAAACACTAGAAGCTGGATATATGGCGAGTTAGGACTTTATACTAGCAAATAGACCACCTCCCGGAGATCCGAGGGAAGCATTGTACAACATGGCTATAGCAGGAGTTGGAGTCATGGGAACAGCATTCGCGAACACAGGTACACCTCCCGATGGTGCTCCAAGGAAAAATAGTCCACGACCCACAGTGGTAGTACAGGACCCGCCAAGAACAAGCGCAGCAAGAGATACATCGACACATGCGCGGATTGATAGGGCGCGGCAAGAGAGGAGAGAACATCGGCAGTCACCAGAGGTCGACGAGGAAGAGATGTGCGGGCTCCCTTGTTTTACTCGAGGAGTTCGCAAAACGCGAGTTCCATCTGGTTTCAAGTTACCCGACAATTACAAGAAGTTCGATGGCCTGCAAGATCCAGAGGATTGGCTAGTCGACTATCTGGAAACAGTGAAATTGATGGGAGGAACCAAAGCAACTGCCATGCAGAGCATCCAAGTGCACCTAAGTGGGGCAGCGCGATCATGGATAAAAAAGTTACCACCTGGATCCTTCGACAGTTGGGAAACTTTCGAGGAAATGTTTGTGAAAAATTTCTTATCTACATGCAAGAAACCTGCGTCAATAGAGCAGCTACGGGCCTGCAGACAAAAGTATGATGAGTCGATGAGGATGTACATTCAGAGGTGGAACATTATCAAAAACTCGGCAGAAAACATATCTGATGAAAGAGCGATAGATGCGTTTGTCGCTGGGATTCGAAGGAAGGATCTAGTCGAGGATTTGGGAAGGACTAATCCAAAAACAATAGTGGCACTGATGGAAATAGCGAATCGCTGGGCAGATGGAAAAGATGATGTCCACAACAAGCAACATAGGTCGCCTGAGGACGATCGTAATCGAAATATTCAAAATAGACGACAATTTTCTCGCCAGTTTTCCGACTATGACGGTCCCGGCCAAATATCGGCTGGCTTCCGAGGAAATAGCGGAAATAATGATCGAGATGATTATGAAAAGAGTGGTGAGCAGCGTAACGACTACAGGGATAGTCCGCGTCCCAACAGGCAAAATAATGGACCAAGGTTCCAAAGGCCGTACATATCTCCCGAAGATATGATGAACGGACCATGCCAGATGCACTTCTTTCTCGACAGCAACGGGAAGAGGCAGTCGGGGCATTTGCAGAAGGATTGCCGAACTTTCCAGGCGCTGAATAGGTACGCGGGGCATGCCAACGCACAGGCAGCAAATAGAAACCCCCAGGGGCCAAGGAGTGAGATCCACCTTCCACCTCCTCCCGCAATCACGGACGAAAATCGACACCAGTTGCAATTGGCGGCAGCTCCACACCCGCCTCCTTATATCGACACCAATGGTGCGTTCTTGATGATTCAGAAGGCCAGGCCATCCAACAGAGCTCAAAAAGTTATTTCGCGACAAGTCTTCATGGTAGAAAAGATGCCTCCACCAACAATCGAGTACCCGAATTGGTCGGGACAGGACATTGGCTTCACCATAGCGGACCACCCGCAGCAATTCCCTCGACCAGGGCAATCAGCTTTGATCTTACCCGCGGTGATCGCAGGATTCGAAGTTTCACGAGTATTCATAGATGGAGGCAACAGTTTAAACCTCATGTATGCAGATACATTGAAGAAGATGAATATATCCTTGGCAAACTTAAAACCAACCGACACACGATTCCATGGTATCACACCAGACAAGCCAAGTTATCCACTAGGAAAGATCAATCTCGACGTTCAGTTTGGAACCCGAGAGAATTACAGGATAGAAAGGCTGGAGTTCGAAGTCGTGGATTATCCATCACAGTACCATGCTCTACTGGGATGACCCGCGTATGCCAGGTTTATGGCGGTACCACATTACACATACTTGTTGTGGAGACTCCCTGGACCCAAAGGCCCAATCACAGTATAAGGCAGTTTCGCGCTAGCGGATAAGTGCGACAAAGATTTTCATCGACTGTCAGAAACCTTCGGGATGCAAGCAGAGTACATGGCGTCCAGGCTAACAACTGATTATGACGTGTTGCCTGATGGAGGGAGGCCGCTAAAGGAGCCAACCTTTGACACAACCAAAAACTCAAAGGAAGTACAGATCCACCCGACAGATTCCAAGAAGACGACAGCTATCGCAACAAACATGGATCTCGCATAGGTGATGACCCACAAGTATAGGGGATCGCAACAGTCTTCGCGGGAAGTAAAACCCAATTTATTGATTCGACACAAGGGGAGACAAAGAATACTTGAAAGCCTTAACAACGGAGTTGTCAATTCAGTTGCACCTGGAAACAGTCTTGCTCGCAAGAGTTTATCAGTAGTAACAGTTTTATAGCAGTAGCAGTAGCGAAATAACAGTAGCAGAGTAACAAAGACAGCAGTAGTGATTATATTAAACAGCAGGATTAAAATACTGTAGGCACAGGGACGGATTAACGGGCGTTGCATGGATGAGAGAAACTCATGTAACAATCAAAGCAGGGGCATTTGCAGATAATAATAAAACGGTATCCAAGTACTAATCAATCAATAGGCATGTGTTCCATATTTAGTCGTACGTGCTCGCAATGAGAAACTTGCACAACATCTTTTGTCCTACCAGCCGGTGGCAGCCGGGCCTCAAGGGAATCTACTGGATATTAAGGTACTCCTTTTAATAGAGTACCGGAGCAAAGCATTAACACTCCGTGAACACATGTGATCCTCACATCACTACCATCTCCTCCGGTTGTCCCGATTTCTGTCACTTCGGGGCCATTGGTTCCGGACGACGACATGTGTATACAACTTGCAGGTAAGATCATAAACAACGAATATCTTCATGAATCAATAACATGTTCAGATCTGAGATCATGGCACTCGGGCCCTAGTGACAAGCATTAAGCATAACAAGTTGCAACAATATCATAAAAGTAACATCTACGGATACTAGGCACTATGCCCTAACAATCTTATGACTATTACATGACCAATCTCATCCAATCCCTACCATCCCCTTCAGCCTACAGCGGGGGAATTACTCACACATGGATGGGGGAAACATGGCTGGTCGATGGAGAGGCGTCGGTGGTGATGATGGCGATGATCTCCTCCAATTCCCCGTCCCGGCGGAGTGCCAGAACGGAGACTTCTGGCTCCTGAGACGGAGTTTCGCGATGTGGCGGCGTTCTGGAGGGTTTCTGGCGACTTCGACTTCTCTCCGTGCGTTTCTAGGTCGAGGGCGTTAAGTAGTCCGAAGGAGGGCGTCGGGGGCCAGCCGAGGCCGCCACACACTAGGGCCGCGCGGGCCCCTCCTGGGCCACGCCGGCCTAGTGTGTGGGGCCCTCGTGCCCCCACCTGGCTTGCCCTTCTGGCTCCGTCGCATTCTGGTAAAATAGGACCTTCGCATAAATTCCGAGGATTTTCCCGAAAGTTGGATTTCTGCACAAAAACGAGACACCGAGAGCAATTCCGCTGAAAACAGCGTTAGTCCGTGTTAGTTGCATCCAAAATACACAAATTAGAGGCAAAACAATAGCAAAAGTGTTCGGGAAAGTAGATACGTTTTGGACGTATCAACTCCCCCAAGCTTAGCTTATTGCTTGTCCTCAAGAAATTCAGTTAACAACTGAGCGATAAAAGAACTTTCACGAACACATTTGCTCATATGATGTAAATATTCTCATGATATGGCAAGTACTTAAGCAATTCATAATAAGATACATGCAAATAAAATCATCTAATAGCTATATCAATCATGGAAAAGGTACCAACAAATTAATAATAAGCATCATGAATCATGTCTATTAGCAGGATTGCAATGTTCATAAAAGGATATGATAAAGTGGTATCTCGCTTGCCCGTATTTGTACAGCAAAACATAAATGCCCAGACACCTTTGAAGTTCATGGAAAGACTAGAAGTAGAGATTATCAAAGATAAAAGCATCAAAGTTATACCACAATCAATCATATTTTGAGACAAGCATATTACACTAAGAATGACAGTTGTGCTCTCAAGAAAGTACTCAAAGAAAGGATGGAGACTCAATGTAAAAGTAAAAGATTGACCCTTCGCTGAGGGAAGCAGGGATTAACATGTGCTAGAGCTTTTCATTTTTATAAAGACAGAAGTAAAATGGTTTTGAGAGGTGTTTGTTGTTGTCAACGAATGGTAATGGGTACTCTAACTACCTCATCAACCGGACTTTCAAGAGCGGCTCCCATGAAATTTTATTTTTGGGTGGCACTCCTTCCAACTTTGCTTTCACAAACCATGGCTAACCGAATCCTCGGGTGCCTGCCAACAATCTCATACCATGAAGGAGTGCCTTTTTATTTTAGTTTTATTTAGATGACACTCCTCCCCACATTTGCTTTCTCAAGCCATGGCTAACCGAATCCTCGGGTGCCGACCAACAATCACATACCATGGAGGAGTGTCTATTTATAAACTTATGAAAGTTAATTAATTGGGGCTGGGAACCCCGTTGCCAGCTCTTTTGCAAAATTATTGGATAAGCGTATGTGCCACTAGTCCATTGGTGAAAGTCCGTCCGGAGTAAATGACAAGATTGAAAGATAAACACCACATACTTCCTCATGAGCTATAAAACATTAACACAAATTGAGAAGCATTTTGAAGGTTTTAAAGGTAGCACATGAGAATTTACTTGGAATGGTTTGAAATGCCATGCATAGGTATTTATGGTGGACACTATGGAATAACTTGGTTTTCAGGGTTTTGGAAGCACGAGCAGCGTTCCCGCTCAGTACAAGTGAAGGCTAGCAATAGACTGGGAAGCGACAATCAAGAGAGCAGTGAATCGTCATAATCATGCTTGCGGCAAAATAAATTAACGAGAGGCATAAAGGTGATACAAGAACTCGAGGCAAAATAAATCATCGAGGCTTAATTGACTTTTGTTCAGTCATATGCATGCGTAAGAATGTGCCAAGTCGATTCAAGTGAATTATTCAGAGGAGGATACCACAATGTCATATCTATCTATGAATAAAGCAATGCAAGCAAACATCCATGACATGCTACTCATATTAATAAATTGGAGCTTAACATGAGAGATCATGAACTACTAGACTTTCTTAAGTGACATATACCTCACATGAACCAACCAAGCATGCTCACATGGATGAGTATATGTACAAAAATGAAAACAAATAGACTTCATACCAGCCTCTCACCGCAATCAGATTGTCGTAGATCGTCATTATTGCCTTTTCACTTGTGTAGCTTGAATAATATGGAATGAAAACCACGCTCCAGCCACCGAAGACCATTGAATTCATAAATAACTTTACAAAACCAAAGAAGAACAGCAAATATTTTTGGTGTTTTCGAATTTGAAACAAGAACAAAAGGAAACAAGCAAACAAAGCAAAATCTTTTTGGATTTTCTTATAGCAAACCAACGATAGCAAATAAAGCAAAATGAAAGCAAGAAACCAAGATAACAAATGGTAAAGAGAAACAACAGAAATATTTTTGGTCTTTTTGTGTTTTAGGAGAGAAACAAAACAAAAACAAGAGAATGAAAACTAGAAGAAACACATAAAAGCAGGATGACAGAAATCTGCCAAAACCTGACAGCAGTACAGAAATCGATTTTTACAAAAATCGTCCGTTGCTCAGATCGAAAAGTGTTCAACTAATGAAAGTTAGATAACAACCTGGGGAACATGCAAAAAAATTGGCAGCTCAAAATAACGTTCTGGCTGTGCGCACGAATTTTTCTAGTAACAGTCCAGAATCTGTTTTCAGGCAGCACTTCCCCAAATATCATCTCCCTCTCATTAGAAAACCACTCAAAGAAACTAAACAAGTATGTACAAGTATCCAGCAACCATAATATGCAAAGAATGAGTGATGCCGGTATACCTCCCCCAAGCTTAGGCTCTTGCCTAAGTGGAGATCAACCCCAGCGAGGGTCAGGGTTCCACGCCGGCGAATCGTACATGGCGTGATCATAATAAGGTTCTTGTGCAGAAGAATAACGCGGAGGCTCCGTATAACCGTATCGTCGATGCGAGGAGCTCGCTGCATCGGATGATGAGTCGAGATGTTCCTCGGCTTCCTCCGCGCCGCCTCTTGCCTGGTGGCCATCTCCCTCTAAGTATGCATTCAGTTCACCTTCCGTGGTCGACCAATTATTCCCGGAATCAAAGTTAAACGGAACAGGTGCAGGCAATCGTACTAACTTTTCAATTTTCTTAGTTGTTCTCCAAGTTTTCTTATAAAATGTTATCTTGTAAAACAGGTTACTCAAGTTAGATGAGTCAGAAACAAATTCATGTTTAATCATAGAGACTATATCAAGTGTTTCTACGGAAAGTTGAATATCAAGATGGTGAGGTTCTACACCATGCATAGCTAATAAACGAGAGGCGATAAGACCTCCACAAATTCCGCCCTTCTAACGGTTAGTGGCAAGTCTAGAGGCTATCAAAGCACCCAAATTATAGGTCTTATTACCTTGCAATGCAGCAGCTAGAAAGGCTAAATCCTGGATAGATAATTTACTTCCATTCTTTCTAGCTAGAACGCACTTGGTGATGAAATAAGCAAAGTAACGAATAGCTGGGAATTGAATGCTACTAATTTTGCCACCGTCTTCTGAGAAGCTTCTTCCATGACAAATCATCTTGTAGAGATTCAAGAGCTCTTGCGGCGATCCCCTCATCTTCTCGCACGATCCCCATTGCGGCACTCTAATTGCTGCACAAAAATCATTGAATGGCAAGTTGACAGTTTTATTATAAATTTTGTACTGAACCATGGGGTTAGATCGCGACCAATTGAATTTAAAATCCTGCACTACAGACATAGTCAGTTTTGCATATTGGCATGATTCACCATCAACGAAATCATCCAACCCTACACGAGAGATTAGACTTTGAGCATCTTGCAAGATTCCTACACTCCTCATAAAATCCACGCACGGGTAATAAGTGGGGTATACTCCTTCTTCGCGGTGAACTCTCATAACCTGTTGCACCTCCAATTCTTGTTGGTTGAGTTGGTGCCTACTCCCTTCCATTTTCTGAAATTTTTCAACAATCATTATAAAATTTGATTTGGTGACATATAATTGAGGGAAACTACCATAGGAACTTGCTAGAGTACTAAGCATGCATCAAAAATAATTTCTACCACTTAGAATAAGCATGCAAGCTCACTAAACATGTTACCTACAGCAGCAAAATATTCAAGATATACTCCACCAAACAAAATTCTACTTGGATAATCGGAGGAGTCACATACCGGAGAGCAAATGTGCCAAATTTCGGACGAAATCTGGGCTGAGCAAAGAGATCGAGAAATCTGGAGCTCTTGAGCAAAAACACGACTGAGAAGAACCTGGTGCGAGTTTTTTCGGGAGAGAGAAGAGAGTGGGAGGAAGAGATGCTAAAGTGGGGCAAAGGGGGACCCACACACCAGGGTGGCGCGCCCCCCTTGCTGGCCGCGCCGGCCTGTGGGGTGCCACCCTGGGGTGCCCCACTGGTCATCCCCAGGTACTCCCAGGTGCCTCGTCGAAAAATAGGACCAACAGTATAATTTTTGTGAATTTTCGAAAACTTTGAAAAATGCACATTTCTGGGTATTAAGTTTATTATTACTGGCCAGGAAAATTTTTGAAATCTCTAACTAACTAAGGAACTTTGCGAAACAAAAGTGCTACAGCAAATAGAACAAGTGGAGGAAGAAAGAGATGTTGTTTACCTCCTCTATGCATATAAAAAGTATTTGTTAACAAGGTTGATCAAGTCTTGTCACCAAATAGATTTTACATAGCATAAGAAGAAATAAACCTCAAATCAATCATGTTACCTTGAATTGTATTGATATGGATCCAATCACAAGAGTTTGATATTCTTCTTTAGGCTCATATATAGGACAATCGATAGTTCCAACTTTGATAGTTCTCACATTAGAAATAGTATTAACTCCACATATTCTATCAATCTTCTTGGGGAAATAGACAGTATGTTCCTTGTCATCAACATTAAAAGTGACTTTTCCTTTATTGCAATCAATAACAGCCCCTGCAGTATTAAGAAAGGGTCTCCCAAGAATAATGGACATATTATCATCTTCAGGCATTTCCAACACAACAAAATCGGTTAATATCAAGCAGTTTTGAGTAACTTGAACAGGAACATCCTCACATACACCAACATGAATAGCAGTAGATTTATCAGCCATTTGCAAAGATATATCAGTCGGTATCAACTTATCCAAATAAAGTCTCTTATAAAGAGAAAAAGGCATAACACTAACACCCGCTCCCAAATCACATAGAGCAGTTCTAACATAATTATTCTTAATAGAACAAGGAATAGTCGGTATACCTGGGTCGCCAAGCTTCTTTGGAACCTTACCATTAAAAGAATAATTAGCAAGCATAGTGGAAATCTCCTCATTAGAAATTTTCCTTTTGTTGGTGACAATATCTTTCATATAATAAATCTTCTATAGGAGGTAGATTCTTCACATCTTCAGATTTAATACCTTTCTCCTTGAGAGACTTCTTTGCTTCCCTCATATCTTCATCATTCAATTTAATTAAACCCCTTTTCTTCAATATCGGTGTCGGGGTTGGTTCAGGTGTAGTCCAATCATCATGATTCCGGCCTATTTTAGCCAATAATTCTTCCGCGTCGTCTGGAGTTCTTTTCCTGAAAACACAACAAGCACAACTATCCAGGTATGCCCTAGACTCAATGGTTAGTCCACTATAAAATATATCAAGTAAATCATGCTTTTCCAAATCATGGTCAGGCCGAGCCCTAATAAGAGAGCAAAATCTCGCCCAAGCCTCAGGCAATTTCTCTTCATCTTCCTGGTCAAAATTATAAATTCTCTGCAAAGCAATATGTTGAGCACTAGCAGGAAAGTTTTTTCGAAAGAAAACATCACGCAAATCAGTTGGACTTCTAATAGAACCAGGAGGCAAATTATTATACCAAGTTTTAGCATCATCCTTTAATGAGAAAGGAAAAAATTTAGCGACAAAATAAGTACGCATCTTGACATCATCAGAAAACAAGCTACTCGAGTAGATAACTCAATCATGTGTTCAACGAGCACTTTCTTTTTCAGTACCACAAAAGGGTGTTTTCTCAACAATAGCTATATGAGATAGATCTAGAGAAAAATCATAATCTTTATCCTTAATGTTTATAGGAGATGTGGCAAATTTAGGATCAGGAGACAGTTTATATCTAACAGCATGTTCCGCAAGCAACTTTTTAATTTTTCTTGCATCAGTAGTAGCATTGCATTTTTCAATAAAATCATCATCAAGTTCCACATAATATGCCCGTACGAAAGAGCACTAGTGGACTTTGAAGCAGGTTTAAGCAAAGGAAGTTTGGGAAAGGCGCCAGCTCTCCCCCAATTTACTAAGTGTTCGCTGAAGTGGAGGGAAGCACTTTCTTATCTATCTTGAATGCAAATGCAATGGGCTCCTTCCATCATACTCGGTGTATACTTCATCAGGATCATCACTAGAATAATCAAGTTCAGGTGAATTAACAGGTGTAGTAGCATTAGGAGTTTCAGTATTTTCAATTTGTCTAGACCTAGCAATCGTAGCATCTAGAAAAGATCCCAATGAACCACTATCATCAAGCACAACAGAAGCATCATCAATATTATAAGAGGAATTTTCAGATTCAGCAGAAGTACCAGCATTTGAAGCTTGTGGTGGTGAAACAAGTTTACTTATCACAGATGGTGAATCAAGAGCAGCAGAGGTACTAAGAGTTGTACCTTTTCTTGTAGTGGATGGTAATATGGCGACCTTAGTATCGCGAGGTTTACCCATGATGGAGAATTTGCAGCGAACAATATCAATCCAAGTGAGCTTCCAAATAAAGCTATGCTCCCCGGCAACGGCGCCAGAAAATAGTCTTGATGACCCACAAGTATAGGGGATCGCAACAGTCTTCGCGGGAAGTAAAACCCAATTTATTGATTCGACACAAGGGGAGACAAAGAATACTTGAAAGCCTTAACAACGGAGTTGTCAATTCAGTTGCACCTGGAAACAGACTTGCTCGCAAGAGTTTATCGATAGTAACAGTTTTATAGCGATAGCGATAGCGAAATAACGATGAGCGGAGTAACAAAGACAGCGAGTAGTGATTATAGTAAACAGCAGGATTAAAATACTGTAGGCAGATGGACGGATTAACGGGCGTTGCATGGATGAGAGAAACTCATGTAACAATCAAAGCAGGGGCATTTCCAGATAATAATAAAACGGTATCCAAGTACTAATCAATCAATAGGCATGTGTTCCCTATTTAGTCGTACGTGCTCGCAATGAGAAACTTGCACAACATCTTTTGTCCTACCAGCCGGTGGCAGCCGGGCCTCAAGGGAATCTACTGGATATTAAGGTACTCCTTTTAATAGAGTACCGGAGCAAAGCATTAACACTCCGTGAACACATGTGATCCTCACATCACTACCATCCCCTCCGGTTGTCCCGATTTCGTCACTTCGGGGCCATTGGTTCCGGACAGCGACATGTGTATACAACTTGCGGGTAAGATCATAAACAACGAATATCTTCATGAATCAATAACATGTTCAGATCTGAGATCATGGCACTCGGGCCCTAGTGACAAGCATTAAGCATAACAAGTTGCAACAATATCATAAAAGTAACATCTACGGATACTAGGCACTATGCCCTAACAATCTTATGACTATTACATGACCAATTTCATCCAATCCCTACCATCCCCTTCAGCCTACAGCGGGGGAATTACTCACACATGGATGGGGGAAACATGGCTGGTCGATGGAGAGGCGTCGGTGGTGATGATGGCGATGATCTCCTCCAATTCCCCGTCCCGACGGAGTGCCAGAACGGAGACTTCTGGCTCCTGAGACGGAGTTTCGCGATGTGGCGGCGTTCTGGAGGGTTTCTGGCGACTTCGACTTCTCTCCGTGCGTTTTTAGGTCGAGGGCGTTAAGTAGTCCGAAGGAGGGCGTCGGGGGCCAGCCGAGGCCGCCACACACTAGGGCCGCGCGGGCCCCTCCTGGGCCGCGCCGGCCTAGTGTGTGGGGCCCTCGTGCCCCCACCTGGCTTGCCCTTCTGGCTCCGTCTGTATTCTGGTAAAATAGGACCTTCTGCATAAATTCCGAGGATTTTCCTGAAAGTTGGATTTCTGCACAAAAACGAGACACCAGAGCAATTCTGCTGAAAACAGCGTTAGTCCGTGTTAGTTGCATCCAAAATACACAAATTAGAGGCAAAACAATAGCAAAAGTGTTCGGGAAAGTAGATACGTTTTGGACGTATCAATAGGAAAGAGCGCTCATCGAGTTCCTCCATGAGCGCTGAGAAATCTTCGCATGGTGTCCAGCAGACATGCCAGGAGTACCCAGAGAACTTGCCGAGCACCCCCTTAATTTGGATCCATTGGTTAGGCCAATCAAACAACCTTTGCGGCGTTTTTCGGAACCAAACCGCAAAGCTATGCTGTCAGAAATTAATCGACTCAGAGAAGCTGGATTTATCAAAGAGATACATACAGAGGTCACGTGGGTAGCTAACCCAGTGTTGGTCCCGAAGAAAAACACAGAGGTCCTTCGCATGTGCGTCGACTTCACGTGTCTCAATAAACATTGTCCAAAGGATCACTTCCCCCTCCCAAGGATCGATCAAATTATCGACTCCACGGCAGCCTCTGAACGTCTTTCCTTCCTGGACGCATATTCTGGTTACAACCAGATCCGATTAAAAGAAGAAGATGAGGTCAAAACAGATTTTATAACACCCTATGGCGCGTTCTGCTATAGAACAATGCCCTTCGGGTTGAAAAACGCGGGAGCAACATATCAGCGGATGATGCAGAAATGCCTTGCTACACAGATTGGCAAGAACGTTCAAGTGTACATTGACGATGTCGTCATAACAACAAAGAAAGGGTCAACCTTGATCGATGATCTCAAGGAAACTTTTGACAACCTCGACAAATTCTGCCTCAAGCTGAACCCGACGAAGTGCTCTTTCGGCGTTCCTGTGGGAGAACTTCTCGGGTTTATGGTGTCAGCAAGAGGAATCGAGGCTAACCCGGAGAAAATTCAGGCCATCGTGAGGATGCGGAAGCCAGCAAAGTTAAAGGAAATACAACAGCTAATTGGGCGAGTCGCAGCTTTGAGCAGATTCGTCGCCAGGCTGGGAGAAAAGGCATTGCCGTTCTACGCCCTGATCAAACAGGGAGAAAAATTCGAGTGGAACGAAGAAGCAGACAGAGCCTTTGAGGATCTCAAACGCACAATCTCGACACCACCAATATTGGTGGAGCCCAAGGAAAATGAACCTCTTCTGTTATATATCGCGGCCACACCTCAGGTGGTCAGCACAATACTAGTGGTCGAGCGAGAAGAAGAGGGAAAACTCCATGGAGTCCAGCGGCCAGTATACTTCATCAGCGAAGTTTTATCGCCTTCAAAACAGCGGTACCCGCACTACCAAAAGTTAGCATATGGAGTATTCACAACCGCAAGAAAACTACGACACTATTTCTCGGCACATCCGATAATAGTAGTCAACAAGGCGCCCTTGTCCAATATATTAAACAACCCGGAAGCTACGGGTCGTGTCTCCCTTCGGGGAATAGAGCTTTCCCCTCGGGACATCACGTATGAAAAAAGAAAATCAATAAAGTCACAGATTTTACCAGACTTCGTCGCAGAGTGGATGGAGCTTCAAAATACGGGACCCCCAGATTTTTCGAGAACCTGGACTATGAACTTTGATGGGTCCAAAAGGTTAGAAGGAGCTGGAGCCGGCGTGATATTAGTATCACCTCAAGGAGATAAGCTGAAGTATGTACTGCAGATGACGTTCCCTAACGCATCTAACAACGAGGCAGAGTATGAAGCACTGATACACGGGATGAAGATGGCAAAAGCCTGTGGTGCAACTCGACTAAAAATATTCGGCGACTCCCAATTAGTAGCTCAACAGGTGATGAACCAATGCGACACAGTCAACGACAGTATGATAGCATACAAAGAGGTATACAATGAACTCGAGAAGCTTTTTGACGGATGAGAAGTGAATCACATCAGTAGACTCAGCAATGATGAAGCCGATGTTCTGGCAAACATCGGGTCGCAGTGTTTAGCAATACCACTCGGCGTATTTTGGGAGGAGATAAGTGAAAGGTCGACTAAGGCAAAGAAACAGTCAGAGAAAAAGGAGAAAGTCGAGAAACGCTCGGGGGCTCCAGCAACATCAGAAGCAAGCGCATCGGGAGATGAAGAAGAATCACACGAGGTGATGGTGGTGCAACTTCCTTGGATGCAGGTTTACATCGCATATATCTTAAGGAAAGAAATACCCGACGATCCAGTAGAAGCAAGGCGAGTTATTCGATGGTCCAAGGCCTTCACTGTGGTTAAGGGCGAGCTGTATAAGCGAAGTATATCGGGAGTATTGCAGCGATGCGTTACACCCGAAGAAGGATGAGTACTCTTAAAAGATGTGCACGAAGGAGTGTGTGGACACCACGCAAGCAGTCGAGCTATAGCAGCCAAGGTTTTCAGAGCAGGATTCTACTGGCCAACAGCAATCGAAGATGCAAAGGACATAGTGCGTACCTGCGATGCGTGCCAAAGGTTTGCCGCAAAACCTCATTCTCCAGCAGCAGAGTTGATGGCAATACCATTGTCATGGCCCAGCGCTCGATGGGGTCTTGATATGGTAGGAAAATTGCATATGGCGTGGCCAGGAGGATACGAGTATATGCTCGTAGCTGTCGACAAGTTTACTAAGTGGATTGAGGCAAAGCCGATAAACTCGCCAGACGCAGCATCAGCGGTCAAGTTAATCAAAAGTATCGTTTTTCGATTTGGAGTTCCTCATAGCATCGTCACAGACAATGGCAGCAACTTCACCTCCAAGGAATTCAAGGCGTATTGCGCAGAGGTAGGCATCAAATTACAATTTGCCTCAGTTGCGCACCCGCAAACCAATGGAAAGGTCGAGAAAGAGAACGGCATCATCTGCAACGGCATCAAGAAGCGCCTGCTAACACCATTGGAAAAAGCTCGACACACATGGCCAGAGGAGTTGCCTAGCGTGCTATGGAGTATACGGACGACACCCAATACAGCGACACAAGAAACTCCATTCTTTATGGTTCATGGAGCTGAGGCAGTGCTCCCGATAGAAATAGAACACAATTCCCCCAGAGTGGTGGAATTTGATGAAGAAACCTCGAGAAAGGCACTGGAATATGATGTTGATGCACTCGACGAAGCTCGAGACAAGGTATTGTCAAGGGTCACCAAGTACCAGCAAGATATGAAAAATTACCACAGTCGACGTTTGCGACCAAGGTCTTTCCAAGTAGGCGACCTAGTCCTTCGGATTATGCAAGATAGCCATGAGAAATTTGAGTCGCCATGGATAGGCCCATACATCATCACCGAAGTAATTGAAGGAGGAGCATACATGATAAAGGACAAGATGACAGGGATTGCCGAGCCAAATCCCTGGAACGTGGCGCAGCTTAGGCGTTTTTACGCTTAAGCCAAAATATAGTCATATATGTAAACATACAATGTACTGAAACGCCCGCGAGTTTTTAGACGCACTCTTTTACTTTCAGAGCGCCGAGTGGGACTGGAAGGTTTTTAATGAGGCGGACTGGCGGTGCTGCAATATAGTAAAGATATTGGTGATATACATCTTTTTTCTTCGACAGGCTCGGGGGCTTGCAACCCGCAAATTCAATATATATACACAAATCTCTACAATATACAATCTACAAGTTATTTGCCTTGGTCCAAAACACCTCGCAAACCAATGAAAATAAAAACACTAGCCACCAAAACGCTCGGGGGCTAGAGGAAAGAAAGAACATACAAGTTGTTTTACAATATACATAGTGCTTCCAATATACAGATTCCCGTTGTCAAGAAAAAATTCGACAGAAGAAGCAGAACTTCAGTCATGACCTATCAGGTCATCTATGTTCACTCTTTCATCGTCGGCACTGGCACCCATAAAGTTGGCATAACTACCTTTCACGAAGAATTCAGCATCCATCCGAAGTAAATCATCTATTATTTTCTCGGCCACGGGTGTCACAACATCGTCGATTTTGTCGACGTTCTTCCCCCGCTTCCTCAGTTTGTCATGGCAAAGTTCAACGATGTTGGTCATATCCAATTTCGAGTAACAGATCTGCAGCATGATCATAGCAAGTCTAGCTCCAGCAATCAGTTGGGCCTTTACAAAATCATGGATTCGAGGAGCATTTTTGAATTTTTCCATTAAGTCAGGAAGGGTCTTTGGATGGGAGTTTCGAGGAAACATGGTGTTATAAACTAGGTCCAGCGTCCTTGTGCAGAAATCAAGATACTCACGGACTTGGCCTGCGCGGTCTTGAAATCTGACGATTCGTCGGGTACGATCCGGTGTAGCCCAAAAGCTGGAGCCATGGTCCAGAGCAAGCTTGACAAGTAGGTTTGATCTCGCGTCAACTCGTTGGTCTTCGGCAGCAGCATCCAAAAAGGAACCTACTCGATGGAAGTATCATAGTGAGAGATGAAAAACAAGTAAATAAAGTAGAGAACTTGTGAAGCATACCCACCATATCCAGGCTGGCGTCAGTCATCAACTCAAGCATATAATCTTCTTGGGAAGTAGCCTGTGCAGCTTCAGTGACCGCAGCCTCTTTTAAAGCTAAGGCTTCCTGGGTCTGCTGAAGAGCAATTTTCTCCCTTTCGGACGATTTTCGAGATTGTTCCATTATCACAAGTGCTTTCTTCTTCATCGACTGGAGTTGTTGTCGAAGTTCGTTCAAATCCTGTACCGGATCAGCGTTCGAAGAATCTTCAATGAAATCACCAGAGGAAGTTTTCCTCGAGTAGGAGAAAGCGGGCAAAGCATCCGAAGAACGAGGGGTCGCAGTATAGTTGTCAAAAACCAACTAGAAAGAAAATCCTGACATCAATCATTTGGCAAAATAGCATTCCATTAAATCATTTGGATATTTACACGTTCATTACAAGAATTGGCTCCTAGTGAACCAATGGCAGGCTGCCGCAAGACACTACTAAGGCGAAAGCATCAAAAGAAGAAGAAAAATAAAAAAAACAGAGACAGGATGGTCTACTTGACCTCCGGCTTGGCAGAACTGGAGGAAGGAGCTGGCTTGTATCCGAGGAAGGAGAGGATCTTCTTCGAGTGCGGTTTCGCAGCTCTAATCAAGGATTGTCACTTCTCCGTCTTCATCCTCTTCGTCTCACCAGCTTTCGCCCAGTCGACATTCTGCTGGCTTTCGGCAACCAAAGCTATGGTGCCTTCAACGCCAATCTTCAAGATTTCCTGCCGGAGAGCCAGCCCAAGATCTTCTTCGGAAATGAAGTGCTTGGTAAGGGCAGCGAAGGTGTCTGGCTGGTCTTTCTTCGGGAAAAGTAGGGGAAAAGGCGCGAAAATGCGGCCCGAGCATCAGCGATATTGCGGCGCACCAGATCCCCATGAATTTCGAGGAGGGAAAGAGCGTCGAGAAGACGGTCATCTTCAGGCTTCTGAAGTTCCAAATCCTGACTCATCTTTCCTGCTGAAACAAATTTCGGGTTATCAACAAGTATAAGGAGAAGATAATCTTGGAAGAAACTTGATCAAAGTGATTTGCGAACTTACTGACAAAACGCCGATTCTGCGACTCCAGGCGGGCGATGACATCCTCCTCACGAGCGATCTGCTGAGTTATTTTGTCACTCAAAGCAGTTTCAGCTTGATGGAGTCTCTCTCTGATGCGGGGTGGCCTTCGGTCACCTCCACACCAAGACCAACAAGTCCCCCAAGTGGACCAATGACACGAGCCCGAGCCAAGGCTCTACATGATGAGGTGAACTCGCTCCTCACCACCCTTGATCTTGGTACCCCTTTGGATGGATTGCTACCTCATGCCGACGTGCTATGTGTCATTAGGTACAAGGCGCATCAAGACCTCGGAGAGGGGGAGGCGCCAAGGTCAAGGGAGGGAGAGAAGCAGCTGGACATGGAGATGATCATGAAGCCGAAGCCGACGTCGCTCGAAGCGCTCCAAGGAAGAGACGGACGCTGGCCGGTCCAGGACCCGGTCGGACCGGACCCACAACCGGACGCCCCGGTCACGGGCCCGGTCAACCGGGCGCCAAACCGGGCCAGCTCCCTCGTACCGGACGACGACCGGACCCAGGACCGGAAACCTCGCAGAATTCCGGTTTGCGCCCGGTCGACCGGACCCAGGACCGGACCGCCCGGTTACAGGCCCGGTCAACCGGCCCCATGACCGGACAGCCCGGTCCCAGGCCCGGTCAGACCGGACCCCAAACCGGATCTGACGAGAAGGCCCCACCAAACTGCCTTAACTTATCCTTTTGCGTACCTGTTCGCCCTTGCTGGCCATGTGTGCCTATATAAGTAGCTGGAACCCCTCCTTAGCTCTTTAGACTTGTTTTGGACTCAAACCTACCTTTGAGCTTAGTCTCCCTTGGGTATCATCCCTCTGTAATCAAGGCACCTTGGTTGTTGACTTTGATCTTGTTGATTGAGATTCTAGTACTTGTTACTCTCTCTCACTCACCAAGCTCTTCCTCTCCAACCCCAATCTCTCTCCGGGAATTCTGCCCCGTGCCTCTTCCTAGGAGATTCTATTGGCGTGGTCCATCGAGCCACGGAGGTAAGCATCGGGTGTATCGGGTTGGTGTGCGTGCGTGAGTCTCGGAGTTCCTCGTGTTCATCGTGTTCTTCGTGTTCCTCGCGTTCTCCCATCTCTCCCCCTTGGTTTCGAAGTCAATCCGCGAGATCGGGCCACACACGGGGTCTTAGACCTCATCACTCTCGAAGACCTCCAATAGGGGCAGCATCTAGCTCGGCCTTTTCGCGAGCTTTTTCACTTTGCTCTAGCTTGAGGGCAAGATCATCGGCACGCTTGTTAGCTTTGGCAAGAGCCTCTAGCAAAAGAAAGGACGGCAATGTCAAGATAAAAATAGCAAAAGAAAGTTTACTCGATAAAAAGGGACGATAGAAAGGAGTACCTTTCAAACTGTCAACAGTGTCACGGTACCCAATAAATTGAGTACCAAGACGGATGAATTCTTCCATCAGAGGCTGAAAAAAGAAAGGGGCGAAGAAGGTCAAAAAGGGAAAAATTCGATAGAAGACAAAATAGTGGTAAGAGTTCTTACATCGTCCAAAGAAGGAGTCGTCGAACTCCCGGTCAAGAGGTTTTGTTCCTCGCCAAGCTCAACTCTCGCTCTCTTCGGCGAGGGGGCACGGGGGCTGGCGACAGGAGTCGACTTTTCTAAATCCTGTTGAGGGGGCGAGGTTTCCTCCGCTATGTGGCGAGTTTCCGAAAGAACTAAAGTTTGTGATGTGCTCGTAGGAGCAGTCACATTAGCAGTGGGTTCTTCTTCTTCGTCGCCACTATGCACAAAAGATAGTATGAGAATATTTATAAAACAATAAATAAAGATAAAAAGACGGTAGGGTAACCTACGAGCTAACGAGGGCATCATCGTAAGGGTTGAAGGCATCCTCCTCTTCGGGAGAAGTTTCCTCGGCAGGTGATCCGCCGGCTTTGGAGGTGCCAGAGTCTTCGACATCACCCCTTTTTCTCTTGTTCCGGGGGAAGTAGCGGAAGGGAGAGAATGTGCTGACTCGGAAGCCTCAGATTCAGTTTCTCTTTCAGAGGAACCCGCGGATTTGTGAGAACCCACGATTTCACTCTCAGGGCGAGAAGTACCCTGCGCATCATCGTCAACGATGGTTCATTCATCGACCTCCCCACCTTCAGGTAAGGGAGGCAAAGAAAGGGTGACTTGGTGGTTCTGCAAAAGGCAAAACAATAAAAAGCGATAGTTGGGGATGGAAGTCAACAGGAAAGATAACAAGATAGCAGTCGAAATTTGAATCAAAGTCGAGAAAGCAGGTTAATCGATATAGGAATCAAAAAACTCGAGAGGCAGGTTGCTTACTTTGGGGAGAGCGCGCGCACCACTGTATGGTTTCACGCAGCAGGAGGTTGGAACTGAATCTTTTTTGCTTAACGACGAAACACGTCGAACAAGCTTACAAATCCTTCACAGAGAGATCTTTGGATATGCGGTCGACATCTTTCTCGCCAGCATAAAGCCACATAGGGTTTTTGCGGGCATGTAGAGGCTGCACCCTAATCCTAAGGAAATAGGAGGTAATTTGAATACCCGACAATTCTTTGCCTCGGGTATTCTGCAGCAAGTGGATGCGCTTCATCGGTGCATCTGTCGCCGTTTTCTCTTCTTCGGTGGCTTCTGCATCCCAGGATCGGCGCCGAAGGATTTTTGCCTACCATCAAAGGGTGCGATGTTGTATTCCTGCGAGTCAGAGTAGTCTTCGCGGACGTATAGCCATTTTCTGCGCCACCCTTGGACGGAGTCGGGGAATTTGACGTCGAAATACTCGACGTCAGGGCGGACACAGATAACAACACCACCTATGTTGTAGGAAATGTTGTGGGAGCCTTTGCGGCGAATGCAGAAAATGCATTTCCACAGGGCCCAATTTGGTTGGGTCCCGAGAAAGCACTCGCAGAGGGTGATAAAGATAGAAATATGGAGGATAGAATTGAGAGTCAGCTGGTGCAGCTGCAACCCATACACAAAGAGTAATCTGCGAAGAAATTCATGGATAGGAGCGGAGAGACCGCGGATGAGGTGGTCAACGAAGCTAACCCGATATTGGATGGGGGCGCCGGAAAGCTTTCTTCGCTGGGGAAGATCAACGCCGCCTCCTTCATCAAGCCAAGCTTCTTCATCAGGTTCGTGTCTTGGTTTGAGATCTTAGATCTCTCCCATTCAGAAACCTCCAGATCTTGTGTCGCCATGCTTGCTTCTGGGGTGGTGAGCCTTGTGAGCCTCGACCGCGGTGGCATCAACGCTGGCGCTGGAGAGATTGGGGATGCAGACAAGCGCAAGGGCTTGTTTGGTTGCAATGGAAGCTTTTGGACAGAGAGAGGATAGGAGCGCGGCGCAGCGAAGGGGATTATCTGAGGAAGACGACGATTATTTATAGCAAGCCAACGGATCTCCGCGCCGTTGGATGCAGAAGAACTGGATCTGGGACCTTACACGTGTCTCCAGGGGTAAAACAGTATTTTTACCTTGAGGTAACTAAATAGGCGCCACAGTGCGCGTGCCAGAAAAAGCGGAGGACGTGTGTCCCCCACTTCCGTAACGTGTCAAATACCGCAGAGTTTCGGGCCCTTAGGTCAGCGACAGGACAGAACTCACGTCTTCCCGATACAGTGGTCGTGGCCATCGTCAGCACTGATGTCACTCTAAAGAAAAACTTCGACTGCGGTGCTATGAGGATTGGCGACAGAGAAGGATTAATGGTAATTTCGGGAGCCTTTGATCAAATACAAGTTTTTGTTCAAATGCTCGGGGGCTACTTTTTAAAGAGGTTTGGTAAAGGAGTTGATTCAGAAGGATAAACATTAGTCTACAGCCGTCGTCAAAAACAACGTCATGGAAAGAGAACTTCGAGCAGTTTCATCAAGAATATCGACAGGGAAAGTTCGAGTATTGCAACAAATAAAAGGCGAGAGCCTATGATCAAATACAAGCATTTGTTCATATGCTCGGGGGCTACTCTTATCAGAAGTATTGTTTATACTTCTGATAAGAGGGTAATGCGGATGATAAAATATAGAGTTGTTCTACAGTAAAGCAAGTTGAGCCTACAGCCAAGTATAAATACTCGACTGTAGCCTCGGGGGCTACTCCCATCGGGAGCGCTGTTCGTGCACCCGATAAAGATGGGAGAGTTAGAAGAAATGAAAATATAGCGAAAAGGTGCTAAAAAGGTGAGCCTACAACCAAGTACAAGCACTTGGTTGTAGCCTCAGGGGCTACTCCCATCGGGAGGACAAGATAAAAATATACAAGTCATCCGTTGACTCGAATAAATGTGCTATTCCAGCAGCCGAAAAAGGCACTCGACAATATATTCTCAAAGCGCCTCAGTCGCGAACTAATCTCTGAATGCCGCAATACTTTGCGAAGGTAAGTCCCCAGGATCTGTCCTGGGCGGCGTGGCACCGCCTCTGACTGCGTTCTGCTACTATTTTCCATATCAACAGATACGAAGAAAAATCCTAACGGATGCGTTAGGTACCCGATAAAACATGACTGGAATTCGGCATCTTGTAAGACCTTAAGCGGCACATGTCGAATTACGCCAGTATCCCGAGATCATGTCCACGGACGTGATTTTGAAGTAGGTTTTTGCGGATTGCCACAAGAGCCGTTAACTGGTACCTGATCCGTCAGATGAATGATACGTCTCCGACGTATCGATAATTTCTTATGTTCTATGCCATATTATTGATGATACCTACATGTTTTATGCACACTTTATGTCATATTTGTGCATTTTCTGGAACTAACCTATTAACAAGATGCCGAAGTGCCGATTCTTGTTTTCTGCTGTTTTTGGTTTCAGAAATCCTAGTAACGAAATATTCTCGGAATTGGACGAAATCAAAGCCCGGGGGCCTATTTTTCCACGAAGCTTCCGGAAGTCCGAAGACGAGACGAAGAGGGGCCACGGGGTGGCCAAACCCTAGGGCGGCGCGGCCCCACCCCTGGCCGCGCCGGCCTATGGTGTGGGCCCCCGTGCCGCCTCTTGACTTGCCCTTCCGCCTACTTAAAGCCTCCGTGACGAAACCCCCGATGCCGAGAGCCACGATACGGAAAACCTTGCGAGACGCCGTCGCCGCCGATCCCATCTCGGGGGATCCGAGGAGATCGCCTCCGGCACCTGCCGGAGAGGGGAATCATCTCCCGGAGGACTCTACACCGCCATGGTCGCCTCCGGAGTGATGAGTGAGTAGTCTACCCCTGGACTATGGGTCCATAGCAGTAGCTAGATGGTTGTCTTCTCCTCATTGTGCTTCATTGTTGGATCTTGTGAGCTGCCTAACATGATCAAGATCATCTATATGTAATTCTATATGTTGTGTTTGTCGGGATCCGATGGATAGAGAATACTATGTCATGTTAATTATCAAGTTATTATACATGTGTTGTTTATGATCTTGCATGCTCTCCGTTTCTAGTAGAGGCTACGGCCAAGTTTTTACTTTTAACTCCAAGAGGGAGTACTTATGCTCGATAGTGGGTTCATGCCCGCATTGACACACGGGACGAGTGACGAAAGTTCTAAGGTTGTGTTGTGCTTGTTGCCACTAGGGATAAAACATTGGCGCTATGTCCGAGGATGTAGTTGTTGATTACATTACGCACCATACTTAATGCAATTGTCACGTTGTTAGCAACTTAATACTGGAGGGGTTCGGATGATAACGTGAAGGTGGACTTTTTAGGCATAGATGCGGTTGGATGGCGGTCTATGTACTTTGTCGTAATGCCCAATTAAATCTCACTATACTTATCATGTCATGTATGTGCATTGTTATGCCCTCTCTATTTGTCAATTGCCCGACCGTAATTTGTTCACCCAACATGCTTTTATCTTATGGGAGAGACACCTCTAGTGAGCTGTGGACCCCGGTCCATTCTTTAATACTTGAAATACAAATCTGCTTGCAATACTTGTTTTACTATTTTCTCTGCAAACAATCATCTTCCACACAATACGGTTAATCCTTTGTTACAGACAAGCCGGTGAGATTGACAACCTCACTGTTTCGTTGGGGCAAAGTACTTTGGTTGTGTTGTGCGGGTTCCACGTTGGCGCCGGAATCTCCGGTGTTGCGCCGCACTACATCCCGCCGCCATCAACCTTCAACGTGCTTCTTGGCTCCTCCTGGTTCGATAAACCTTGGTTTCTTTACGAGGGAAAACTTGCTGCTGTGCGCATCATACCTTCCTCTTGGGGTTGCCCAACGAACGTGTGAAATACACGCCATCAAGCTCTTTTTCCGGCGCCGTTGCCGGGGACATCAAGACACGCTGCAAGGGAGTCTCCACTTCTCAATCTCTTTACTTTGTTTTTGTCTTGCTTTATTTTATTTACTACTTTGTTTGCTGCATTATATCAAAACACAAAAAAATTAGTTGCTAGCTTTACTTTATTTACTGTCTTGTTTGCTATATCAAAAACACAAAAAAAATTAGTTACTTGCATTTACTTTACTTATTTCATCATGTTTCCTTTTGATTTTACCGCAAAGAACATACCGGTAGGACAAGGGTCTATAATTGGGAGGAACAATATAGAAGAATTTTTCACCCATGTTAGTATCATTGAAGATTTTGAAGATAGACACTTGGTAGACCTTGCTCCCACTTATGAAATTGCTGCTGCTGCTTTAGTTCGCCTGTTGGAAACTAAATTTGTTAATCTCAATCCTATAATCCAACACATGTTTCTTACACTTGGTGATATGGAAGAGGGGGAAAAGAAAGATTTTGTTTTAGAAACCCTTCTTAGAGAATTTGGTGGTCTAGCAAGAGAAGCTAGAAAGGTCTTTGATAAATTTAATATGCTTGGTTCTCATACTAATTTTGTTAGTCTCCTTGAAAAGATGGACATGGATAGAATAAGATACACTAATAATATTAATGATGGTGGGGAGATCAAAGCACCAATACCATGTAAACTCCTAGCTATGAATGATGCACTAGAACATAACTATGCTTGGCTTGTTCCTGAAAATTTGTTTGATGAGAGTAGCAAGCCCAAGACTAATGAAAAGGGAGACGCTGAAACTTATGTATCCAATATACTTTGCATGGTTGAGAAAACTCCAAACCCCGCTGTAGGTGCACCACCCTTCGATAATACTTGAGATACACTTTCGCGCCTAGCTGAAAGGCGTTAAAGAAAAGCGCTTATGGGAGACAACCCATGTTTTTACCTACAGTACTTTGTTTTTATTTTGTGTCTTGGAAGTTGTTTACTACTGTAGCAACCTCTCCTTATCTTAGTTTTATGTTTTGTTGTGCCAAGTAAAGTCTTTGATAGAAAAGTAAGTACTAGATTTGGATTACTGCGCAGAAACAGATTTCTTTGCTGTCACGAATCTGGGTCTAATTCTCTGTAGGTAACTCAGAAAATTATGCAAATTTACGTGAGTGATCCTCAGATATGTACGCAACTTTCATTCAATTTGAGCATTTTCGTTTGAGCAAGTCTGGTGGCCTAATAAAATCCATCTTTACGGACTGTTCTGTTTTGACAGATTCTGTCTTTTATTTCGCATTGCCTCTTTTGCTATGTTGGATGAATTTCTTTGATCCATTAATGTCCAGTAGCTTTATGCAATGTCCAGAAGTGTTAAGAATGATTGTGTCACCTCTGAACATGTGAATTTTTATTATGCACTAACCCTCTAATGAGTTGTTTCGAGTTTGGTGTGGAGGAAGTTTTCAAGGATCAAGAGAGGAGTATGATGCAATATGATTAAGGAGAGTGAAAGCTCTAAGCTTGGGGATGCCCGGTGGTTCACCCCTGCATATATTAAGAAGACTCAAGCGTCTAAGCTTGGGGATGCCCAAGGCATCCCCTTCTTCATCGACAACATTATCAGGTTCCTCCCCTGAAACTATATTTTTATTCGGCCACATCTTATGCACTTTGCTTGGAGCGTCGGTTTGTTTTTGTTTTTTGTTTTGTTTGAATAAAATGGATCCTAGCATTCACTTTATGGGAGAGAGACACGCTCCGCTGTTGCATATGGACAAACATGTCCTTAGGTTCTACTCATAGTATTCATGGCGAAGTTTCTCCTTCGTCAAATTGTTATATGGTTGGAATTGGAAAATGCTACATGTAGTAATTCTAAAATGTCTTGGATAATTTGATACTTGGCAATTGTTGTGCTCATGTTTAAGATCTTGCATCATATACCTTGCACCCATTAATGAAGAAATACTTAGAGCTTGCTAATTTGGTTTGCATATTTGGTTTCTCTAGAGTCTAGATAACATCTAGTATTGAGTTTTGAACAACAAGGAAGACGGTATGGAGTCTTATAATGTTTACCATATGTCTTTTATGTGAGTTTTGCTGTACCGTTCATCCTTGTGTTTGTTTCAAATAGCCTTGCTAGCCTAAACCTTGTATCGAGAGGGAATACTTCTCATGCATCCAAAATACTTGAGCCAACCACTATGCCATTTGTGTCCACCATACCTACCTACTACATGGTATTTATCTGCCATTCCAAAGTAAATTGCTTGAGTGCTACCTTTAAAATTCCATCATTCACCTTTGCAATATATAGCTCATGGGAACAAATAGCTTAAAAACTATTGTAGTATTGAATATGTACTTATGCACTTTATCTCTTATTAAGTTGCTTGTTGAGCGGTAACCATGTTTCTGGGGACGCCATCAACTATTCTTTGTTGGATATCATGTGAGTTGCTATGCATGTCCGTCTTGTCTGAAGCAAGAGAGATCTACCACCTTCATGGTTGGAGCATGCATATTGTTAGAGAAGAACTTTGGGCCGCTAACTAAAGCCATGATTCATGGTGGAAGTTTCGGTTTGGACATATATCCTCAATCTCATATGAGAATAATAATTGTTGCCACATGCTTATGCATAAAAGAGGAGTCCATTATCTGTTGTCCATGTTGTCCCGGTATGGATGTCTAAGTTGAGAATAATCAAAAGCGAGAAATCCAAAATGCGAGCTTTCTCCGTAGACCTTTGTACAGGCGGCATGGAGGTACCCCATTGTGACACTTGGTCAAAACATGTGCATTGCAAAGATCCGGTAGTCCAAGTTAATTAGGACAAGGTGCGGGCACTATTAGTATACTATGCATGAGACTTGCAACTTGTAAGATATAACTTTCATAACTCATATGCTTTATTACTACCGTTGACAAAATTGTTTCATGTTTTCAAAATAAAAGCTCTAGCACAAATATAGCAATCGATGCTTTCCTCTTTGAAGGACCATTCTCTTTACTTTTATGTTGAGTCAGTTCACCTATCTCTCTCCATCTCAAGAAGCAAACACTTGTGTGAACCGTGCATTGATTCTTACATACTTGCATATTGTACTTGTTATATCACTCTATGTTGACAATTATCCATGAGATATACATGTTACAAGTTGAAAGCAACCGCTGAAACTTAATCTTCCTTTGTGTTGCTTCAATACCTTTACTTTGATTTATTGCTTTATGAGTTAACTCTTATGCAAGACTTATTAATACTTGTCTTTAAGTACTATTCATGAAAAGTCTTTGCTTTATGATTCACTTGTTTACTCATGTCATCACCATTGTTTTGATCGCTGCATCCACTACATATGTTTACAAATAGTATGATCAAGGTTATGATGGCATATCACTTCAGAAATTATCTTTGTTATCGTTTTACCTGCTCGGGACGAGCGAGAACTAAGCTTAGGGATGCTTGATACGTCTCCGACGTATCGATAATTTCTTATGTTCTATGCCATATTATTGATGATACCTACATGTTTTATGCACACTTTATGTCATATTTGTGCATTTTCCGGAACTAACCTATTAACAAGATGCCGAAGTGCCAATTGCTTGTTTTCTGCTGTTTTTGGTTTCGAAATCCTAGTAACGAAATATTCTCGGAATTGGACGAAATCAAAGCCCGGGGGCCTATTTTTCCACGAAGCTTCCGAAGTCCGAAGACGAGACGAAGAGGGGCCACGGGGTGGCCAAACCCTAGGGCGGCGCGGCCCCACCCCCGGCCGCGCCGGCCTATGGTGTGGGCCCCCGTGCCGCCTCTTGACTTGCCCTTCCGCCTACTTAAAGCCTCCGTGACGAAACCCCCAGCACCGAGAGCCACGATACGGAAAACCTTGCCGAGACGCCGTCGCCGCCGATCCCATCTCGGGGGATCCAGGAGATCGCCTCCGGCACCTGCCGGAGAGGGGAATCATCTCCCGGAGGACTCTACACCGCCATGGTCGCCTCCGGAGTGATGAGTGAGTAGTCTACCCCTGGACTATGGGTCCATAGCAGTAGCTAGATGGTTGTCTTCTCCTCATTGTGCTTCATTGTTGGATCTTGTGAGCTGCCTAACATGATCAAGATCATCTATATGTAATTCTATATGTTGTGTTTGTCGGGATCCGATGGATAGAGAATACTATGTCATGTTAATTATCAAGTTATTATACATGTGTTGTTTATGATCTTGCATGCTCTCCGTTTCTAGTAGAGGCTCCGGCCAAGTTTTTACTTTTAACTCCAAGAGGGAGTACTTATGCTCGATAGTGGGTTCATGCCCGCATTGACACTGGGACGAGTGACGAAAGTTCTAAGGTTGTGTTGTGCTGTTGCCACTAGGGATAAAACATTGGCGCTATGTCCGAGGATGTAGTTGTTGATTACATTACGCACCATACTTAATGCAATTGTCCGTTGTTAGCAACTTAATACTGGAGGGGGTTCGGATGATAACTCTGAAGGTGGACTTTTTAGGCATAGATGCAGTTGGATGGCGGTCTATGTACTTTGTTGTAATGCCCAATTAAATCTCACTATACTTATCATGTCATGTATGTGCATTGTTATGCCCTCTCTATTTGTCAATTGCCCGGCTGTAATTTGTTCACCCAACATGCTTTTATCTTATGGGAGAGACACCTCTAGTGAACTGTGGACCCCGGTCCATTCTTTAATACTTGAAATACAAATCTGCTGCAATACTTGTTTTACTATTTTCTCTCGCAAACAATCATCTTCCACACAATATGGTTAATCCTTTGTTACAGCAAGCCGGTGAGATTGACAACCTCACCTGTTTCGTTGGGGCAAAGTACTTTGGTTGTGTTGTGCAGGTTCCACGTTGGCGCCGGAATCTCGGTGTTGCGCCGCACTACATCCCGCCGCCATCAACCTTCAACGTGCTTCTTGGCTCCTCCTGGTTCGATAAACCTTGGTTTCTTTCTGAGGGAAAACTTGCTGCTGTGCGCATCATACCTTCCTCTTGGGGTTGCCCAACGAACGTGTGAAATACACGCCATCAATGAACAAACCCCAACTACCGTTATCCCTGTACAACATACAATTGGTTTATAAAGGTTATTCATTGACTCGAAGGAATCATATGATAATTGTAAAAGATGGAGATTTTCCCTGAATCTTCGGTTCAAGCAAAATCTCGGGGGCTACTTACATAGGCATCCCCAATGGGCCTGCCGAAGATGGTACCCGGGGTTTACTGAAGGCCGACGACCCGAAGTTTATGAAGCCCGGAAGCCCAGTTATGAAATAGATTGGAAATATAGAGTTGTATTAGGAATAATGACTTGTAACTATTACGGGACGAACTCAAAGAGTCACCCGGACTTTGTAACTTGTACATCACGAAACCCTCGGCTCCGCCTCCTATATAAGGGGGAGTCGAGGGACAAAGAGAGGATCGATTTCATTGTCAACACAACCCTAGATTCTTAGCGGCTGAGTAGTTTTCCGGCTGAACCTTCGAGATCTACTTGCCCTTTACTTCCCTAAAAACCCTAGTCTACGATCTGTAGGCATTGACAAGTCGATACCTTGTCAACGGGTGCGGGCGCAGGAGTAATATTGATCTCACCACAGGGGGACAAGATGAGGTATATCCTACGCATGAATTTCTCGCTGCCAACAAATAATGAAGCAGAGTACAAAGCATTGTTGCACGGAATGAGAATGGCCAAGGCGTGTGGAGCAACTCGCTTGGAAATTTATGGAGATTCAAATCTTGTGGTGCAGCAGTTGATAAATTTGTGTGACGCAATCAGTGATAATATGATTGCCTACGACCAATTATACCAGAATATGGAAGCCAAATTTGAAGGGTGCGAGCTAAAACACATCGGCAGAGCCAGCAATGAGGAAGCAGACGCTCTGGCAAATATAGGGTCCATGTGCTCCCCTATTCCAGATGGAGTATTTTATGAAGTTATCGCTCAGCGATCGATCAAGCAAAAAGTGTCGGCACCTCTAAAAGTATCGACTGATGATTCAAGAGCAGAACTGCAACAAGACGTCAAAGAATCTACATTGCAACTCACAGAGCAGGTCCTTCTTCTTAAGCCTCTTTGGACTAAGCTTTTTTAGCATATCTAATAGAACAACAGTTACCGGAGGATACAGTGGAAGCTAGGCGTATCGTGAGACGGTCTAAAGCCTTTACCATAGTAAACGGGGAACTCTACTAGCGCAGTATCTCTGGTATCTTTCAAAGGTGTATTGCCATTGAACTTGTGGTCATCATGCAAGTAGCAGGGCCCTTGTGGCCAAAGCTTTTAGAGAAGGATTTTATTGGCCAACAGCAGCGTCTGATGCTCGAGACCTAGTGCGGAAGTGTGATCCTTGTCAACGTTTTGCGCCAAAGCCGCATGCTCCTGCAACAGATCTAATGACCATACCTTTGGCTTGGCCCTTCGCGCAATGGGGACTCGATCAAGTTGGTCCGCTGCCAAGATCATCGCCTGGGGGGCACACATATCTATTGGTCTCAGTCGATAAGTTCACTAAATGGATCGAAGTTGTACCAGACAGAGATCAAACAGCTGAAACTGTTGTGCAGTTTTTTAAGGGAATAACTTGTCGGTTTGGCATGCCTCACAGCATCGTTACAGACAATGGAACTAACTTCGACTCTAAAAAGTTTCAGAAATTTTGTGACGATGGTGGTATCAAACTGAAATTCGCTTCAGTTGCACATCCCCAAACCAATGGTCAAGTCGAAAGAATCAATGGCTTAATAGGAGATGGTATTAAAAAACGCCTTACGGGCGCGGCTGGAGCATGGTCGAAGAATTACCATCTGAACTTTGGAGCTTGCGAACTACACCAAACAGGTCGACTCAGTATACTCCGTTCTTTCTCGTTTATGGAGCCGAAGCAGTTCTACCAGCCGATGTTCGCTTTGAAGCCCCTCGGGTGACTGCATACACAGAAACAAACTCCATCAATGCACTGCAAGACGCAGTGGACTTCCTTGACGAAGCTCGAGACATTGCCTTAGCAAGAACAACGGTGTACCAGCAGGCGTTAAGAAATTACAATAGCCGACAAGTATGTAATTGAAGCTTCAGCGTTGGAGATATGGTACTACGATTAAGGCAAGAGAGACCCCTGAAGCTTGAATCTCCGTGGGAAGGACCGTTCATAGTCACTAAAGTGATACCAGGAGGAGCTTAACGTCTCAAGAACCCAGCCTCGGGTGAAGACGTTGAAAATCCATGGAACGTTGCACATTTGCGACGATTCTACGCATAGGATTCAGCTATCCCTTACTTGTTACATGACAGCTTCTTAGCTTGTCCTATATTATGAATAAATTTCTTGATTGGGCTTCCACCCTTATTGTTTAAAGCATTATCACTCGAACGACTGTTCGGGTTCTCTTTTATTGGCTCTTACTCCCATCGGGGGCTTTGGATAAAATTACGTGCTTCCCAGCTAACTCGATAATATTCGAGTGCTGCAAGGAATTATCACAGTATCGATAACTAATTAATACTCCCGCCGGGAGCTATGGTTATCAATACGCAACAAACCATCCAAGCCTCAAGATAATACGCGAGTGCTGCAGTTGATGGACATGTTATTACTTACAAAAAGGCACATACCGGTGCACCGTGTAACGAAGCCAAGCGCCTAAATCCCTTGTTTACTCGATGGGTGTCGCTCTTACAAGAACTTATATATCGACTCTGCAAATAATGCAATTACAACGGAGTCGTCGGGTGAGCAGGTGTTATCACCGGATTTTGGCCAAATCAGGAGATGGGCCGTAATTGAGATGGGCTTGAAGGATATACACGTGGAGCGTCTCTGAAGCGGCCTTGCACGAGAGTTTGGGCTAGATTGCCCGTGTATCTGTATATTATAGTAGATTGCATCTTAGTTTAGAATTAAAAGATAGAGTTTAGCCCGTACACGGTTAGGTGTATTTCCAAAGGTAGAAAGTCTACGGACTATAAATATGTACCTAGGGTTATTGAGAAAGGAGGACAATCACGTTCACAACAAACACAATCTAGGCGCATCGCCACCCCTTGTTTCGAGGGTTTCTTCCGGGTAAGCATCATGCTGCCTAGATCGCATCTTGCGATCTAGGCAGTATAGGTTTATTCGTTATCTTGTGTTGCTCGTACTGAAGCCTTGTTGATGGCGAGTAACACTACCCATCGTAGGTGTTTTGGGGCTTGCATAGATGCTTTTCTTATACATATTTTCTTAGCTATGCCGTCCCTCGATATCTAGCTTCCCTTACACCTATCTTAGGTGTAAAGGCAGCACCTTGCTTGTTCTTTACTTAGTAGATCCAATCTGTTATAGTTGCTCCTTGTTCTTCAAGGATTAGTTTGATATCCGTATGGTTAGGCCTTACGCGGGGTTGGACGATCCGGTAGTGCGTAAGGTGTGGTTTGCCGTTCCTAGAAGGGATGTTCCGGGAATTGACTTAACGTTGGTTTTTAGGCCTCTTTTATGAGTAGTTTTCCATCATCTTTCGTATCTGCTAGGCTCAACTACGCGTAGGATGTTCCGGTTATGCGGTGAAAACCCTAAACTGTCGTAGATTGGTTTAGCTTTGTTTTGATCAAGCAGGATCCCCATGTCATCGTAAATCCAACGTGAACCATGGGGCAATCGGCTCTTCGAGCCGATCCACAGGGCAACCTGAGAGCCGATCGGGCTCGTATTTAATGTTTACGTGTCTACCATGCAGGAAGCTAATCGAAGCAATCCAACACCTCCCTGACCAGGTATAGGTCAGGTGGCACGCCCTTGCGACCGTCAGGACGTGTGCCAGAGCATTGCGGGCCGTTGACCGAGGGACCAGGGCCCACCAACCGTCTTGGAAGCCTCCCGGCTCTTCGTGTTGCTCGTCGCTGCCCGCCGGTGGGTTTTGGCAGGCAACACATTCTGGCACGCCCAGTGGGACAATCTGCAACAACCACGTCAACATCTGCAACTGCGATGTCGGACGAACCAGTCAAGTACGAAGACCTGCCTGAAGAGCACAAGAAGAAGTATGATGAGCTCAAGGCCGTCTTCGAAGCCGATCTCATCGGCTCTTTCGAGAAAACCCGTTCACATGGCATTAGGTTCAAAGGATTCACACACGAAGGCGTGCTCGAGGGACTAGATCTGTCTCTCCCTTCGGAGGAACGTACCGCAGCCCCGCGCCGGAAGTTAACTATATGGTGGCTCATTCTCTACATCGTCATTCGGAGAGCTCCGGTGAACGCCTTCGAGCGTGTTGCGCTTCGCGTGGTTCAGGAGATCATGAAGCATCAGTATTCTCCGTCAGGACCTGCCCTGGGGACTCACCAGGGAGAAATACCGCTCCACACCAAGTCGCAACTGCCATTCACTTTTGCAGCTCCACAGCAACAAGGTTCACCGGCATACGTCGTCTACAAGGTTGGAGGTGATCCTGGCAATTACCTATTCTTGTATGAGCCGCCCAAGGAGATCCCACATGGATACGTGTGCACATACGTGCCGGACTGCAACAACTGGGCGCACACGAACCAGATTACAGCAGGAGGGATTGCTGGAGCAGGAGGGAGTTCTGGAGCAGATGCTGAGAAACAGGCGTGGCTAGCTAAATATGCCACCGGAACGAGTCATGAAAGCTCAACCCCTGCAGCTCATACCGTGGATCAAATCAGTGCAATCTTGAGAGACCAGTTCGGTATCCTGCCGAAGAGGAGAACAATCGGCTATTCCAGGCCGTATCCCAACAAATATGACCTAATCCCGCTGCCGCCCAAGTATCGGCTCCCTGACTTCACAAAGTTCAGTGGAGCAGAAGGGTCTAACTCAATTGAGCACGTGAGCCGATATTTGGCACAGTTGGGCATGGTTTCAGCATCCGACCAGCTACGTGTAAGGTTCTTTGCGCAATCGCTCACGGGTCCGGCTTTTGGGTGGTACACCTCGTTGCCACCAGATTCAGTTCGGACATGGAAGCAGCTGGAGGAGCAGTTTCATATACAATATCACTCAGAAGCTACCGAAGCTGGCATTGCCGATCCGACGCAGGTGCGGCAAAGGCGGGGAGAGACGGTGTCTGAATACATTCAGCGTTTCAGAACTGTCAAGAACCGATGTTATTCGGTTCGTTTAACTGAGAAAGAAGCAGTCGAGCTGGCAGTGGCAGGCCTCGCAGTGCCACTCAAGGATCTGACTTTCCAAGTGGAGTACAATTCATTGGCGCATATGGTCCAGAAACTGACATCGTATGTGCAGCGCCACCCAGAATTGTACCAAGACAAGTTCAAGCGCCCGATAGGCCTGGTCGAGGCAGAAGAAGTTGAAGACGTTGCAGAAGATCAGGAAGTCGCTGTGGCTGAATGGGCTCGGGGGGCAGTACCCGTGTCCTGCAAGTGGGTGAAGCAACCAGGGCCTGCAAAAGGGTTTGACTTTGATTTAAGCAAAACTGAGCAGATTTTTGATTTGCTGCTGAAGGAAAAACAGCTGAAGTTACCCGAAGGCCATAAAATCCCTACGGCGCAAGAGTTGAACGGGAGACCATACTGCAAATGGCATCACACGTTCACCCACGCCACCAACGACTGCAAAGTATTGTGCGGACAGATTCAAATGGCGATAGAACAAGGCCGATTAATCTTCGGTCAGTTTGCCATGAAAGTGGACACGCAGCCGTTTCCTGGCGTCAACATGGTGGAGCTCAACCATGCCACGAAGCGTCAGCCAGGTTTCTCGTTCGATATCAACATGGCAGGGCCTGTAGACCGCCATGGCAGAGATAAAGGAGAAAGCAGTCACTCCCGTGGCAAAGATAAAACGGAGGCCGATCCACGCGACCGGCCCCAATATGATGACAGACGGTACCTGACCGAGGAAGAAGTGAGAAGCATGCGGTATCAACGACCACTCTCCGCGCATCTCCTTAACAAATATGAGCATCAGTATGACCGACGTCGGCGATATGACATGGATGATGAGAGATATCGTCGGTCCGATGCGTACAACAGGAAGTATCGTCGATATGATAGTGACGACGAAGGATATGAGCGTCACGCAAAGGGGAGGTCAAGAGAGCAGGAAGACGTGGACAGACACTGGGATTGTCCTTTCTTTAAGCACTGCTGGGACTCAGGAATGAGCCGATTGCATACGATCGACAACTGCCCAGAATGTAGACAGCAGAGGAAGGGAACAAATGAAGTTTCAGTGTTCAAGCGTCTAGGGCCCCTCCCACCTCAGAGCAGACGAGCTGAGTCATCTCGAGATGAAGATTTCGAGGAGTCGGAAGATGAAGAAGAAGATAGATACCACCGGCCAAGGTGGTGCCCTGATGGACTCAGCCATTCCCAGAAACGTAGGGTGCAGCGGCTACGAAACTTGGAAGAAGCCGAGGCGCAGTACCTGTACACGTTGAGGAAAGCACGGCCCGATCTGGCCGTAAAAATTCAGCAAACGTTGAAGACGGAGACGTGCCCGCCAAAGAAAGTGTGGCGCCCCAAGCAGACAAAAGCCGATGCAGAGGCATCGGCTGATACAAACATGGTGTTCATACTCCCGTCAGAGTTCTGTGCTCCAAAGGACGAGGGAGTGTCAGTAGCACAGTTTGACTGCAGTCCACGGCCAGTCATCTTTGAGAAGCCATGAGAGAGGAGCTACAGGCATTTGAAGGCCCTGTACCTGAGAGGTTATATCAATGGGCAGCCTGTCAGCAAGATGTTGGTTGACACGGGAGCAGCAATCAACATAATGCCATACTCCATGCTGCGACGTTTGGGACGCTCCAACGAAGAGATCAAGACCAACGTCACATTAAGCGATTTCAACGGCGAAGCGTCAGAAGCACAAGGTGTTCTGAACGTAGATTTAACCGTGGGCCGAAAAACCATCCCTACCTCATTCTTCATCGTCGACAGCAAAAGCACTTACGCTGTCCTGCTAGGAAGGGATTGGATTCACGCTAACTGTTGCATTCCATCCACAATGCACCAATGCATCATACAATGGGATGGAGATGAAGTAGAGGTCGTTCATGCAGATGACTCGATCGAGATCTCACTAGCTGGCATGAATATTTGGGATGCAGACGACCAAGAGCCGCTCTCTGGAATCAGTTTGGACGGCTGTGAGCGCATCGAAGCTTCAAAAAACGGGGTGAGGCTGGTCTTATCCACCGTTCTGACAAAGTAGCACGACCAGAGTCAGTAGACGTACGTGGCAAGGCCGATCCCTGCGATCGGCCCCAAAAAATAGAAAGCAATGATCTCACCTCAAGCATGTCACGTGGTCATAGTAGGATGACTGAAGAGCCGATATCTTCAATTACTTGAAAAAATCGGCTCGGGGGGCACTTAAACGGATAAGGTACGAGGCTACGAAGTGTGTGCCCAGTGGCTGTCAATGGCCAGCAGCTCAAGAAATATTTCTCAAGTATGGACATTGAAATATGGGGGCCGATGCGTAAATTAATCGGCCAGTAAAAAAAAATTAAGTACAGCCGATGCACAGACATCGACTTTAGAATAAACAGCCGATGCGCAGCCATCGACTCAAGAGGTGCACATTGTTACAAGCAAAGGTACAAGCTCAATTGAGCAGTTATCAGGTTACATAGAAAAGCTCTACTGAAGGTATGCCTCAAGGGCATGGAGGGCGTTAGCACGAACGCGATCCACCTCGGCGATCTCGGCCTCATCATCTTCGTCCTGGCCTGCCACCAGTTGCTTGTTCAGGGCACGTATTTCAGCCAGGTCCGTCTTCAGTTCGGCTTTGAGACCTTCTGCTTCCTCGTGGGAGTGGGCAATAAGAGCTTCCTTATCTTGGATGAGCTGTTTGGTTGCCCGGACCCTCTCTTCAAGATCCTCCAACTCCTTTCGCAAGGTCTCAAGTTCAGCAGTGCTGACGGAAGTGTCAGTTTTGGCGTCCAAAGATGCCTTTTTCTCATTAAGCCACTGACATTTGTCTGCAATATCGACTTTCAACGGAAGCTGGGCGTGGCGTAGGCTGATTCTCTGACGAGCCAATTTCACCCTCGACCTGTAGGCAGACAGAGTCACAACTGGCCAGAGTTTCACCTGCAACGTCACCGGGAGATGAGGCTGGATGTCGTCAAGAATGCTCTTCACTTCTCCGGGGTCTTCAACCAATGTCTCAATTGAGGAGGAGAGCAGGGCCTTGAGATGCTGGAGTTGATCACATGTAGCGCTGGGCCCTGATTCTGCACTGGCTTTAGACGTAGCTGGCTCGATGGATTCAGGGTCGAATGTTAGCAGGTTTGAAAGGTCATAGCCCTGGCAAACAACAACAACGTCAGTATACAGCGAAAAGAGAAAGGCAGAGCTAAGGAAAAGGAGTGTACCTCTCCTAAGACCAAAGGAACAGCCGATGAAGAGGTGATCGGCTCTTGTGTTTCTCGTCGTGGGCTTGGCCAAGGTGGCAGCCTTGTCGCCCACACCGTCAGGAGGTGCTAGGTCCGGGGTGGCGGATGGCATCAATACTTCCTCGACTTCCCCACTGGAGGTGTCATCAGTCTGCAGAGGAAGAGGTTAGCTGATAAGAACAGCAACAGGTTAGCATGAAATATGAGCCGAGGAGAGTACGGAGAGTAATTACATCCAAAATCTCCTGGTTTGATGAAGAAGTTTGCGGTTCCTTGCGAGCTCTCTTGATGCATCGGCTCTTTGTGCGTAATCCACCCTGTCCTGCTTTGATAGGAGCTGGGGAAGCGGTAGGTTCAGGAGCTGACCTTTTCTTGGAAGCCGACGGTGGCGAGTCTGGCTGGCTCTGCGTGGTGGTTTTCCCAGAGTTGCCCGAGCTCGAGCCCCCTTGACTGGACTGTGTCCCCTCGCTGGAGTTTTCTTCAGTAGAGGTCTGTAAAAGAAATACAAACATGATGCAGAAGCCTAGAAGGATAAATTGAACCAACCAAGGCATGGATCAGCTTACGTGCAAACTTTCTTGGGCTGGGGTAGGGTTTTGGCGCTTCAAGGTCTTCCTGGCGGCTACTTTCCTCACTGCTGTTCTCGCCTTAGTTGAGGCTCGGGGGGCAGCTGGCCTAGAAGATCCTCTGCTCTTGGAAGCCGATTTTAGTGAAATCGGCTCGCTCTGCATCATGACCTTTTTCAAGGGTGGTGAGTTTTTGCAGAAAAGGACCACCGGAGCTGGTGGGAGGAATTTGAAAGGGGAGCCGTCATCATGGACAGGTTCTGGACCGTCTTGTTGCTGCAAGAAGTCAGAACAGGATTATGAAAGGAAGGAAATCAGTGCAAGCCACTTCAAGATAATTTGTGAGTAGTGGTACCTGTTCTGCAGAGATGTCATATTCAGCATCAAGTTGTTTCAGCAA
>NC_061513.1:192149653-192277035 GCF_022539505.1 Lolium rigidum | reverse complement strand
GGCCCAAAACTAAAGGTGACGCAGCACCATATTATGCTATGGACGAAATTATGAAGTGGAGAACTCTATATTTCGTCCATGTCTTCATCTCTTCTTATGGTGGCTTCAAAGTTCTGAAATCTCCACTTGTGGCGTCATCTTCAATCCTCAAGTGCTTGCTGCCATCTCCTCCATGTGTGATCATGCTCCAATGCTTGTCCTCCTCATCCATGCTAGGTCCATCATTCCTAAGAGTAACAAACATATCTGATTTAGGCAGCATCATATTCTCATGTATATGAGGAATAGTTCCAAGAAACGAAAGTACCTGATAGTTAAGTTGTTTGGCACGAGCTCGAGTGATTGGTCCTTGTATTTGTGTGGCTGTAGGTACAGCGGTTGTATCAATAGATGGAATGTCCTCATCAAGCAATGGTCCCAGAGCTCTCCTGAAGGCATGAGTCTTCCACGTCGACCACCAGGTCTCAAAACCATCGGTTGATGAGGTGAAAGAGAGGTTGTGAGGGATTGGGATGGCTAGAGCATCAAAGAAAGAGTAACACCTCTGACCCGTGAGGACATCGGGCAGATCAACTCTGCTCTCTGTTAAGTGGTGGAGGAAGAAATGAGGAGACACCTGCCCAAGACCAAACTGTCGGGCTGCTACGACCGGCTGATAAGACTCATAGCCAGGTTTGATGATCCTGTTTGAGGTGCTCATGCCCACTGGAAGGAAGCATGGACGGATCATGATAGAATACAATTGTCGGGTGCTGGTGTCATCGGCAAAGCTATCCAGCCTGAAGGAGACCGGATTCTCAAAATGCTCAGATTCCGTGTAAGGGAAGAAGAGAGGATTGTCCAGGCCTTGGAAGAAGATGCTGAACCACTTGGATGCTTCCTTGGGAGTCAGTTTACTGCCTGGAAGGCTGTACAAAGCTTGGCCGTAGCTAGTGCATCGGATTTGCTTCCCGTTGGTATCTGGGAATGTCCGAGTGGCCAGAGGTGGGAAGTTTGGGATGTGGTTCTGGAAGTACAGCTGAGCCCATAACTGAATAAACCACCAGGGGCCTCCTGTTTTGACTGTCTTTTGGGAAAACAGCTTGACAGACATTAATTGGAGATACCGATAGACCTCTCCAAGGAACAGTTTGCCAATGCCAAGCTAGGCGCCTTTGGCAACTTCATAGGCCAGGGAAAGGTAATTCTTGGTTGGAGCAAGTGAAGGGCCACAGAATATGAAGTGCTCCAGCCAGAAATTCAGGAAAGCTGTGTGTTCTTTCTCTGTTACAGGGCCTTTGGTTTTCATGTGGCGTCGAAGATAAGCACCCCAGTTTGTGCACTCTGTTTTGGACGAGAGTGTAAAAGGAACCTTTGGCAGCATGAAAGTAGAGGGACTTGGAGATGCAATGTCCAGACCAGTGATCATGGCCACGTCTAGTAGGGTTGGTGTCATGGGGCCATGGCCAAACATGAAGCAATTCAAAGCATCAGACCAAAAGTAGCCGATGGTTTTCAGAAGGTTTTCATGTTTCTCAAGGGAGACAGTGACAAAGCTAAAGCATCGGCTATTCCTGTGGTTTCCCAGGTGGCTTGGTGAGTTTTGGCTATTCTATTATACCATGAAACCCAATCTTCAGGAGGATTAGGCCAGGCTCGTAAGCAGTCGGCCCAAGAAGATAGATCTAAGTTCTGGTTCACGGAGGGAATTCTATTGGCCTCGCATGAAATCAAATGAGCAGGATTCTCGGTAGAACGAGGGCCAAGACAGAGAGAATTTTGAAGAGAAGGATGCGGCAACAGAATGTCTGATACCTTAAATTGAATGACGGAATGGGACATTAATTCAGGTGTTTGCTGTTAATTCTAACACTATGCTCGGATAACGAGGAGCGGTTGAGGATTACCTTCAGGCCAGAGGCCGTAGTATTGGCGTTGGATGATTCCGCCATTGGATTCGCTGCGGAGTTGAGTCTGCGTGATTGAGATCTGGGATTCGCGTGGCTGTAAGTTGGACCTGTTCGAGCGGCGATTTGGGGATCTGAGTTTGCTCTTTCAGAGAAGGGTGCAAGTTACCGTTTGAAATAGGCAACTGATTTGGCCTTACTCACGTTTTATGGTGAAGGCCGATGCGCTGCCATCGGCTCTTTGCGCGTTGACTTGCTTTGACGATCGGCAAAATTGGTATGAAGGCAAAATCGGCATAGAAACATTTTCTTCATTAATAAAGAGGATTTTTACAGGGAAGAGCCGATTGCTCAGAAGAGGAAGAACAAAAGAGCCGATTACTACTACTAGGCCTATGCTACTAGTCCTAGCCTAAGGGCCGTCGCTGCCCTCGTCGGCGCTGTCGTGGCTGCCGTCGGCGCTGCTACCGGCGAGCTCCTCGTCGCTGCTGTCGTAGCCCTCGGCATGGGCATCTTCCTCCTCCTCGTCGTCGTCGTCGTTGTCATCCGACCCGGCGTGGAAGCGCTTCGCCGGTGGCTCGTCGGAGGAGGTGTCATCTTCCTCTTCCTCATCCTCGTCGGAGGAGGTGAAGTCGTCCCAGGAGAAGCGGTCGTCCTCTCTCTCCGCTTCGTCCTCCCCATTGACGAGGAATTGGAGGTCGTCTTCCCCATCGGTCAAGGACTTGTCATCCTCGGACCAGACGGAGGAATCGTGATCCTCCTTGTCCCACGTCGTTGGGGCGAGGATATCGTGCGCCGCCAGTGAGCCCCACTCTGGCGTCGGCTCGCGAGAGGAAGAGGATAGGGAGGAAAGACCCGATGTCCCAGAGGAGGAGGAGGAGGAAGACATGGCTGCAGAGTGGGGTTTTTTGCAGATGGCTAGTACGGAGCAGGGGGTGAAGAAGCGAACTGCTCGATGCGGTTAAATAAAGGGGATATAGTGGAGATTTAATGTTGCAGTGGTTTCCGAGGAACATGGTGCCAAAACTGTCAAATCGTGCAGGGAAGTTGAGATGGCAAGGCATCATGATGAAAGGATACTGCGACGGTTCTGCTCTGCCACGACGTGACCCTACGAGAAAAAAAAACGAAGTGGTTTTGAAATTATCATTACCAAAACCAGGGGGGCATGTGTTATCACCGGATTTTGGCCAAATCAGGAGATGGGCCGTAATTGAGATGGGCTTGAAGGATATACACGTGGAGCGTCTCTGAAGCGGCCTTGCACGAGAGTTTGGGCTAGATTTCCCGTGTATCTGTATATTATAGTAGATTGCATCTTAGTTTAGAATTAAAAGATAGAGTTTAGCCCGTACACGGTTAGGTGTATTTCCAAAGGTAGAAAGTCTACGGACTATAAATATGTACCTAGGGTTATTGAGAAAGGAGGACAATCACGTTCACAACAAACACAATCTAGGCGCATCGCCACCCCTTGTTTCGAGGGTTTCTTCCGGGTAAGCATCATGCTTCCTAGATCGCATCTTGCGATCTAGGCAGTATATGTTTATTCATTATCTTGTGTTGCTCGTACTGAAGCCTTGTTGATGGCGAGTAACACTACCTATCGTAGGTGTTTTGGGGCTTGCATAGATGCTTTTCTTATACATATTTGCTTAGCTATGCCGTCCCTCGATATCTAGCTGCCCTTAAACCTATCTTAGGTGTAAAGGCAGCACCTTGCTTGTTCTTTACTTAGTAGATCCAATCTGTTATAGTTGCTCCTTGTTCTTCAAGGATTAGTTTGATATCCGTATGGTTAGGCCTTACGAGGGGTTGGACGATCCGGTAGTGCGTAAGGTGTGGTTTGCCGTTCCTAGAAGGGATGTTCCGGGAATTGACTTAACGTTGGTTTTTAGGCCTCTTTTAGGAGTAGTTTTCCATCATCTTTCGTATCCGCTAGGCTCAACTACGCGTAGGATGTTCCGGTTATGCGGTGAAAACCCTAAACTGTCGTAGATTGGTTTAGCTTTGTTTTGATCAAGCGGGATCCCCATGTCATCGTAAATCCAACGTGAACCATGGGGCAATCGGCTCTTCGAGCCGATCCACAGGGCAACCTGAGAGCCGATCGGGCTCGTATTTAATGTTTACGTGTCTACCATGCAGGAAGCTAATCGAAGCAATCCAACACCTCCCTGACCAGGTATAGGTCAGGTGGCACGCCCTTGCGACCGTCAAGACGTGTGCCAGAGCATTGCGGGCCGTTGACCGAGGGACCAGGGCCCACCAGCCGTCTTGGAAGCCTCCCGGCTCTTCGTGTTGCTTGTCGCTGCCCGCCGGTGGGTTTTGGCAGGCAACAGCAGGCTGACTTGATCACTCAGCCGCCCTCGACAAAAACTTACTAATCGAATTAACAAATTCAAAAAAGTAAATGATGTATAAACACGCATCAAGATACATACGGGATTACCCCTTGCAAAGCAAGGTCATTATATATGTGTACATAACTTTATGGTAGGTTTTCTTGATCTTCTCGGGCCTTCAAATCCCTCTCAATCCTTGTTTCCACTCGGGAGATAATAACATATGCAGGATTTCTGGCAATAGCATAATACTGGTCTAATCTCCTATTGGCATTTGTTATGGCCTCCAAATCTAAGGTCGGATGACACGCTGAAACTGAAGCAAGAGCAAGTTCAGCCCCGACCAGAAGTTCCTTCCGCACAAACAATCGAATTCTTTCTGGAGTCTTGAATCGGTTGAACAAAGCAGATAAAGTCTCGGGTGGTTGGTCTAATGGAAACAAAGTTCTACATACCATCGAGAGATGAGCATTGTACTTATCAAAGTAATAATGCACCTTCTCCGCTCGATGTTCAAATTTAGCCATGGCAACGGCTTTCGGTCGATTGGACCATAATTCGTGTTTCGGGTGAGCGACATCAGTCATCGCCTCGATCTTTTCATGGATCCTCCTATTCTCTTTCGATTCATCGGAGGCCACGTCTGTTGAAGAACAAAAGCCAGTTAGAAGACGGGTGTTCAAGTAAGTACTTCAATAAAAATCGGAAGGTGATCAGATACTTACAGCTTAAGCTTTTAGTAGCAACACGGAGGCGGTCAAGAGCATGTTGTTCGATTGCGGTAGCAATCTCGCTCTTTCTTTTCACCAATGCTGCCATTGCGTGAAGGTTGGTTATGTCTTTGTTTAGTCGAGATATTTGATCACACAAACGACGAACAAGATCGGATTCATCACTAGCCGAAGAATTTAAAGAAGGATCGGCACGAGAAGATGTTGAAGGTATCTACAGCACAACTCTCGGTTCAGAAAAGCATGGATAAAAACTCCCATCGGGAGCGCATATATTACATTAAAAAGATTGTTGACACTGACAGTAGAGCCAGTACAAAACATGACTAGAATAAATTGTATCAGGACTTAATTACAGCAACAGAGCAAGAATCCAATCAAGGTTGAGCCGATGATGAACCAGGAGGAGCTTCAGGCACAACTTTGGTCTTCTCTTCATTGACTAACTTAAGGAGCTGGTTAGCACATGTCACTGCCGATTGTTTGAAAGGCTCAAGGTTGACTAGGCAATTGTCGTCATCTACGGGCAGTGTCTTGGACAACTTTACCAAATCGGAGCCTAGCCCATGACCCATCAGCAGCTGGAAAGTAAGAACCGCCCCAAATAGACGGGAGCGTCACTTAAGTACCTCTATAGCCTCGGAAGAATCAACGAAGAAAGTGTCTGCCATCTCGCCAAGAGTCTTATTTTGCTTCATTTTCGGGAATATCATCGAGAATAACTTCGACAATGCTCCCTTGGTTTTTTGCAAAAGACCAAGGACTTGGATATTGGAGTCAGTAGCAAGAGAAAGGGCGTCAGACATTGAATCCTCCTGAAGCTTGCGTGCTCGATTGATAGGTACATCGGCAGCATCTGGAAAAGTATGAATAAGCAATCCAGAGGATAGTATTAGAAAAAATATCATTAAGCAAAAAGGAACTTACTCAGCAAGTTCGTGATAGATTCGCGGAGGGCGCCTTCTTCTTCATCGGCTGCAATGGCAGCTTCGCGTCTAGCATCTTGCTCGTCCTTCATCTTCTTCTTTAGCTTCTTTAGCTCATCTTTCAGCAGGATGTTTTCATTCTGAGCATCGGCTGTGAGCTTGTTAGCTTCCAGCACTTGGTCAGCCGAAACTTAGATGGCATTTCGAAGCTGAACATTCTTTGACTCCAGGCGAGTAAATTGATCAGGAAAATCTGCCACAATGTCAACTGTGGCATAAATTGGCTGCAAGAAAGAAGATAAAGAGTCTTAGCCAAATTCGGAAATCAACCGTAAAAGAATATCGAGCTAAGTGGTTTACTTACATGATCGCGGGCAGCTGGAGGAACGGGAGCGCCAACAGAAGGGATAACCTTCGACACAAGAATCTTCACCACAGTCTTCCTTGAGGGCGGTGTTGGAGCGGCAGACGAAGGATTCGACTCCTTGGCTGACTCAGTTTTTCCAGAAAATAACTTAGCCCTCTTTGCGAGAGGGACTTCATCATCATCGTCGTCAGAGCTGCTCGAAAAGAAGGACATGTGTTACATGAATTGAAGGAAGATGGTTACAAAGGGAAAAATAGATACTCACAAGTCTAAGTCATCTTCGACAGCAAAAAAGCCTGTCGAACTCTTTGCAGCTGGAGGAGGCGACGCAGTTTCATCGGCATCATCATCTTGTCCGCTAGGACTCGATTCAGCCGTCGTCATCAAGTCTTCGTTGATCCTTCTGCGCCGCCTATCCCTAGTGTGAGCATCGTCTTCGGGGGCTTCGTCTCCTTGGACGTCGCTATCCTCGAGAGCGTGTTGTGCATCCTCGGTTTCGTCTGAATCGTCATCATCATCCTCTAGTTCTATCCCACTTTCGGGTGTAGGAGGGTAACATTGAGCGACGGTAGAAGCCTGTCGACAGATAAAGAAGTTAATAAAAGGTCGGATGACAAAATTAGAACAACAATTGGAACAAGTGTGGTGAAGATTACCTTGGCTGGAAGATGCTTGATATCATATGGAAGGCGGGCCGAAGTCAGGACAATATTGTCCTTCTGGCTGAAGCGAGTAAGGTGCCGCACCTCGTCACGGAGTTCCTCCTCCGACAGGTCGACTGAGCTAACTCTTGACTTATCATCTTTGCCAACATACATCCACAACTGGTGAGGCCGAGACATCAGTGGTTGCACCCGACGTTTCAGAAACACAGAGACTACCTCAGTGCCGCATATTGTTAGACCTCGTGCGTTCTTCAGATCTACGACCTGTTCGAACAGTTGATCGGCTATAGCGCTTTCTTCGGCAGTCAGGATGTTTCGCTAGGACTTCTTCGGCGTAGCCACCAAGACGTCTTCGAATAAAGGAAGGTTGGAGCGTCATCCAGATACTGGAACATCTCGCATGTAGAACCATTTCTGTCGCCAGCCCTGTACTGACACCTTCATCGGGTAATCGAGGTAATTAACCTCCTTTCTAACGACAAAGCCGACGCCGCCAACAACGGGGGGACCGTCATTGCCATTGTGGCGTTTGACCTAGAAGATTTTCTTCCACAAACCCCAATGGGGGTCAATGCCGAGGAAAGCCTCGCATAAAGTGATGAAGATGGAGAGATGAAGAATGGAATTTGGGGTCAGCTGCCAAAGCTGAATCCCATAGAAAAAGAGAAGGGAGCGAAGAAATTCGTGGGCAGGAAGAGAAAGCCCGCGAAATAAGAAGGCGACAAACATAACAGTGAAGCCTTTGGGAGGCTTTGGGCGAGAAGATGAACCTGGGAGATGAATGTCGTCATTGGCTGACGAGATGAAGCCAAGAGTGTGCAGTTTGTTCACATCATGATTGGAAATGGTGGAGGCGCACCACTCGTGGCTGACTTTGCCCACACCTGACGAAGAACCTGGCTCGGCGGTTCCCTTCTTCTTTCCCATAGCGTTTAAAGTTCTTGGGAGTGGGAACAGGGGTGAGAGAGAAGATTGAAGAAGAAGATGAGCTGTATGGAGGCGTGAAAAGTGAAAATGGTGAAAAGGTCCTTTATTTATAGCAAGGACTGTTGGGAAATCGTGGCCATAACTCCAAGCTATCGTGGGAGGTGGACGAAGATCCAGTCGTACACGTGTCCCTGTAAGGAAAATGGAACCGGTGGCCCATTACTCCCACTACACGCAGAAATCGAGGAGGCACCTCGATCAATGCACAAGCACTAGTCATTTCCTAAAACTGACTGCGCAGAAGTAGGGTGGGCCCCTCAGGTCACGTCCTGTCAATCAAACCGCAGCAGTGACGACGTCATTAATGATGTCATGAAAGGTGTCGACTCTGTATGAAGCATCCGAAGAAAAATTAAAACTATCGGGTGGATAGACTTGAGTCTACACACGTATGCAAGCATCCATGTCTAGACTCGGGGGCTACTCCCATCGGGAGCGCTGGACGCGCACCCGATATAATTCAAACTCGAAGACTTTTGCAAGAGGAGTATCTGAAGAAAGATTAAAATATTCAATCAGTTTGGCCTAAGTCTGCGCTCGGTTGCAAGCACCTACGCCCAGACTCAGGGGCTATTCCCATCGGGAGTGCTGATTGCACCCGACGAAAGTTTTTTGTACTCCAGGATCATGCCCCGGGACTTGATTCTGTGTAGGGTAGCGTTGTTTTGCCATCAGCAGTTAACCAGCAAAGCTGGGCACGCTACTCGATATCCTTTACGTATTGAACCTTATTTGAAAAAATTAAATCCCCGATATAAATGTATGATGTCTACTCACGCTTCTTTTCCTATAGACAGTGTTGGGCCTCCAAGAGCAGAGGTTTGTAGAACAGCAGCAAGTTTCCCTTAAGTGGATCACCCAAGGTTTATCGAACTTAGGGAGGAAGAGGTCAAAGATATCCCTCTCAAGCAACCCTGCAATCACGATACAAGAAGTCTCTTGTGTCCCCAACACACCTAATACACTTGTCAGATGTATAGGTGCACTAGTTCGACGAAGAGATAGTGAAATACAAGTAGTATGGATGTATATGAGTGGTAATAGCAATCTGAATAAAATATGGCAGCGAGTAAACATGCAACAGAACAGTAAATAAGCGGAGTTTCAGTGCTTGGAAACAAGGCCTAGGGATCATACTTTCACTAGTGGACACTCTCAACATTGATCACATAAATAAATAAGTTCTCTTCCTTTGTGCTACATATACTCTTGTTTGATAATAAACACCATTCGTTGTGTAGGGCTACAAGAGCACCTCAATGCCGGAGTTAACAAGCGCCACAACATTCGGTATTCATGTCTAAGTAACCTTTAGAGCATAATAGATCTTTGCAATTTAAACCGAGTAATAACATAGCATACACACTGTCACCTTTACACTATGAAGGGGGAATAGATCACATCAATACTATCATAGTACTAATTAACTCCATAACCTACAAGAGATTATGATCATAACCTACGCCAAGAACTACACGATGCACACACTATCACCATTACACCGTGAAGGAGGAATAGACTACTTTAATAACATCACAAGAGTAGCACATAGACTAATAGTGATACAAAGCTCATCATATGGATCTCAATCATGCAAAGCAATTCATGAGATCATTGTATTGGGGTACGAGAGAGAGAGATTAACCACATAGCTACCGGTAGAGCCCTCAGCCTCGATGGAGAACTACTCCCTCCTCATGATAGGAGACAGCAGCGGCGATGAAGATGGCGGTGGTGTCGATGGAGATGCCTTCCGGGTGCACTTCCCCGTCCCGGCGGCGTGCCGGAACAGAGACTCATGTCCCCCAAATCTTGGCTTCGCGATGGCGGCGGCTCTGGAAGGTTTTTCGTACCGTGGCTTTTCCGTCTCGAAGATTTAGGTCAGGGAGCTTTAAATAGGCGAAGAGGTGGAGTCGGAAGGGTTACGGGGGCGCCACACAATAGGGGGGCGCGCCCCCCCTTGGGCCGCGCCGGCCTGGCGTGTGGTGGCCCTGGGCCTCCCCTCTGGTGTCTCTCCGGTGTTCTGGAAGCTTCGTGGAAATATAAGATGTTGGGCGTTGATTTCGTCCAATTCTGAGAATATTTCCTTACTAGGATTTCTGAAACCAAAAACAGCAGAAAACAGGAATTGGCCCTTCGGCATCTCGTCAATAGGTTAGTTCCGGAAAACGCAACAAAACGATATAAAGTGTGAACAAAACATGTAGGTATTGTCATAAAACAAGCATGGAACATAAGAAATTATAGATACGTTTGAGACGTATCAAGCATCCCCAAGCTTAGTTCCTACTCGCCCTCGAGTAGGTAAACGATAACAAGAATAATTTCTTAAGTGATATGCTACCAACATGATCTTAATCATACTATTGTCAAGCATATGAGATGAATGAAGTGATTAAAGCAATGGTAATGATGATGATTAAACAACTGAATCATATAGCAAAGACTTTTCATGAATAGTACTTTCAAGACAAGCATCAATAAGACTTGCATAACAGTTAACTCATAAGCAATAAATTCTTAGTAGAAAGCTTTGAAGCAACACAAAGGATGATTAAGTTTCAGCAATTGCTTTTAACTTGTAACATGTATATCTCATGGATAATTGTCAACATAAAGCAATATAACAAGTGCAATAGGTAAACATGTAAGAATCAATGCACACAGTTGACACAAGTGTTTGCTTCTAAGATGGAAAGAAGTAGGTAAACTGACTCAACAATAAAGTAGAAGAATGGCCCTTCGCAGAGGGAAGCAGGGATTAAATCTTGTGCTAGAGCTTTTCAAGTTTTGAAATCATATAGAGAGCATAAAAGTAAAGTTTTGAGAGGTGTTTGTTGTTGTCAACGAATGGTAGTGGGTACTCTAACTACCTTATCAACCAGACTTTCAAGAGCGGCTCCCATGAAGGACGTTATCTCTACCAGCAAGGTAGATCATCCCTCTTCTCTTTTGTTTACACATGAACTTTAGTTTAGTTTTTCTTTATTTATTTTTTAGATGACACTCCTCCCAACCTTTTTCTTTCACAAGCCATGGTTAACCGAATCCTCGGGTGCCTTCCAACAATCACATACCATGGAGGAGTGTCTATTTGCAAAATTAAGTTGCTTACTGATGAATCAGAGCAAAACATGTGAAGAGAATTATTAATGAAATTTAATTAATTGGGGCTGGGAACCCCATTGCCAGCTCTTTTTGCAAAGTTATTGGATAAGCGGATGAAGCCACTAGTCCATTGTGAAAGTCTGTCAAAAGTAAATGACAAGATCGAAAGATAAAACACCACATACTTCCTCATGAGCTATAAAACATTGACACAAATAAGAGATAATAGCTTTTGAATTGTTTAAAGGTAGCACATGAAGTATTTACTTGGAATGGCAGAGAAATACCATGTAGAAGGTAGGTATGGTGGACACAAATGGCATAGTTTTTGGCTCAAGGTTTTGGATGCACGAGAAGCATTCCCTCTCAGTACAAGGCTTTGGCTAGCAAGGTTGTTTGAAGCAAACCCAAGTATAAAACGGTGCAGCAAGACTCACATATGAACATATTGTAAGCATTATAAGACTTTACATCGTCTCCTTGTTGTTCAAACACCTTAACCAGAAAATATCTAGACTTAGAGAGACCAATCATGCAAACCAAATTTTAACAAGCTCTATGTAGTTCTTCATTAATAGGTGCAAACTACATGATGCAAGAGCTTAAACATGATCTATATGAGCACAACAATTGCCAAGTATCAAATTATTCAAGACATTATACCAATTACCACATGCGGCATTTTCTGTTTCCAACCATATAACAATGAACGAATCAGTTTCAACCTTCGCCATGAACATTAAAAGCTAAGAACACATGTGTTCATACGAACCAGCGGAGCGTGTCTCTCTCCCACACAAGGATGAACTTATTCAAAGAAAACAAAAATAAAAACAAACAGACGCTCCAAGTAAAGCACATAAGATGTGACTGAATAAAAATATAGTTTCACTAGAGGTGACCTGATAAGTTGTCGATGAAGAAGGGGATGCCTTGGGCATCCCCAAGCTTAGATGCTTGAGTCGTCTTGAAATATGCAGGGATGAACCACGGGGGCATCCCCAAGCTTAGACTTTTCACTCTTCTTGATCATAGTATATCATCCTCCTCTCTTGACCCTTGAAAACTTCCTTCACACCAAACTCAAAACAAACTCATTAGAGGGTTAGTGCATAATCAAAAATTCACATGTTCAGAGGTGACACAATCATTCTTAACACTTCTGGACATTGCCCAAAGCTACTGGAAGTCAATGGAACAAAGAAATCCATCCAACACAGCAAAAGAGGCAATGCGAAATAAAAGGCAGAATCTGTCAAAACAGAACAGTCCGTAAAGACGAATTTTTCAGGGGCACTTAACTTGCTTAGATGAAAAATCTCAAATTGAATGAAAGTTGCGTACATATCTGAGGATAACGCACGTAAATTGGCAGATTTTTCTGAGTTACCTACACAGAACCCTGCCCAAATTCGTGACAGACAGAAATCTGTTTCTGCGCAGAAATCCAAATCTAGTATGAACCTTGCTATCAAAGACTTTTCTTGGCACAACATTGCAATAAAATAAGATAAGGAGAGGTTGCTACAGTAGTAACAACTTCCAAGACTCAAATATAAAACAAAAGTTGCTGTAGTAAAATAAACACATGGGTTATCTCTCAAGAAGTTCTTTCTTTATAGCCATTAAGATGGGCTCAGCAATTTTAATGATGCACTCCCAAGAAATAAGAGTTGAAGCAAAAGAGAGCATCAAGAAGCAAGTAAGAAACAATTTTAAGTCTAACCCACTTCCTATGAAAAGGAATCTTGTAAATAAACAAATTCATGAAGCATAATGCAACAAGCATAGGAAGATAAAACCGAGTGTAACTTCAAAAATTTCAGCATATAGAGAGGTGTTTTAGTAACATGAAAATTTCTACAACCATATTTTCCTCTCTCATAATAACTTTCAGAGGCATCATGAACAAACTCAACAATATAAGTATCACATAAAGCATTCTTATTCACATGCATAAAAGTATCACTACTCTCCACATAAGCATAATCAATTTTATTAGTTGTAGTGGGAGCAAATTCAACAAAGTAGCTATCATTATTATTATCATCAAGTGTAGGAGGCATAGTATAATCATAATAAAATTTACTCTCCATAGTAGGCGGCACCAAAATACCACTATCATTATAATCATCATAAATAGAAGGCAAAGTATCATCAAAGAAAATTTTCTCCTCAATGCTTGGGGGACTAAAAATATCATGCTCATCAAAACCAGCTTCCCCAAGCTTAGAATTTTCCATATCATTAGCAACAATGGTGTTCAAAGCGTTCATACTAATATCATTGCTACTAGCATGCAAATAAGATTCCATAGGTTTTTTAATTTTCGCAGCAAACAATTCTAAATCAGGAAATAGCTTAAAAAGCTCACAGTTGTTTTCCATTATGCCTTACTAGTGTAAAACAAGAAACAAAAAGATGCAATTGCAGGATCTAAAGGAAATAGCTTCGAGCACACACACAACGGCAACAGAAAAGTACTTAGTTACCTGGGACCGGAGTATGAGTGCCTTTTACCTTTCCTCCCCGGCAACGGCGCCAAAAAAGTGCTTGATGTCTACTCACGCTTCTTTTCCTGTAGACAGTGTTGGGCCTCCAAGAGCAGAGGTTTGTAGAACAGCAGCAAGTTTCCCTTAAGTGGATCACCCAAGGTTTATCGAACTCAGGGAGGAAGAGGTCAAAGATATCCCTCTCAAGCAACCACCGCAATCACGATACAAGAAGTCTCTTGTGTCCCCAACACACCTAATACACTTGTCAGATGTATAGATGCACTAGTTCGGCGAAGAGATAGTGAAATACAAGTAGTATGGATGTATATGAGTGGTAATAGCAATCTGAATAAAATATGGCAGCGAGTAAACATGCAACAGAACAGTAAATAAGCGGAGTTTCAGTGCTTGGAAACAAGGCCTAGGGATCATACTTTCACTAGTGGACACTCTCAACATTGATCACATAAATAAATAAGTTATCTTCCTTTGTGCTACATATACTCTTGTTTGATAATAAACACCATTCGTTGTGTAGGGCTACAAGAGCACCTCAATGCCGGAGTTAACAAGCGCCACAACATTCGGTATTCATGTTTAAGTAACCTTTAGAGCATAAGATCTTTGCAATTTAAACCGAGTACTAACATAGCATACACACTGTCACCTTTACACTATGAAGGGGGAATAGATCACATCAATACTATCATAGTAATAATTAACTCCATAACCTACAAGAGATTATGATCATAACCTACGCCAAGAACTACACGATGCACACACTCGTCACCATTACACCGTGAAGGAGGAATAGACTATTTTAATAACATCACAAGAGTAGCACATAGACTAATAGTGATACAAAGCTCATCATATGGATCTCAATCATGCAAAGCAATTCATGAGATCATTGTATTGGGGTACAGAGAGAGAGATTAACCACATAGCTACCGGTAGAGCCCTCAGCCTCGATGGAGAACTACTCCCTCCTCATGATAGGAGACAGCAGCGGCGATGAAGATGGCGGTGGTGTCGATGGAGATGCCTTCCGGGGCACTTCCCCGTCCCGGCGGCGTGCCGGAACAGAGACTCCTGTCCCCCGAATCTTGGCTTCGCGATGGCGGCGGCTCTAGAAGGTTTTTCCTACCGTGGCTTTTCCGTCTCGAATATTTAGGTCAGGGAGCTTTAAATAGGCGAAGAGGCGGAGTCGGAAGGGTTACGGGGGCGCCACACAATAGGGGGGCGCGCCCCCCTTGGGCCGCGCCGGCCTGGCGTGTGGTGGCCCTGGGCCTCCCCTCTGGTGTCTCTCCGGTGTTCTGGAAGCTTCGTGGAAATATAAGATGCTGGGCGTTGATTTCGTCCAATTCCGAGAATATTTCCTTACTAGGATTTCTGAAACCAAAAACAGCGAGAAAACGAGAGCCGGCCCTTCGGCATCTCGTCAATAGGTTAGTTCCGGAAAACGCATCAAAACGATATAAAGTGTGAACAAAACATGTAGGTATTGTCATAAAACAAGCATGGAACATAAGAAATTATAGATACGTTTGAGACGTATCAATGTATCGGGTAACCTTTGGGGGCTTGCAGAAAGCTTTGACAGAAGAAAACATTCGAGTAGTACAACTTGAGTCTACGCACGGTTGCAAGCATCCGTACATAGACTCGGGGGCGACTCCCATCGGGAGCGCTGGACGCGCACCCGATAGAAGAAGATGCTACTGTTACAAGAAGATCAAGATTTGTCGGGTGAAGACGAACATTCGACAGAGGCATGCTTTAGTCCCTACCCGAAGTATCTTCGGCTAGACACTCGAGGGCTACTGACGTGGGCATTACCCTTCGGGTAACTGTTATTGCACTACCCCTTGCGGCCCAACCAGAGGCCCATGAAGACACTCAATAGCCAGGTGGGCCACTACGTCGGTTCCGAAGAGGAATTCTTGAAGAACAAGACAAGGAGACGAACAATTCAAGGAAAGTTTAGAACTAGGACTCTTTGTAACCTAGTTGTACCCGGACAGATCTCTCGAGACCTGGCTCCCAATATAAGGGCCAGGAGAGAGACTGCCGAGGACACACGCAATCTTAGTAATCATAACCACCATAAGTCTAGAGCTAGGTCCCTGCAGAACTTAGTCTCTCGACGAGATCACAGCCGAAACCTTCGGCACCCCATTGTAACCCGATATTTTCATAATCAAGATCAGACAGGCAGGACGTAAGGGTTTTACCTCATAGAGGGCCCCGAACCTGGGTAAATCGCGCTTTTTTGATAACCGATGTCTCGTGTCAGCCTACAAGATTCCATCTACCCTAAGCCCCAAACGGAGGGCATTGCCGAGGAGTACCCTCGACAGCAGGGGATCAAAAGAAAAAGGAAATAGCCAAAAATCAAAGGGTGAAAAAAATCCAAGAAAAGAAACTTTTATAGTACATAGAGGATGACATGCGGGTCCCATGAGCCAGCAGGTTCCTCAACGTTTTCAAAGGCGGCATGAGATCAAAAGAAAAAGGAAAGCGACCAAAAATCAGAGGGTGAAAAATAATCCAAGAAAAGAAACTTTTATTGTACATAGAGGATGACATGCGGGTCCCATTTTGCAGCAGCGGTCCCAACGTTTCAAATGCGGCTTGAGATGAAAAGAAAAAGAAAGTAGCCAAAAATTAGGGGGTAAAAAAAACTACAAGAAAGGAAAGCTTTATCGTTCATACAGGCTGACATGTGGGACCTATGAGCCAGCAGAGTCCTCAACGTTTCAAAGGCGGCAGGGTATCAAAAGAAATAGGAAATAGCCAAAAATCAGAGGGTGAAAAAAATCCAAGAAAAGAAACTTTTATTGTACATAGAGGATGACATGCGGGTCCCATTTAGCAGCAACGGTATCACCGTTTGGGAGGCGGCACGGGATCAAAAGAAAAAGGCAAGTGACCAAATATGAGGTGCCAAAAATAACTCCAAGAAAAGAAAGTTGATTGTACATAGAGGATGACATGCGGGTCCCATTTAGCAGCAGCGGTATCACCGTTTGAGAGGCGACACGAGATCAAAAGAAAAAGGCAAGTGACCAAATATGAGGTGCCAAAAAAAACTCCAAGAAAAGAAAGTTGATTGTACATAGAGGATGACATGCGGGTCCCATTTTTGCAGCAGCGGTATCACCGTTTGAGAGGCGGCATGGGACCGAAAGAAAAAGGAAAGGGACCAAATATGAGGTGCCAAAAATAACTCCAAGAAAAGAAAGTTGATTGCACATAGAGGATGACATGCGTGTCCCATTTAGCAGCAGCAGTATCACCGTTTGAGAGGCGGCACGAGATCAAAAGAAAAAGGCAAGTGACCAAATATGAGGTGCCAAAACCAACTCTAAGAAAAGAAACTTGATTGCACATAGAGGATGACATGCGGGTCCCATTTAGCAGCAGCGGTATCACCGTTTGAGAGGTGGCACGGGACCGAAAGAAAAAGGCAAGCGACCAAATATGAGGTGCCAAAAATAACTCCAAGAAAATAAACTTGATTGCACATAGAGGATGACATGCGGGTCCCATTTAGCAGCAGCGGTATCACCGTTTGAGAGGCGGCACGGGACCGAAAGAAAAAGGCAAGTGACCAAATATGAGGTGCCAAAAATAACTCCAAGAAAAGAAAGTTGATTGCACATAGAGGATGACATGCGGATCCCATTTAGCAGCAGCGGTCTCAACGTTTCCAAGGTGGCACGGGATCAAAACAAAAAGGAAGTAGCCAGAAATCAGGGGGTCAAAAAAATCCAAGAAAAGAAAGAATTTTCGTTCATAGAGGATGACATGCGGGACCCATGATACTGCATCGTAAATGGCTCGATCAGAGAGTGTTGAAAGAGATGGCGCGCTCGAGGAGAAAACAATGCTAGAGAGGCTTCCATCTGGGCCCTACATCCCTGCGCGGTGCAGATTTGCGTTGACTCGGCCGGCGAACCCGAGAATTCGTGATGCTCCACGTCCCGGGCCACCATACGCGACGTTTTGGACGTTTTCGTCTGGCTAGGTGGCCTCAAAAACGAGAAAAAAAAAGTTTTGACATGCACCACGGAGAGACCAAAAATTGTCGACCATGGTGCAGCAGCAACCACGGCGCGACTTCAACTTCGTCGGCTATGGCAACTTTTCTTGTAGTGTGATTCTGAACAAATCTGTCCAGAACCATTCAAATCTTTTTTCTCGTTTAGCCGAAGGGGTCGTATAGCATGTACCGTTTATATTGTTTCTGTATTACGTGCTGCCAGCTTTACACTTCACGTCCTGTTATTTTGTAATTTGTTCTTACCTTTTCTCTACTCTTTTATTATGTCCAAGCTGCTGATACTGGTTATGAAACAGAACTATTTCGGTGACACTGCATAAAATCTGGCTATGCTGGTCATCCATGATGTCTGTGCTATGCTAGCTCTAGCCGTGTTGATATAATAATCTTCCCGGGAACAGACGATGATGTATGACTTTTCTTCTGCTAATTTTCACTTGACTTGTTTCATTGAGATTCTATTAATCTAGCTTCCACTTTTTTGTATTTGTTTATTCATGTACTTTTTTCTTCCAATTGTTGTATCGTCCAAGATGCTGATACTGAAACTATTTCGGTGACACTGCACAAAAGGCTATGCTGGTCAACCACCCGTTGGGCCCTATAGTAGCTCTAGCTATGGTTATGTAATCTTAACTTGAACGGACGATGATGTATGTCTTTCCTTCTGTTAACTTTCACTTGACTTCTTTCATTAAATTTCTGCTAATCTAGCTTCCATTATTTGATATTTGTTTATTAATGTACATTTTTCTTCAGATGGTTTTAATGCCCAAGCTGATTATACGTTGTGATAAAGATAGACATGGAATCGGTTGGTGTCATCTCTGAAAAGCTGTTGTGCCTGAGAAGGAAAGAATCCTTTCGTGTCTGCTCTGGAAACCTGTTGTCCGTGAGAAAGAATCTGTTGGCTCCATCTTGAAAATCCGTTGTCCAAGTCTTATGTATAGTTATGTTCAGTTTTGTTGATTGTACCTAGAACCATGTTGTTCCACTGAATTTTTGCTGCAATTATGTTGGTCGTCTCTTCTTTAAGTCTTGTTGCATGTGGTCTAAATCCATTGTTATTCAGTTTGTGATTTGGAGAACCAATTTGTTTGTCATCATTTGGGGTTGGAATACAAGAATTCTTTTGTCATTCAGAGATTTATCAATTACATTTCATTTTAAATTTAATGATCTATGCCAAAAAAATGACCTTTTTTAGGCGCTTAAGAGGAGGAGAGAAAGGAAACTAATACGTCTTCAGGAAGAGTCTACAATTACAACGGAGCCTCCAATTCAAGCGCTTGTTTGGCTAGCAAACATGGTTCCGATTCTCTGGCCGCAAGCCTGATTCTAGCGAAGCGCGCGCCTGTCGGAGATTTTTGCATCGATCACTTTTATTATGCGAACGGCTAATAAAAGCCTAGCGTTTGTATTTAAGAGACTGCATTGTAGATGTCAAAACGGAAATTTCTAAAATACAACTACTGTGAGCCGAAGTTCCAAAATATACCACCAAGTTCCTGCTTTACCATGCCTAAATAGCACATGTGTGTTCTGCATTTTGCTCTCCATTTTGGATGTGGGACAGTAGAAACATGATTTACTGTCGAGTGTCCCTCGTTCGGGAAAGTAGATCTGACCATTATTTTAGCTATATCCGCCACACTCCACATTCTTCATCACTTTACTTCCGGTCTACTTCTACACACTTCCTTAGGGGAAGAACCTATTCTCTTTCGCCACTCCTTCATTGCCCGTCGTGGCTCCTTGGGGTAGAGTTGGGAAGAGGTCTGGTGCTTCCACTCCGGAAGCTTCTGGTCATGTCCTCTTTGCCCGGCCGTCGTCTGATGACCCAATGCTGCAGGCCAGGTCCGACCTATCTTTGAGGAAGAGGCTGCCTGGCAGATCCTCTTCATCCGGTCGTCCGCGGAAACGTAATATTAGTCCAATTACTTGTTGCATTATATTTCTTTCACCAATGTTGATCAAATTCAGATTCCGACGCCATGTATTCTCAATATTCAGAGGACGAGTCGAGACCTGCGCCGCACCAAGACTTGACAAGGAGATGGAAGCGACGGATACACGGCATATAGAGGAGATCTACAGAAGGTCAAGGAGGATAGATGCCACTAACTCGGAATTGCCGCCCGAGGTACTTAATTCTTTCTAAGGGCCTCTTTGATTTAAAGGAATAGGGAGCACATAGGAATAGGAAAGCATGGTTGGTGCAATCCTTGCCTAGTTCCTTGTGCACAGTAGCAGCTCAGGAAAGTTTCCTATTCCCTTCTGTTTCCTTCATATTTCCTTCAAATCAAAGGAGCCCTAAACATGGACAATGGATTTCGGGGTGCCGTCCTGTTTTCAAATTGAGAGACAATTTACTGCAGATACTGAACGTCGTCTAATCCCCCTATAAATGATTTATTTGTGTGGATCCAAGCACCTCCTCAATTTAGTTGACGCAGCCATGTCAGATTTGTTCTCGATACGCATTTTTCTAGACTCGTTTAACCGTGTAGGCTCCCACATTTCTGAAAAAAAAGCCGCATCTACAAATTTGGAACCTAGGGTACTTTTCGTGAAGAGAATATTACCCATCTCAGGCATATGGTGTTTCTCTGTTTTATTGTAGTCCATCGCCAACACCTGCCGGCTTCAAGAGAATATTACCCATCTCAGGCACGACCTAGATGAAATTGTTGGGTGCGCTAATTTGTATAAGCAAGAGGTGAACGATCTTCGCGTGGAACGCAACATGCTGCATTTGGAGATTAACAAGTTGTCCATGCTTCAGGAGGATAACATTGCGACGATGGAGAGAGATAAGTCTTCCATCCAGGACCTCCGCGAACAGAATGCCGACGTTGTTGGCAAGTGGAATCAGGTTGCAATTGATCTCGTGTCGGCACGCGGAGACCTCATTGAGGCCCTTGAAACCTTGCATGAGTCCAACACAGAAGTAAGATCCGCCTTGGGTTATATCAATGTGCTGCAAATGAGGATCGAGGACCTGCGCAGCCATCTACCCGTACATGAAGATGTTGATGGTACTGTTCTTATCAAGGCTTCGGTTAGCCACCCCTTTTCTGGCACCTAATGTTCCCTTCTTCATACGTGATGGAAGGGCTCATTGTAGTTGCGATGTGTCTTTTCTCGATAGTTGTAGACGAATGTGTTGGCCAGTAGTTCCATAATTGAAACATTTATTTGTGGGAAATGTTTGTTATGTGCATTGTTGGAGTAAAGTTTGAAACACGGGATCTGTAGCATATATATAAAAGGACACCCAGTTCATTCGGATACCAAGTAATAGAACACAGGATCTGCAACATATATATATAAGGGCGCCCAGTTCATTCGGATACCAAGTAATAGGTGATAGGATTTTATCGGCCGTTGAACACAAAAGTACATTCACTTTCTTCGGACAACAATCCCAAACCGGCCCAAGCAAAAGGTGGCCCATATTCGTCGTAGTTCATTTGGATCCAAGAATCAGGTGCCCGGAGGCTAGAGGGGCCAAAATCAGGCCATACTAATTTAGCAAAATAGGCCTTTGTTGTCTTCTATCCTGAAATTTGGAAACCAGATTCTTTCATAGGTTCAACCCAGCAAGATGGGATAGTTATTTTGGCCCTGTCTGTTCGAGACGTGTAAACTCACATATTGGGTCCACACTCTGGCATGTTGGGCCCACCAAGCTCGGGCATGCTGGAACCCACCATGCTCTGACATGCGGACCCCACAAATCTCTGGCATACCGGGCCCACTAAAACCGTCATACGTTGGTCCCACCAGGCTCTGACATGCGGCCCCCACAGATCTCTGGCATGTCGGACCCACCAAAAAACTCAAAGAAGGGTCCACCAGGCTCTGACATGCGGCCCCCACAGATTACTGTCTTGCCGGACGCACCAAAAATCTTAGAGAAGGGTCCCAGCAGGCTCGGACATGCGGCCCCCACAGATCTCTGGCATGCCGGACCCACCAAAACTCTCAGAGAAGGGTCCCAGCAGGCTTTGACATGCGCCCCCCATAGATCTCTGGCATGCCGGACCCACCAAAACTCTTAGAGAAGGGTCCCAACAGGCTCTGACCTGCTGGGCCATGCGTCCAGATTTGACGGCAGGCAGACACTTGTGCTGGCACGTGCGCAAAAAAATTGGCATGGAAACTGGCATGTGGAACCTATGTTGGTGGTACTGACAGTTCTGGGCCACTTCGCATGTTGGGAGGCTGCCGGAACGGGCGGCCCCACGCAGGTCGGTCGTGTCGGCACCTGACATGCGGGCCCGAGTGGTGCAGGCCAGGTACATGTATGCAGACAGTGGTTGTCTCCCCTTACAAATATGGGTTCCAATGCTGCACGCCTTGGACTGTTGTGCGGGCAGACAGAAAAGTACGTGAACATGAGCGTGCAAAGTGTGGGTCAGATGTGTCCACCGGCCCGAAGCCCAGTTGTTGTGACGCCCACCCCTGCTGACTCAGCAGTTCGGGCCGCCAACCACCCGCGACCCTCATTTCTGCACAATCGCTTACGTTTAGACCTCGCCCGTCACTATTTTTTCGGGCCGAGCGGCCCAAATCGCCATCTGTGACGCGAAAACGCCCTACCGTATAGAAAAAGACAATCGCTGACGGATTTCCAAACCGTCAGTATCATACCGTCATTGAAGACCCATATGTTACTAGTGGGACCTTCCGGGAAGCCGATCCTCGCGGAGGCTCTCGAGCCTTTCCCGGAAGAAACCTCAGCCTCCCGGTTCGTGCAGCACCCGGTCTACTTTGTCAGCACGGTGTTGCGCGACGCTCCCGAGCGGTACACCCAGCAGCAGAAGCTTCTCGACACGCTCCTCATCCCGTCATGGAAGCTTCGACCTACTTTCAGGCACATCCGATCAGAGTCGTCACCAAGTACCCGCTGGAGACCGTGCTGCGTAACCCCAACACAACGGGGCGGGTAGCGGAATGGGCAATCGAGTTACAGCCTTTCGAGCTCACGTTCGACACCACTCCTACTAAGAAGAGCCGAGCCCTCGCCAAGTTCACCGCAGAATGGACCGATGCATCCCCCGATGATGGGGAGGTGGAGGAGGAAACCCACCAGTCGGGTAAGCTCAGCGCGGGGCTCTGGTCCATGACTTTCGACGGCGCCTTCAACGAGCACGGGGCTGGATCCGCAGTCATACTTACCTCCCCAATGGGTGACAAGCTGTGCTACGCGGTCCAGCTCCACTTCAAGGACACCGACAAGTGCTCCAACAACATTGCCGAGTACGAGGGCCTACTCACTGGTCTCAGGGCCGCAGTAGCCCTTGGCGTCAAGCGACACACCGTGCAGGGAGACTCTCAGCTCCTCGTTCACTTCTCCAACAAGGTCTACAAGCCGAAGGACGACCACATGCTTGCCTACCTCGAGGAGGTGCGACGCATGGAAAATCACTTTCTCGGGTTAGGGCTGACCTTCGCGCACCGCGGCAACAACAAAGAAGCTGACGAGATCGCCAGGCGGGCATCCCACGGGGAAGCTCAACTCCCAGGTGTCTTCGAGGAGAGGTTGTTTCAGCCCTCTGCGAGGCCTCCGTCCACGTCTCCCAAGGACCTCCCCGAGGATCTCCCACCTCCGCCAACCACTGGGGCACCCGACTGCGACCCTCCTACTGGCGATCGTCTCATCGTGGCCATCGTTCCCCAGGAGGCGGGGTGGATCGACGAGATCCGGGACTACCTCAAAGGAGGCCTTCCCCCAGAGGACGAAGACGCGGCTGCGGAAAGCCTGGTACGGCGTGCCAAGAACTACTGCCTCATCGACGGGGAGCTCTACTGCAGGCGCCCCACGGGGTGTCCCTGCGCTGCATTCCCCTTGAGGAGGGAAAGAAGATCATCAACGACATTCACGCCGGAGAATACATCGACCACCCCTCCGCATGAGCTCTTGCTGGGAAGGCGTTCCGCAGCGGCTTCTACTGGCCCACGGCCCTCGATGACGCAATTGAGATTGTCAAGTCCTGCGAAGCATACCAATTCCACGCCAAGCAGATTCATCAACCGACGTGGGGGCTTCAAACCATCCCACTCTCATGGCCTTTCACGGTCTGGGGGCTGGACATTCTCGGGCCGTTCCCACGAGCACTCGGGGGCTATCGGTACCTCTACGTCATCGTCGACAAGTTTACTAAGTGGGTGGAGGTGGAAGTTGTGCGGTCTATCCAGCCAGATCCGCAGTGAAGTTCATAAAGGGCTTGGTTTGCCGCTTCAGCGTCCCCAACCGCATCATCACGAACAACGACAGCCAATTCACCAGTAGGCTCTTCAAGTCCTACTGGGCTGACATTGGTACCAGGATCTGCTACGCCTCCGTCGCACACCCACGAAGAAACGGCCAAGCTGAGCGCGCCAACGCCGAGCTCCTAAAGGGACTCACGACAAGGAGCTTCCAGAAGAAGCTGAAGCAATGTGGCAAAGGGTGGTTTGATGCCCTCGAAGGGGTGCTCTGGTCAATCCGCACCACGGCTTCAAAGCCTACTAGAGATACTCCTTTCTTCCTCGTCTACGGTGTCGAAGCGGTCATCCCCGCCGAGCTCAAGCACGACTCTCCAAGAGTCCTCGCCTTCAACGAGACTCTGCAAGATGAGCTAAGACAGGATGACCTCACCCTCCTGGAGGAGGCTTGGCACCGGGTTGCCGTTCGTGCAGCCCGGTACCAGCAAGCTCTACGTCGCTACCACAACCGCAGCATCCGCGTCCGCACGTTCGAGGTGGGCGACCTTGTGCTGCGGCGCGTACTCTCTCGAGAAGACCTCCACCGCCAATGTGGGATGGCCCATTCAGGGTCGCTCACCTCTCAAGGCCGGGAGCAGTGCGCCTTGAGAATAAAGACGGAGATATGCTGCCAAATGCCTGGAACATCCAGCATCTTTGAAAGTTCTATCTGTGACTCCCGTCGCGGTACGAGCTGGGTCGGCCCATCTCTACGAGCTCCCCGAGCCACGATGGTGTTGTGCGCTCCCTTCTCCAACTGGATCTCACAGTAACCGTCGACACCCCGTGTCCGTGTGAGTTTCAGCCCTCCCCGAGGGAGCCCCGTGCACCTGTTGCGTCGGCCAGTTTTTTGCTTTTTTGAGGCTTCCTTAGACCATGTGCACCTGTCGCAGCGGATATATTACGTGCCACCACATCTAATGTGTTCTCGCCGTATTCGAAAGCAAAAGACATTTTCAAAAATATGCGTGCCACCACATCTAATGTGCTCTCGCCGTAACTAAACAATATCTTTGAGAAAACCCTCTTACATTATAGAGTACCCCTCTGACGTGCACCACTCGAGCGGGGGGCTAGGCATGGTGTCCTATCCGGGATTGGACCCTAAGGCATCAAGCCTGGATTACTGAGCTCTGGTTTCGGGGTCACTACCCGTCACGGCCACCTCACCAAGGTACTTGTGCGCTGGATATCTCGAGCACCACACGCACGGGAACCAATGAATACAGAGTGCAGGTGAAAATGGACACTAGGGCATCCTCCATGAGGAACCGATAGTGCTCCATCACGGTGGAAAATGGATGCTAGGGCATCCTCTATGAGGTACAGATAGTGCTCCATGCAAGGTGGAAAATGGACACTGAGGCATACTTTATAAGGAACCGACAGTGCTCCATGCGGGAACCATGGACGCTTAAGTTACCTCCTCGAGTAACTGACAGTGCTACCATTACAAGACAACCCTCGCAGAGGATCTGGGATAAGTTCATTTGCGGGGGCACTCCATTTCGAAGATAAGTCTCTTATGCCTCCTACTATCGCAAACTTTTTGCGTGGTTCTTATGCGCTCTTTTTTCCTTCTAAGCATACTATCTAAGGACTCCGAGGCACACCCTCGCGAGTTACATCAGCTACCTCATCTGGAAAATGGCAAGTGTCTAGTCGTGATCAGACTAATTACTATGTCACTTTGACCGGAGCATAGTCTCCGAGACGATATGTGGCTGAACACAACGATGTACGGAACCTCCACGAGAGTCAGGGTTGCACACTAAAAGAATTCATTCAAAAGTATGTGCATATTACATATTACGCCTCACGGGAAAAGGTCTACAATATCTTGTTGCTACTTACACTCCCTTCGCCAGAAGGAGTACACCGTATCCTCGTAAGAGGGCCTGGCCTCTCCATGAGCAAGACCAACCTCCCGCCAGGTGGATCTTTGATGGGAGCTCACCAGTACTGCATGAAGGAAGGAAATTCGACGCGGAGCCGGAGTTGTCCCATATGCTCATGGAGAAGTTGGCTTCGCCGCGGTAGCAAAGCCTCAGGCTGTACCCACGGCGGAGGCCATTCTCCTCGACGAAGCTCCTCCAGCCTAGCGTCAGCACCAGGACTCCTAACGCGGGACCCTCGGTGGTGACGTGCCAATGACGCCGGCCCCCAGGATGATGCAGCCTCGCGCCGCACGACATCTTGCGAAGAGTCTCGTGAGCGAAGCTCTCGGGCAGAAGAAGCCTCTCGTCCTAGTCAGGAGTGTCAAGCCTGACAAGGAGGTCCCAAGTACCGTGGGACCTGACCATCTCTGGCTTCTTCTTCTTCAAGCAAGGCGGAGCTGGATCTGGAGCCAGATCCGGGCTCGAAGCAGGGGCGCCTTGCCTGCGACGGGGGGTCCTGTCTCGGCTTCCACGAGGACGTCCACGCGGCCACTTCTCCAACGGAGACTCGCCATCCCCCGCGGGCATCGACAATGATGCCTCTCCCCGCCGCGGCCGCCTTTGCCTCGATCACCATGATTTCCGCTCCCGGGAGGGCGACCCCCTGGTCTCTTTACCACAGGACTCGCGCCCTCCGGCGCGGAGGGGGATTTTCCAATCAGGAAGATTAAAGACTTCCTTGGTAGAAAGGAGAAGAGTGAGGAGTGGGGAAGGCAACAAAGCTTCTCCCCTCCTTATACCTGGACCGATGGGTGCGCCGGCGCTTTGATTGTTGCGCATTAATCACCGGGAAGCACCACACGCCCCAATAACTCTGCGCGCTGCCCCAAGGACACGTTTTGTCACGCCACAGTTTCCAAACTAGCGGTGGGGAATCTTCCGCCGTTTGGTATGCACGGCTCAGATGCACTTGACTGCACTTACCAATGGACCCGTGTGAAGAAGTCTGTGCCAGCAACTGTTGGCCACTTGCCCTTCATGGCCATCAACGGCCATGAGCGGGACAAGTGCCCGGGGGCTACTGTGGGATCCCTGGCAACTAGGGTGCCATAGACCTACGGTTGCTGGGCCCATAGTCATTACCCAGAAGCAATCACTCGGAGAGGCTTCTCCTGAGTGAGGCTCCATGAGGCGTAAAACCCTCTTGGAGGCATCAAGCTGGAGCGGAAGACAGACTCGGGGAGGAACTCCCTGGCGGAGGTTCCTGAGCCACCAGCCTCTCTAAGTCAGAGAGCCTTCTTTGGGGTGATAAGATCAACCCAAGGGACCATCGGATGCCGCCTACACGGGCCCTGCCTTCGGAGGCACGCAACGGGCTCCGCGGGCTATGAGACAAGGCCGACGAACGTCGCGCACATCATGGATGAGCTCAAAAGCTCCATCCCTAGGAGGCGGGGTAGCCTTACCTCTCGGTGATTAAAGAAAGCTCGATGAGGGCTAAAGAAACAAGACCCTGTCCTTGCCACTTTGGTGAAAGACCGGATGGATGAAACAAGCAGCCACCGGGGGCGTCATCAACGACCTCAGCCTCTCCCATGGACCACAACTTTAATCAATCATGGACTATGTCTACCTTGTAAAGAGCGGAGAGTTTCCCACCCTTAGTTTGGAGATGTGGAAGCCCTTCCCCTCTAGATATTTCAAGGGGAAGAGGACCAGCTCCTCTATAAAAGGACTAGCCTTACTAGCGTAGAAGAGGGATCTGGAGGGATCACAAACCCTAGACATCTGTACGGTCATCTTCTTCACTACGACCTGCAATACATCCACCAAAGCAGGAAGTAGGGTTTTACCTCTCTGAGGGCCCTGAACCTGTGTCACTGCCTTGTTCATTCCTGTAGTTCCAACGTCGGGATTCCGCTGGCGCCCTTCTGAGTGCCCAGTGTTTGAACCTTTGGGGTTCGGTGACACCCGTGTTCCTTCGCGGACACGATCTCCCGCAGCGCGAGCCTCGAACACTAACGAGGTCACGGCATGGCACAACAACAACGAGCAACGATGAGGTGGCGAACTGAGATGCTAAAACTCACTATTATGGCGAGTGTCTCAAATTGATTCCCGAGGTCTAAAAATAGTGTAGCATCGAAAAGTTTTGTCGAAATTTCTGGAAGGTGCTCCGAAAAGCGTGTAGGCGCCATAAAAATGTCTATAATGGCCAGTCGAGAAAAGTGATCTCCAAGGTCAAAAACTAGTGTAGCCAGAAAGTTTTTTCGGAGGCAGTTCCATACTCTTTTTTTGCTCCCCTTCCTCTTGGCGTGTGACCGAAACTTAAATCACGGAGTTTTATTACATCGCGACCGAATTTAGAAGGAAACAAAAGTTAACAAGGAAACAACAAAACCTAATTCTACTCGGACTTGTGTTGTGCCAGAGAAACTGAACAAAATCATGCCGCGACGGGAAACAGGGTGGATGGCGGAAGTGGATGGCGGTTGTTTAGGGTTTATGAGTGGAGCATCGTATGATGGTGGAAGTATATGGTGGTGGTATGCTGCGGTGGTATGTGGCATTGCGGGAGTATAAGTTGGTTGTATGTGGCGGTGGCGGAAGTATATGATGGCGATGATCTGCAAGCGGTGTGAGCGTGCGTAACTAATATGACCAGAACTAGAAACTCGAAAGGAACTAGATGCTACGACCAGCAACTCGACACGACTATGCGGACACAAATTCAACGATGCAAAAGTGAAAACACAATGCAAAGGCTCGGGGTGGTTAATGGGATGATATGATCTAACCCTAATTGTATTTTTTTTGTTTTTTGTGGTTTATAGGTATGAAGGGCACAAATAAACTACACAAGCAAAACTGTAAAATCTCACCGAGCAACCTGAAATCTGATACCACTTTATTGGGCTAAGGTGTTCGTTCTTTCGATGAGATGGGGATAATTCGATTCGTTCGTGGAGTTCATGCTTGACGATCCGACTACATGTGCAAAGCTCGTGCACCAATGCAATAGCTAGGACAATCTCCAGGAGTACTGATCTTGCGGGTGCACGATCAGCCTGACCAGCGAGGGTCTTAATTCCTACCTGAAATGGAGAACAAGTAAGAACTAATAATGCAATCAAGATATTGCGGATGAAGATGAAAGCTTTATTGAAAGGTTGGGATTCTGACTAGTCGGTCTTGTTCTGGCGTTGGCCTCAAAAGAAGTACACGAAGTTGTAGCAATTGGCTAACTTTTAATCTAATCAAAATCCGAGTCTAAAAGTGATGGCTATGGGGGTATTTAAGGAGGAAAGGGTGGGGGTTTCGGCCAGCCATAGGTATTTTGGCTGAAGCAAACCCTAGAAGGCCTTTTCTCCTCAAATATGGACTCTAAAAGGGGGCTGACTTAATTGCTGCGAAAATGACATGGGCCTAGCCCAAAAATAAAGGTGACGCAACACCATATTAAGAAATGTAAAAAATTATGAAGTATAATCTTGTATATTTTGTCCAAGTCTTCGATCCTCATTATGGTGGCTTCAAAGTTCTGAAATCTCCACTTGTGGTGTCCTCTTCAATCCTCATATGCTTGCTGCCATCTCCATGTAAGATCATGCTCCAATGCTTGTCCCTTCCGTCCATGTTAGGTCCATCATTCTTAAGAGTAACAAACATATCTAATTTACGCAGCATCATATTCTCATGTATGTGTGAGTAATAGTTCCAACAAACGAAAGTACTTGATAGTTAAGTTGTTTGACACGAGCTCGAGTGATAGGACCTTGTATTTGTGTAGATGTAGGTATAGTGGTTGTATCAATAGATGGTATGTACTCATCACTGCACCTTATCCTATTTCTCCCTTGGACCACGCATTTTTCTACCCACTAGTCTTTTCGTTGTCGACCTGTGGCGGCGGCCTTCCCCCGTGAACGGTGCCTCCGCTAGGCATCCTCTTCAAGCGTTATAGGGCCGGACAAGAGCGTAGATGGTGAACTCCCCACACAAGCTGGAGAACACCATGTAATGCAACCTCCACTCACGCCGTCGGGCTGGAGAAGAGGATGTTCGCGAGCTCCGCCATGGAAGCCATGGACCGAACCTCCCCACGTGATGGTTTCCTCAATGCTCGCCTCACCGACTACCTTCGTACCTCACCAAGTGCCTCCATGGCACAAGCTCGCCGGATGCAAGCTTTGTATGGCCTCCACGAGGATTGTGTCTTCCATGGTCGAAGGTAGAGTTCATGTTCTTTTTCGTGGATTTTGTTAATGTTACAGATTTTGTACATGCGTATATCGTTTTTGATCTATAAGCACAAGCAAAGTGCTACAATGATTTATGTGCATATGATACATAGAAATTGCTCCAATTGTACATATGTATTCCTTAAATGTTGTATGAATTAGGAATAGATATTGGATGCATTGATTTTTTTGTTGGAGCCTGCGACATTGTTTTTTTAGAATTTGCTCCAAACATGATGGGATTTTTTGCATACGACTTCTTTTTCTACATAGGCATGCTGGAAATATTGCAAACGTTTTTGTTACGTCTCGCAAGTTTTTGTGAATTCTTAAGGAAATATTTGTTTCCGAAATGGGGAATTACCTCCTCATCTACATCGAAGAGATGCATACATACTTAATTTATTTCATTCTCAGTGAACCATTGCAAAATGATGTAGCCTTTTGAAAAGCGGTACATACACAGTAACAACATTTGGGACTTTTTTTGCAGCAATTATCCAAGATTGTACTTAAACACAAGAGAATAAGAAATTTAAGACTAGTTTATGTAATCAGATAAAAGTTGCAACGACAATCCATATAGGACGAATCAGGAGTGAATAATCAAAAATGCATGCATAAATTTATCTGATTTTCAAACACAACTTGCTTCTAAAAAGTTCCACTTGGAACTGGCAAAAGTTTTTAGGTTCAACCTGACTTGCAACTAAAAAAAACCGCAGTTGAAATCTTACTTCAAAATAGAAAATAGTTTTAGCTGCAACCCGAATTGCAACTTGGAGAAAAAAGTCAATTGCAAAACTACTTGAAACTAAAAGAAACCCGACTTGCAACTAGAAAAAAAAAATCATAGTTGTAACCTGATTTGCAACTGAAAAAACAGACATTATGCAACAAAAAAAAGCTACCCAACCTCTCAAAGGCCTATACGGGTCGCTTAGCAACAACTCAAAATACACAAGAATCTCATGCGTCCAGAAAAAATACTCCCTCCATCAAAAGAATGTGTGTCTAGACGTGTACACTACTAGGAAAAAGGCCTATAGGTGGAAAAAGAGTTGTCGGCGCACCACACCCTGAACGCGCCGGTGGCATGTGGTGCCGGCGCACCACATTTTGGCCGCGCCGGCGATGCAGGGTTACTGCCGGCGCACCGACGAAAAAGAAGCGCCGGCGATAGTTTTAGGCATGGGCTTGGTTGCTCCGGGCCAGGCCCGAGAAACACTACCGGCGCACCAGGCCAAGGGCGCGCCGGCGGTAGTTTCGTATTGCCGGCGCGCCCCTGGTCTGGTGCGCCGGCAGTGTTTCTCGGGCCTGGCCCGGAGCAGTTATAGCCGGATCAGCTTTATATTGCCGGCGCACGGAAGTCCAGGTGCGCCGGCAGTAACCTGGGAGATATTTTTCAGCCACCAACCAACACTCACACACCCACACACTACACTCCACTCCTCCACACAAACCCGAGCCTTCTCCCAACCCAGCTCATTTTCGCCCATTCTATCCCCAATTGAGCCAATTTGACCAAATAAAATCATATTTTTTGAGCAAATCTTCCCTTCCTACATGCATCTCCCACATCCCCCTATGTAGATCTAGATCTACTATCCCGCATTGACCTCTCAATCTCTAGATCTAGATCTTGAAAGTCGGCTTCCATACGCCGTGGTCGCGGCGCGACGTCTCGATCTCGTTGACGAATATATCAAACAAATAGGTGATTAATGAACAAATTGAGGAATGAAATCGATGTATATTGGACATTTGAAGCAAAAGCTTGTGTGTGACATATATATATATATGTATATATACTTTCATTCCTCAATATATATATACTTTCACAAGCTTTTGCTTCAAATGTCCAATATACATCGATTTCATTCCTCAATATATATATATATATATATATATATATATATATAGGATAAATACTTCCTACCCCTGGGTGTAGTTACACCCATATCTATATACTTCCGTACGGAAGTATATACGACACTTTATCGGTTTGAGTATGTTCGTATACTATATCTAAGATACTCCAAACCAAGTTTGGTGAAAAAAATGCAAGTGAACCCATAGTTTGCACTATATATCCGAAATACATGCATATGTATACGTAAAAAATGAGTCTACGTAAAAAAATGTACATACTGCCTACAAAGTAGTATATATATATACTTCCAATACAGTTTTATATACTTCATACTACATGTACATACCGTTCGGTATGATAGATACTCTCTAGATTATGAGAAACACGCGTGGGTGTAACTACACCCGGGTGTAGTATGAATATGTCCTATATAGGATAAATAGTTCCTACCCCTGGGTGTAGTTACACCCATATCTATATACTTTCATACGGAAGTATATACGATACTTTATCGGTTTGAGTATGTTCGTATACTATATCTAAGATACTCCAAACCAAGTTTGGTGAAAAAATGCAAGTGAACCCATAGTTTGCACTATATATCCGAAATACATGCATATGTATACGTAAAAAATGAGTCTACGTAAAAAAATGTACATACTACCTACAAAGTAGTATATATACTTCCAAAATAGTTTTATATACTTCATACTACATGTACATACCCTTCAGTATGATAGATACTCTCTAGATTATGAGAAACACGCGTGGGTGTAACTACACCCGGGTGTAGTATGAATATGTCCTATATATATATATATATATATATATATATATATATATATGTTGTGTTTGTGCTTGTGTGTGTTGGCATTGAAAATGAGTTGCCAACGTTGCGCCGAAATGTTGATTCTTTAAGTTTCCGTTTCGGCACATTTCTGGCGCTCCTATGCCCTACCGTGTAGGAAGGTCATGCCGAAATTTTCCGTGAAAACTACCGACGGATGCATGGTTCTAATCAATTATATAATCTTACCGTGCAGGAGATAATGGTTATCGAGATGAGTGAAAGCGTCGTGATGAGATATCTGAAACACGCGATCATCGACATGTATGAAAATAACCGCACTGAGGTATTGTGTCCGTGCCGAAGATGCAAACGAGTGAAATGGTTTGGCCCCTATTCAGGCAAATTGCAGGGGCACCTGCTCACTAATGGTTTCATGCATGGACACACTCAATGGATGAGTGATGATGGCGCGGAGGTCAATGGGGCGACGGCAGCAGGTGGTAATGGCCGGCAACATGATATTGATGACGATGAAGAGTTTGTCGCACAGGACGATAACCTTGACGACGACAATAACCTTGCCGACGACGAAGAGGTGCCGCTAGCTTCAGTCGTGCGGGACCCTCATCTTCAAGATCTGCTTCTCGAAAAGACAAAAGGCGCCAAGCGGAAATCAAAGCTTGGGCAACTGGAGATAGACTCGAATACTCCGTTGTACGACTCAGGTCGCGGGTTGGGGAGTCCCGCTTGAGAGTAGCGCTCGATGTGCTGCAGATGAAGGCGAAACACGGATGGAGGGACACAAGCGTCGACGACATTCTGGAATACGTGAAAGATCTCCTTCCTGCTGGGAACACGTGTCCTGGTAGTCTAGCCGAGGCCAAGAGAATCGCGTGCCCTCTCGACTTACCCCACGAAAAGTATCACGCCTGCATCAACGACTGTATCATGTATCGCAAGGAGCACGTGGACAAGACCAAATGTCCTGTGTGTGACGCTGAACGGTACAAGAAAGGGAAGAAGAAATCTCCTCGGAAAGTTGTCTGGTACTTCCCGCTCGCCCCCGGCTTCAACGGTTCTACGCGGACCGCAAGGAAGCAAAGCTCATGCGCTGGCACGCAGAAAGAAAGGAGGCAGTGTTGAATGATGAAGAGCGGATTGAGCACCCAGTGTTGACGCACCCTTCGGATGCAAGCCAGTGGAAAGCATTAGACAATGAATTCGGAAGTTTTGGGGCAGATCCCAGAAACATCAGGTTGGGTGCGAGCACGGACGGATTCAATCCGTTCGGAAACCGGAGCAGCACACATAGCACATGGCCCGTGTTTGTATGGATCTACAACCTCCCGCCCGGTCGTGCATGAAGAGGAAGTACATACGGATGAGTATGCTAATTCAAGGGCCGACACAGCCAGGAAACGATATCAACATGTATCTCGAATTATTAAAGGAGGAGCTTGAAATGTTGTGGGCGGAGGAAGGGGTAGATACATGGGACGCCGTCGCGGAAGAATATTTCCCTTTGAGAGCCGCGTTAATCACGACGGTGCAGGACTACCTCAGATACGGTTATATTTCGTGCCAGGTGTGCCATGGACACAAGGCATGTGTCAGGTGCATGGAAGAGACGATGTTTTTGCAGCTTGGTAAGGATCCCGGCTCTTCGAAAACAGTTTACATGGGGCATCGAAGGTGGCTACACAAGACTGACCCGTGGAGAAAACGTGGAGATCTGTTCGATGGTACAAATGAACCCCGAGGACCTCCACGTAAGAAGAGCGGCGAAGAGATCGATACATTACTGAAAGGTTGGAAGGAGTGCCCTGCACCGGGAAAGATTCGTCAAAAGCATGGAGAGAATAAGAAAAAGGCAACGACGACGCCGCTCATTGGTGTATGGAAAAGGAGGTCCGTGTTTTGGGACTTGTCGTACTGGAAAATTCTCGATACACCTCACTGCCTTGATGTCATGCATATTACAAAGAACGTGTGCGAGAGCTTGCTTGGCACTCTTCTCAACATGCCGGACCGGACCAAAGATGGGCCGAAAGCAAGACACGACCCGAAAGTTTTGGGCATCGGGGAAGAGCTTCGGATCCCGGCGGCCCAAGAGGGACAGTCGGAGGAGGAGGCGGACGGCGGTCAGAAGCGCAAAAGGATTAAGCAGCCAGACTATTACTGTCCCCCCTCCTGCTTCACTTTTAGTCCGGCTGAGGTCGATCAATTTTTCAATTGCCTCCTAGGAGTCAGAGTGCCTTTTGGTTACTCCGGGCTAATAAGCAGATACATGGACCCCAAGAAACGAAACTTCAGCGGCATGAAGTCTCATGACTGTCACGTGATGATGACGCAGATTCTTCCGGTTGCAATCCGAGGTATAATGGATGACCATGTCCGTGCAACGCTGATCGGGCTCTGTAACTTCTTCGACGTCATCACTCGGAAGTCGATAAGCGTGAAGAAACTCGCAAGGCTCCGGGAAGAGATCGTGGTGATCCTATGTGAGCTTGAGATGTACTTCCCGCTCGCATTCTTTGACGTGATGGTCCATCTATTGGTCCATATCATGGATGATATCATCAGTCTAGGGCCGGCATTCTTACACAACATGATGCCGTTTGAAAGAATGAATGGGGTCATTAAAGGATACGTTCGTAACAGGTCACATCCGGATGGAAGCATCGTCTAGGGCTGGCTCACCGAAGAGTGCATCTCTTTCTCAACGAATTATCTAGACATCGAGGACTCTGTTGGTTTGCCTCAAAACAAGCACCTCCGCAGGTTCGAGGGAGTAGGCCACAAAAATGGAAGGAAGGAACTGCACGTGCACATGTCTGGTCGGACTTCCGACTTTGACAGGGCCAACTTAGTAGCGCTACAACACATTGACTTGATCGATCCTTGGTTGAAAGAGCACAAAACCATGATAAAGAACAGTGGCAAGCCGATGATGACGGAAGCAGAAATATACAGAGAGCACAACTCCTCTTTCGCGCGCTGGTTCAAAGACCACATTGATGCTAATCCCCCACCAATGGATTCTGACAAGGATAAACTAGTATTGGCCTTGTCACATGGCTCCGCTCCCAACATCATGACTTACCAAGCGTAAGATATCAACGGGTACACATTCTACACGGAAGAAAAGGACAAGAACAGTGTTTACCAGAACTCAGGGGTAACGATGGATTCCTGGACGGGTGACTGATGGCGTGCAATTACACACGTCCGTTGGGAACCCCAAGAGGAAGGTGTGATGCGTACAGCAGCAAGTTTTCCCTCAGTATGAAACCAAGGTTATCGAACCAGTAGGAGTCAAGGGCCACGTGAAGGTCGTTGGTGACGGAGTGTAGTGCGGCGCAACACCAGGGATTCCGGCGCCAACGTGGAACCTGCACAACACAATCACAATACTTTGCCCCAACATAACAGTGAGGTTGTCAATCTCACCGGCTTGCTGTAACAAAGGATTAAACGTATGGTGTGGAGAATGATGTTTGCTTGTAGAAAACAGCAGAGAACAGAGTTTGCAGTAGATTGTATTCAGATGTAAAAGAATGGACCGGGGTCCACAGTTCACTAGTGGTGTCTCTCTGATAAGAAATAGCATGTTGGGTGAACAAATTACAGTTGGGCAATTGACAAATAGAGATGCATACATATATCATGATGACTACTATGAGATTTAATAAGGGCATTACGACAAAGTACATAGACCGCTATCCAGCATGCATCTATGCCTAAAAAGTCCACCTTCAGGTTAGCATCCGCACCCCTTCCAGTATTAAGTTGCAAACAACGGACAATTGCATTAAGTATGGTGCGTAATGTAATCAACACAAATATCCTTAGACAAAGCATTGATGTTTTATCCCTAGTGGCAACAAGCACATCCACAACCTTAGAACTTTCCGTCACTCGTCCCGCATTCAATGGAGGCATGAACCCACTATCGAGCATAAATACTCCCTCTTGGAGTCACAAGTATCAACTTGGCCAGAGCCTCTACTAGCAACGGAGAGCATGCAAGAACATAAATAGCACATATATGATAGATTGATAATCAACTTGACATAGTATTCAATATTCATCGGATCCCAACAAACACAACATGTAGCATTACAAATAGATGATCTTGATCATGATAGGCAGCTCACAAGATCTAACATGATAGCACAATGAGGAGAAGACAACCATCTAGCTACTGCTATGGACCCATAGTCCAAGGATGAACTACTCACGCATCAATCCGGAGGCGGGCATGATGATGTAGAGCCCTCCGGTGATGATTCCCCTCTCCGGCAGGGTGCCGGAGGCGATCTCCTGAATCCCCCGATATGGGATTGGCGGCGGCGGCATCTCTGGAAGTATTTCTGTATCGTGGCTCTCGGTAATAGGGTTTTCGCGACGGAGGGATTTTATAGGCGGAAGGGCAGAGTCGGAGGAGGCACGAGGGCCCCACACCATAGGACGGCGCGGGCCCCACCCTGGCCACGCGTCCCTGTGGTGTCGGCGCCTCGTGGCCCCACTTCGTATCCTCTTCGGTCTTCTGGAAGCTCCGTGGAAAAATAAGACCCTGGGCGTTGATTTCGTCCAATTCCGAGAATATTTCCTTTGTAGGATTTCTGAAACCAAAAACAGCAGAAAACAGCAACTGGCTCTTCGGCATCTCGTTAATAGGTTAGTGCCGGAAAATGCATAATAATGATGTAAAGTATGTATAAAACATGTGGGTATTGTCATAAAAGTAGCATGGAACATAAGAAATTATGGATACGTTTGAGACGTATCAAGCATCCCCAAGCTTAGTTCCTACTCGCCCTCGAGTAGGTAAACGATAACAAGGATAATTTTCTGAAGTGACATGCTATCACAATCTTGATCAATACTATTGTAAAGCATATGAAGTGAATGAAGTGATTCGAAGCAATGGTAAAGACATGACTAAACAACAAAATCATATAGCAAAGACTTTTCATGAATTGTAGTTTCAAGACAAACATCAATAAGACTTGCATAGGAGTTAACTCATAAAGCAATAAATTCTTAGTAGAAAGGTTTGAAACAACACAAAGGAAGATATAAGTTTCAGCAGTTGCTTTCAACTTCAACATGTATATCTCATGGATAATTGTCAACGCAAAGTAATATGATGAATGCGAATAAGCAAGTATGTAGGAATCAATGCACACAGTTGACACAAGTGTTTGCTTCTAAGATAGAAAGAAGTAGGTAAACTGACTCAACATAAAGTAAAAGAATGGCCCTTCGCAGAGGGAAGCAAGGATTAAATCATGTGCTAGAGCTTTTCAAGTTTTGAAATCATATAGAGAGCATAAAAGTAAAGTTTTGAGAGGTGTTTGTTGTTGTCAACGAATGGTAGCGGGTACTCTAACTACCTTATCAAGCAGACTTTCAAGAGCGGCTCCCATGAAGGACGTTATTTCTACCAGCAAGGTAGATCATCCCTCTTCTCTTTTGTTTACACATGTATTTTATTATTTATAGATGACAATCCTCCCAACCTTTGCTTTCTCAAACCATGGCTAACCGAATCCTTGGGTGCCATCCAACATTCTCATACCATGGAGGAGTGTCTCTTTTTTTTCTTCTTTTTTTCTTTTTGCAAAATTAAGTTGCTTACTGATTGATCAGGGCAAAGCATGTGAAGAGAATCATTAATGCAAGTTAATTAATTGGGCTGGGAACCCCATTGCCAGCTCTTTTTGCAAAATTATTGGATAAGCGGATGAGCCACTAGTCCATTGGTGAAAGTCTGTCAGAGTAAATGACAAGATCGAAAGATAAAACACCACATACTTCCTCATGAGCTATAAAACATTGACACAAATAAGAGATAATAACTTTTGAATTGTTTAAAGGTAGCACATGAAGTATTTACTTGGAATGGCAGAAAAATACCACAAAGTAGGTACGTATGGTGGACACAAATGGCATCGGTTTTGGCTCAAGGTTTTGGATGCACGAGAAGTATTTCCTCTCAGTACAAGGCTTTGGCTAGCAATGTTGTTTGAAGCAAACACAAGTTTGAACCGGTACAGCAAAACTTACATAAGAACATATTGCAAGCATTATAAGACTCTACACTGTCTTCCTTCTTGTTCAAACACTTCACCAGAAAATATCTAGACCTTAGAGAGACCAATCATGCAAACCAAATTTCAACAAGCTCTACAAGTAGTTCTTCATTAATAGGTGCAAAGTACATGATGCAAGAGCTTAAACATGATCTATTTGAGCACAACAATTGCCAAGTATCAAATTATTCAAGACAATATACCAATTACCACATGAAGCATTTTCTGTTTCCAACCATATAACAATGAACGAAGCAGTTTCAACCTTCGCCATGAACATTAAAAGTAAAGCTAAGAACACCAGTGTTCATATGAACGAGCGGAGCGTGTCTTTTTCCCACACAAAGAATGCTAGGATCCGAGTTTATTCAAACAAAAACAAAAATAAAAGCAAACGGACGCTCCAAATAAAGTACATAAGATGTGACTGAATAAAAATATAGTTTCACTAGAGGTGACCTGATAAGTTGTCGATGAAGAAGGGGATGCCTTGGGCATCCCCAAGCTTAGATGCTTGAGTCTTCTTGAAATATGCAGGGATGAACCACGGGGGCATCCCCAAGCTTAGACTTTTCACTCTTCTTGATCATATTGTATCATCCTCCTCTTTTGATCCTTGAAAACTTCCTCCACACCAAACTCAAAACAAACTCATTAGATGGTTAGTGCATAATCAAAAATTCACATATTCAGAGGTGACATAATCATTCTTAACACTTCTGGACATTGCACAAAGCTACTGAAAGTTAATGGAACAAAGAAATCCATTCAACATAGCAAAAGAGGCAATGTGAAATTAAAGGCAGAATCTGTCAAAACAGAACAGTCCGTAAAGATGAATTTTTCAGAGACACTTAACAGGCTCAGATGAAAAAGCTCAAAACTAATGAAAGTTGCGTACATATCTGAGGATCACGCATGTAAATTGGCAGATTTTTTTGATTCTTCTACAGAGAGATCTACGCAAATTCGTGACAGGTAGAAATCTGTTTCTGCGCAGCAATCCAAATCTAGTATCAACTTAACTATTAGAGACTTTACTTGGCACAACAATGCAATAAAGTAAAGATAAGGAGAGGTTGCTAAGTAACAACTTCCAAGACTCAACAAAACAGTAATAAAAACATACATGGGTTATCTCCCAAGAAGTGCTTTTCTTTAACGCCTTTCAGCTAGGCGCAGAAAGTGTGAATCAAGTATTATCAAGAGATGAAGCATCAACATTATTACCAGGGGAGTTGGGAGTTTTCTCAACAATGCATTGTATCTTGTCTATATAAGTAACTCCTCTTTCGTTGCTCCTAGGCTTACTATCCTCATCAAACAAATTTTCGGGAACACGCCAAGCATAGTTATTTTCTAGAGCTTCATGCATTCCCATGAGTTTATGAGGTATTGGTACTTTAATCTCACCCTCATAATTGGTTTTACTAGTATATTTTAGCCTATCTCTTTCCCTATTTTCAAGGATATTTGCAAAATTGGTACAAAAGCCTAGCATGTTATGTCGAATAAAAACTTTCCTAGCTTCTCTAGCTACATTACCAAATTCTTTAAGAAGGGTTTCTAAAACAAAATCTTTCTTTTCTCCTTCTTCCATATCACTAAGTGTAAGAAACATATGTTGCATTATTGGATTAATATTAACAAATCTAGCTTCCAACATGTGCACTAAAGAAGCAGTAGCAATTTCATAATTAGGAGCAAGTTCTACCAAGGATCTATCTTCAAAATCTTCAGCCCTACTAACATGAGTGAAAAATTCTTCTATATTATCTCTTCCAAGAATAGACCATTGCCCTACCGGTATATCTTTCAGAGTGAACTTAGGATGAAACATGATGAAATAAACAAAAGGTAAATAAAATTAATGCAAGTAACTAATTTTTTTGTGTTTTTAATATAGAGATAGCAAACAAGACAAATGAAATAAAATAAAGCAACTAATTTTTTTGTGTTTTTGATATAAAGAAAGCAAACAAAGCAGAAAATAAAGTAAAGTAAGCAAGACAATAACAAAGTAAAGAGATTGGATGTGAGAGACTCCCCTTGCAGCGTGTCTTGATCTCCCCGACAACGGCGCTAGAAAAAGAGCTTGATGGCGTGCAATTACACACGTCCGTTGGGAACCCCAAGAGGAAGGTGTGATGCGTACAGCAACAAGTTTTCCCTCGCATGAAACCAAGGTTATCGAACCAGTAGGAGTCAAGGGCCACGTGAAGGTCGTTGGTGACGGAGTGTAGTGCGGCGCAACACCAGGGATTCCGGCGCCAACGTGGAACCTGCACAACACAATCACAATACTTTGCCCCAACTTAACAGTGAGGTTGTCAATCTCACCGGCTTTCTGTAACAAAGGATTAAATGTATGGTGTGAAGAATGATGTTTGCTTGTAGAAAACAGCAGAGAACAGAGTTTGCAGTAGATTCTATTCAGATGTAAAAGAATGGACCGGGGTCCAGAGTTCACTAGTGGTGTCTCTCTGATAAGAAATAGCATGTTGGGTGAACAAATTACGGTTGGGCAATTGACAAATAGAGATGCATACATATATCATGATGACTACTATGAGATTTAATCGGGGCATTACGACAAAGTACATAGACCGCTATCCAAGCATGCATCTATGCCTAAAAAGTCCACCTTCAGAGTTAGCATCCGCACCCCTTCCAGTATTAAGTTGCAAACAACGGACAATTGCATTAAGTATGGTGCGTAATGTAATCAACACAAATATCCTTAGACAAAGCATTGATGTTTTATCCCTAGTGGCAACAAGACATCCACAACCTTAGAACTTTCCGTCACTCGTCCCAGCATTCAATGGAGGCATGAACCCACTATCGAGCATAAATACTCCCTCTTGGAGTCACAAGTATCAACTTGGCCAGAGCCTCTACTAGCAACGGAGAGCATGCAAGAACATAAATAGCACATATATGATAGATTGATAATCAACTTGACATAGTATTCAATATTCATCGGATCCCAACAAACACAACATGTAGCATTACAAATAGATGATCTTTATCATGATAGGTAGCTCACAAGATCTAACATGATAGCACAATGAGGAGAAGACAACCATCTAGCTACTGCTATGGACCCATAGTCCAAGGATGAACTACTCACGCATCAATCAGGAGGCGAGCATGATGATGTAGAGCCCTCCGGTGATGATTCCCCTCTCCGGTAGGGTGCCGGAGGCGATCTCCTGAATCCACCGAGATGGGATTGGCGGCGGCAGCGTCTCTGGAAGTATTTCCGTATCGTGGCTCTCGGTAATAGGGTTTTCGCGACGGAGGGATTTTATAGGCGGAAGGGCAGAGTCGGAGGAGGCATGAGGGCCCCACACCATAGGGCGGCGCGGGCCCCACCCTGGCCGCGCGGCCCTGTGGTGTCGGCGCCTCGTGGCCCCACTTCGTATACTCTTCGGTCTTCTGGAAGCTCCATGGAAAAATAAGACCCTGGGCGTTGATTTCGTCCAATTCCGAGAATATTTCCTTTGTAGGATTTCTGAAACCAAAAACAGCAGAAAACAGCAACTGGCTCTTCGGCATCTCGTTAATAGGTTAGTGCCGGAAAATGCATAATAATGATGTAAAGTATGTATAAAACATGTGGGTATTGTCATAGAAGTAGCATGGAACATAAGAAATTATGGATACGTTTGAGACGTATCAAGCATCCCCAAGCTTAGTTCCTACTCGCCCTCGAGTAGGTAAACGATAACAAGGATAATTTTCTGAAGTGACATGCTATCGTAATCTTGATCAATACTATTGTAAAGCATATGAAGTGAATGAAGTGATTCGAAGCAATGGTAAAGACATGACTAAACAACAGAATCATATAGCAAAGACTTTTCATGAATAGTAGTTTCAAGACAAACATCAATAAGACTTGCATAGGAGTTAACTCATAAAGCAATAAATTCTTAGTAGAAAGGTTTGAAACAACACAAAGGAAGATAGAAGTTTCAGCAGTTTCTTTCAACTTCAACATGTATATCTCATGGATAATTGTCAACGCAAAGTAATATGATGAATGCAAATAAGCAAGTATGTAGGAATCAATGCACACAGTTGACACAAGTGTTTGCTTCTAAGATAGAAAGAAGTAGGTAAACTGACTCAACATAAAGTAAAAGAATGGCCCTTCGCGGAGGGAAGCGGGGATTAAATCATGTGCTAGAGCTTTTCAAGTTTTGAAATCATATAGAGAGCATAAAAGTAAAGTTTTGAGAGGTGTTTGTTGTTGTCAACGAATGGTAGCGGGTACTCTAACTACCTTATCAACCGGACTTTCAAGAGCGGCTCCCATGAAGGACGTTATTTCTACCAGCAAGGTAGATCATCCCTCTTCTCTTTTGTTTACACATGTATTTTATTATTTATAGATGACACTCCTCCCAACCTTTGCTTTCTCAAACCATGGCTAACCGAATCCTTGGGTGCCATCCAACATTCTCATACCATGGAGGAGTGTCTCTTTTTTTTTCTTCTTTTTTTCTTTTTGCAAAATTAAGTTGCTTACTGATTGATCAGGGCAAAGCATGTGAAGAGAATCATTAATGCAAGTTAATTAATCGGGGCTGGGAACCCCATTGCCAGCTCTTTTTGCAAAATTATTGGATAAGCGGATGAGCCACTAGTCCATTGGTGAAAGTCTGTCAGAGTAAATGACAAGATCGAAAGATAAAACACCACATACTTCCTCATGAGCTATAAAACATTGACACAAATAAGAGATAATAACTTTTGAATTGTTTAAAGGTAGCACATGAAGTATTTACTTGGAATGGCATAAAAATACCACAAAATAGGTAGGTATGGTGGACACAAATGGCATCAGTTTTGGCTCAAGGTTTTGGATGCACGAGATGTATTTCCTCTCAGTACAAGGCTTTGGCTAGCAAGGTTGTTTGAAGCAAACACAAGTTTGAACCGGTACAGCAAAACTTACATAAGAACACATTGCAAGCATTATAAGACTCTACACTGTCTTCCTTGTTGTTCAAACACTTCACCAGAAAATATCTAGACCTTAGAGAGACCAATCATGCAAACCAAATTTCAACAAGCTCTACAGTAGTTCTTCATTAATAGGTGCAAAGTACATGATGCAAGAGCTTAAACATGATCTATTTGAGCACAACAATTGCCAAGTATCAAATTATTCAAGACAATATACCAATTACCACATGAAGCATTTTCTGTTTCCAACCATATAACAATGAACGAAGCAGTTTCAACCTTCGCCATGAACATTAAAAGTAAAGCTAAGAACACCAGTGTTCATATGAACGAGCGGAGCGTGTCTTTTTCCCACACAAAGAATGCTAGGATCCGAGTTTATTCAAACAAAAACAAAAATAAAAGCAAACAGACACTCCAAATAAAGTACATAAGATGTGACTGAATAAAAATATAGTTTCACTAGAGGTGACCTGATAAGTTGTCGATGAAGAAGGGGATGCCTTGGGCATCCCCAAGCTTAGATGCTTGAGTCTTCTTGAAATATGCAGGGATGAACCACGGGGGCATCCCCAAGCTTAGACTTTTCACTCTTCTTGATCATATTGTATCATCCTCCTCTTTTGATCCTTGAAAACTTCCTCCACACCAAACTCAAAACAAACTCATTAGATGGTTAGTGCATAATCAAAAATTCACATATTCAGAGGTGACATAATCATTCTTAACATTTCTGGACATTGCACAAAGCTACTGAAAGTTAATGGAACAAAGAAATCCATTCAACATAGCAAAAGAGGCAATGTGAAATTAAAGGCAGAATCTGTCAAAATAGAACAGTCCGTAAAGATGAATTTTTCAGAGACACTTAACAGGCTCAGATGAAAAAGCTCAAAACTAATGAAAGTTGCATACATATCTGAGGATCACGCATGTAAATTGGCAGATTTTTTTGATTCTTCTACAGAGAGATCTACGCAAATTCGTGACAGGTAGAAATCTGTTTCTCGCGAGCAATCCAAATCTAGTATCAACTTAACTATTAGAGACTTTACTTGGCACAACAATGCAATAAAGTAAAGATAAGGAGAGGTTGCTAAGTAACAACTTCCAAGACTCAACAAAACAGTAATAAAAACATACATGGGTTATCTCCCAAGAAGTGCTTTTCTTTAACGCCTTTCGACTAGGCGCAGAAAGTGTGAATCAAGTATTATCAAGAGATGAAGCATCAACATTATTACCAGGGGAGTTGGGAGTTTTCTCAACAATGCATTGTATCTTGTCTATATAAGTAACTCCTCTTTCGTTGCTCCTAGGCTTACTATCCTCATCAAACAAATTTTCGGGAACACGCCAAGCATAGTTATTTTCTAGAGCTTCATGCATTCCCATGAGTTTATGAGGTATTGGTACTTTAATCTCACCCTCATAATTGGTTTTACTAGTATATTTTAGCCTATCTCTTTCCCTATTTTCAAGGATATTTGCAAAATTGGTACAAAAGCCTAGCATGTTATGTCGAATAAAAACTTTCCTAGCTTCTCTAGCTACATCACCAAATTCTTTAAGAAGGGTTTCTAAAACAAAATCTTTCTTTTCTCCTTCTTCCATATCACCAAGTGTAAGAAACATATGTTGCATTATTGGATTAAGATTAACAAATCTAGCTTCCAACATGTGCACTAAAGAAGCAGTAGCAATTTCATAATTAGGAGCAAGTTCTACCAAGGATCTATCTTCAAAATCTTCAGCCCTACTAACATGAGTGAAAACTTCTTCTATATTATCTCTTCCAATAATAGACCATTGCCCTACCGGTATATCTTTCAGAGTGAACTTAGGATGAAACATGATGAAATAAACAAAAGGTAAATAAAATAAATGCAAGTAACTAATTTTTTTGTGTTTTTAATATAGAGATAGCAAACAAGACAAATGAAATAAAGTAAAGCAACTAATTTTTTTGTGTTTTTGATATAAAGAAAGCAAACAAAGCAGAAAATAAAGTAAAGTAAGCAAGACAATAACAAAGTAAAGATATTGGATGTGAGAGACTCCCCTTGCAGCGTGTCTTGATCTCCCCGGCAATGGCGCTAGAAAAAGAGCTTGATGGCGTGCAATTACACACGTCCGTTGGGAACCCCAAGAGGAAGGTGTGATGCGTACAGCAGCAAGTTTTCCCTCAGTATGAAACCAAGGTTATCGAACCAGTAGGAGTCAAGGGCCACGTGAAGGTCGTTGGTGACGGAGTGTAGTGCGGCGCAACACCAGGGATTCCGGCGCCAACGTGGAACCTGCACAACACAATCACAATACTTTGCCCCAACTTAACAGTGAGGTTGTCAATCTCACCGGCTTGCTGTAACAAAGGATTAAATGTATGGTGTGGAGAATGATGTTTGCTTGTAGAAAACAGCAGAGAACAGAGTTTGCATTAGATTGTATTCAGATGTAAAAGAATGGACCGGGGTCCAGAGTTCACTAGTGGTGTCTCTCTGATAAGAAATAGCATGTTGGGTGAACAAATTACAGTTGGGCAATTGACAAATAGAGATGCATACATATATCATGATGACTACTATGAGATTTAATCAGGGCATTACGACAAAGTACATAGACCGCTATCCAGCATGCATCTATGCCTAAAAAGTCCACCTTCAGGTTAGCATCCGCACCCCTTCCAGTATTAAGTTGCAAACAACGAGACAATTGCATTAAGTATGGTGCGTAATGTAATCAACACAAATATCCTTAGACAAAGCATTGATGTTTTATCCCTAGTGGCAATAGCACATCCACAACCTTAGAACTTTACGTCACTCGTCCCAGATTCAATGGAGGCATGAACCCACTATCGAGCATAAATACTCCCTCTTGGTGTCACAAGTATCAACTTGGCCAGAGCCTCTACTAGCAACGGAGAGCATGCAAGAACATAAATAGCACATATATGATAGATTGATAATCAACTTGACATAGTATTCAATATTCATCGGATCCCAACAAACACAACATGTAGCATTACAAATAGATGATCTTGATCATGATAGGCAGCTCACAAGATCTAACATGATAGCACAATGAGGAGAAGACAACCATCTAGCTACTGCTATGGACCCATAGTCCAAGGATGAACTACTCACGCATCAATCCGGAGGCGGGCATGATGATGTAGAGCCCTCCGGTGATGATTCCCCTCTCCGGTAGGGTGCCGGAGGCGATCTCCTGAATCCACCGAGATGGGATTGGCGGCGGCAGCGTCTCTGGAAGTATTTCCGTATCGTGGCTCTCGGTAATAGGGTTTTCGCGACGGAGGGATTTTATAGGCGGAAGGACAGAGTCGGAGGAGGCACGAGGGCCCCACACCATAGGGCGGCACGGGCCCCACCCTGGCCGCGCGGCCCTGTGGTGTCGGCGCCTCGTGGCCCCACTTCGTATCCTCTTCGGTCTTCTGGAAGCTCCGTGGAAAAATAAGACCCTGGGCGTTGATTTCGTCCAATTCCGAGAATATTTCCTTTGTAGGATTTCTGAAACCAAAAATAGCAGAAAACAGCAACTCTCGTTAATAGGTTAGTGTCGGAAAATGCATAATAATGATGTAAAGTATGTATAAAACATGTGGGTATTGTCATCGAAGTAGCATGGAACATAAGAAATTATGGATACTTTTGAGACGTATCAGTGACATAAAGACTAGATACTACGAAAGAATCGAGGAAATCTGGGAGCTTAGCTACGCTGGGGAGAAAGTGCCGATGTTCCGTATCAGATGGGCTAAGAGCGTCACAAAAGAAGAACGGTATTTCACCACCATGTTTCTACCCGAAGCCAACAAATCAAAGTCCACGAACGCCACCGCGCGAATGAGCCATGGGTACCGGCGGAACACGTGCACCAATGCTTCTTCATAACCGACCCATCCGGGCCTAGCCGTGTTATCGTGAGGAGAGGCAAGAGGACCATCGTCGGAATGGATGGAGTCGCCAACGAGGAAGACTTCGAAGGACAAGTCGGAGACCCAATGATGGAAGAATCCGAGGACGAAGACACAACATACACCACAAGAAGAAGTAGGACCACGCTACCGAGGTCAGGTCGACCCTTCAAAAGAAGAAGTCACGACACGGGGCTAAATTATTCAACGACGAGCAAGAAAAGCAAGAAGAAAGTGAAACACTCTTCTCAATCGATGATGTAAAAATTTATTTGCAATCTATAACTCATATTTTGTGTAATTCATAACTACTCATATGGTCATGGCCAATATTTTATGTATGACTAATTAATATTGTGTTGGTCAATATTTTGTGTATGTATATATAACTCATATTTTTTTGTAATGCATAATTAACTCATATTGCTTGGTTATTATCTTGAAAAGAGAAGGAAATAAAATAGTATAGGATTTGGGGGAATAGAAAACAAACATAAAAGAAAGAGAAAGGAAATGAAGAAATGAAGAAAAAGAAAATAAAAAAGCAAATGGAAATGGCTAGGCCTGGAATAGCTAATTTGGCACAGGGACAAGTCCCAGGTATAGCCGTGCCAAGGTTGTTGCCGGCGCACCAGGGCCTTAGTGCGCCGGGGGTTACACTTGTCCCCGGCGAACCAAAGGGGTAGTGCGCCGGCAGTAAGGGGTCCAGCTATAGTGGGGACTTAACCGCACGCGTGTGTTGATCCCCTTCCAGTCATTCTCTTCACGCGCCCTAGCACGCCGAACCCTAGCACGCCGGATCGAGCCGCCGCGCCGTCGTCGACCTCTCTGCACGCCCCTGCGCCATCGTCGACCTCGCTGCATGCCGGAGCCGCCGCGCAAGGAGGAGCAGGGCGTCGCCGCGGAGAGGAGGGGGAGGGCGTCACGCGCCGGCCACCGTCGCCACCGTCGACGAGAGGAGGATGAGGGCGTTGCGCGCCGGCCACCATCGCGGAGAGGAGCAGCAGGGCGTCGCCACCATCGCCGTTGGTAAGAACCCCTCTCCCTTCCCCTCTTCCTTCCCCTCTCCATCCCCCTCTTCCTTCCCTCTCTCTGCCTCCAAATTCTTGCGCCGATTCTTGCTTTTGTTCTTGCAGTAGTTGAATTCTTGCGCCGATTCTTGTATTACTCATAGCAAATTGAATTTGATGCCATGTACCCTTGCAAATTTGATGCCCTGGTTGGCCCTGTACCCTTGCAAATTGAATTTGATGAATTAGTTCACCATGCTCATGCTTGCAGTATGAATTAGTTCACCATGCTCATGATTTAAATGCTTGCAGTATGAATTAGTAGGGCAAATAAAGATGTTGAAATGGTTTTGAAATGCTACTGCTCATGCTCAATTTGCTATATAAAATTCATTGGTTGATATGCAAAAATTCAGTGGTATATCAATGGATGTTGTCAAGTGTTCACTAGCAGTAGGTTTACTTAATTTAAAAAGAACAAGAGCTATGTTCATTCTCTGGTTCATTTAAAAAGAACAAGTGCTATGTTCATTCTCTGGTTTTAAATGGATGCTGTCAAGTAGGTTCATTTAGTTGATTTATGTTGGTTTACATGAAATGCAAAATGCAGTAGCTAGCTAGGTTTATATACTGTAACTATGATTGCTAGTAGTAATGTTTAGGTAAACAAGAAAAGAAGTTGGCTGTGTGCTACATATTCTTTTTGTAGCAGGTGCATCCACTTCCTGGATGAGATGTTTGGCCAGATTAGAACTATTCTCTGGTTTTGTAACATGTGATGTTCTCTGGTTTGAAAAAAGAAAAGAAAATGAATTTGTTTTCTGGTTTGAAATTTAGTTCATTTAGTTCATTTTTCACATCAAGGAAATATAATTGGAGCTTTCTGATAATCCACAAATGAGAAATGACACATGAGCTTCTCTGGTTCATTTAAAAGAAAATGAAAATTGATGCTATGTTCCTTATCTGGTTCATTTAAAACAAAATGAAAATGATAAGGTACCTAGTGTATTTTGTATAAGTGGGTACAAGCTCTGTATGTTGTATGCTCTCTAGTTTGAAACTAAACCAATTTTAAAATGAACCATATATATGCCACTGCCATATATATAAAATGATCTGTTTTTTGGAACTGTCTTATAAGTGGATACAAGCTCTGTTTGGCACTGTTTTAATTATGTAGCCAGAGAGTAGCATGGTGTTGATGTAAAATGGTTATGGTGTAAAATGCTAAAGATGGTTTGAATTCTGGTTTTTATTTTAGTGTTTGAGTTCTGGTTTGCTTCATGCTAAAGATGGGTTCATGCTAAAGATGGGTTCATTAATGCTAAACTAGTTGAAATGCCGTGGTTGAAATGCTACTCATTTAAATGCTACTGGTTCATTTAAAAAAATGAAATGCTACTGGTTCATTTAAATGCCTAATGAAATGCTATGGTTCATTTCAAAAATGATAAGGTACCTAGTGTATTTCTAATGTGTATTTATAATGCACCTAGTTACTGTTATGTATTATATTTGCTTCTTATTTTTGAATACATAAAAACTAATTAAGCATCAAACAGCCACCACAAGCAAGTGTCCAGGGCTAGCATGATGAAATTCTCTCACTAACTCACTGGAATATTTCTTTCTTAATACAGAGAACATAGTCAGTAGTTACTGTAAGTGCTATTACTGTAAGTGTCCAGGGCTCTAAAACTGTTGTTGTCTGAGTGTGAGAATTTTATTTACATTCATCTACTGTAATGCTATGTGCTACTGTAGTGCTATTACTGATGGTTATTGTGAAATGAAAATGAAAATGAAGCTGCTCCCCTACTGTAATGGTCAAGTTATATTGTCTCTCGTTTATGGTGATGGTTATGGTGTTCATGGCTATATATATGTGAATTGCATTTCTGTTACAGGGATTGAGTTGCTATTGAGTGCCGGAATGTCGATTCATTTCCGTTCCGGCAATTCTAGCACTCGGCATGACCAATTTTTAGCAAAGGTCATGCCGAATTTTTCCGTGAATTCTAACTCCTTTTCATCTTCTATTAGTGCAAGCCACCATGGCGTCTCAAGAACAATTAGAGGAGCACTACAATAGGCACTTCTTTAGGACGGAGGAGGATGCCGAGGCCGCTGGTGTTGGCGGCGACGAGGACCATGAGATGGAGGATGACGCTGGGGGTAGTGCCGACGAGCCAAGCGGCAACGAGGCAAGCGGCGCCGCCGGGGGTAGTACCTACGAGCCTAGCGGCAATGAGGCAACCGGCGCGGCCGGGGGTGGCGGCGAGACAAGCGGCGACGATCCTAGCGACGCCGCCGGGAGTAGTGGCACCGGGACAAGTGGTTCCAAGAGGCCGCGGAAGGCAAGGCGCCAAAACACGGTCGCCACCGGCAGATACACAATCAAAGAGGTGGACCCCGCCAGTGGTTTGCCGGTGGAGCCTAAGGATGTTGCCAAGGGGTACGGCAACCAACTGGCATGTATCCTCCGAGAGGTCATCAATCACAACGAGACGGATCTCCGAGCTGAGAACAAAGCGCATTTGCGAGCCCAGCTCATTGCGAGGTTGCACTCACGATACAAGTTCCTAGGCGACTACGCCTCCACTCATCAAACCAAGAACATTGTGAACTCACAAGCCCTCCTGAAGTTCACCAAACACCTCAGCAGCTATAAGTACATGGTGCGGAAGCTGATTGCTGAGGGCAAAGGTTTCGAAGAGGTCCACTCTGCCTTTCCGCATGTCTCCCAGGCGGACTTTGATGCTTTTGTGGCCAATGAAGAGCTACAAGCGACCAAGAATCGCAAGTTGTGGGGGAAGGAAATGCGGGAGCTTAACATCGGCAACCACAACCTTGGGAGCCGTGGGTACGAGGGAAAGGAGCAATATTGGGCGAAGGAGGATGAGGCGTATGTAAATGCCGGCATTGAGAACCCCTGGCTCAAGTACAAGGACCCGCTTGAAAGAAGATTCATCAGGTCCCGGTACCATAAGAAGAAACTAACCGGGGAACTTGTCACGGACCCCAAGGTCGTAACCGACATAATTTGGTTCACGAACGACAAGAAGGTCTTGTCGTTGGAGAAAAAACTGGTAAGCCATTTACCGGTTTAGTTAGATCAAGTATCGTTCATATAATAGTAGCAACATTTCTAAATGGTTCGCGTTTCTTCCGCAGGAAGAAGAAAGACAAAAACTTTCTTAATGTGACGAAGGCTCCTCGTCCCAGGCGTCGACGGGCAGAGTAGCCTGGGACAAGCCTCTCGTACGGGCGCTAAACATCGTTAATGAGCATTCAACTACGAGAAGGCCGCATAGAGGCCGTGTGGCTGGCGCCGGTACAGGCTACAAGCATGGTCACTACGGCTTGTCATCTGCGGCCGATAAAAATGCGCGCAATGAGAGGAAGCAGCGGGAGGCGGAGGAAATGAGGGAGTCAATCCTAGCCCAAGTCCAAGCTGGTTTGGTACCGCAACTGGTACCGCAACTCAAAGCTACACTCGTACCTGAAGTCAAAGCTGAAGTCGCCGCTTCAGTCCAAGCAGATTTCAACGCTCTACGCGCGTGGTATGAGGGTCGCAAACAAGCCCCCCCCCCCCGGAAATGCAAGTGGTTAGCTTCGACGCCAGCAACTCGATGGCGCCGCCGTCCGCGGGCAATGACAATGTTATAATGGAGACTCCTCCGGCTGCCGGCAATGTCGCTGGTGCTAGGGATTCACCGTCCATGCCGGGTAGCAGCCCCTCCGTCACTTGCACGCCCGCCGCCGCATGTGCCGGCCCGTCGACATTAGCCGAGCTCAACGCCCTCATGGTAATTAACTAATGTGTACATCAAGTTAATATATTAGTTTCGTCATCCTTGCCCTCTCTCTAACGCCATACACATGTTCTCGCAGGCGCTCTCAACGCCATGCACCTTCCTGATGAGAGTAAACGACGAACTCAAAGACGTCGCGAGGGGTCCATCCTTCGGCCCCTGGATAAGAAGTGGCACACACGAGATATGGAGGATGACGTTTACCGGGTTGAAGTGGATCGGGTGTTACCGGGCTATGAGGATTTGTTTCCTCCTAATCAACCGCATGGTGCCGATGACGATAGCCCGTTGAATCCGGCCTCACCGAAGGGTTGGGTACTGCTATGGCCGAAGACCCTAATTCGGATCAACACCTACTCGGGGTCGACGACAAGCAAAGACAAGCACCTTGCGGCGCCACAGGTCAGCGTCCCTCCATGACAGCCAGCGGCGCCGGTGGTCATCGCCCCACCACAACAGCCAGCTGCGCCAGAGGTCAGCGCCCCACCACAATGGCCAGCTGCGCCGGTGGTCAGCGCCCCACCACAACAGCCAGCGACGCCAGAGGCAGAGGAATACAAACGTGAGGACTTCCAATGGGATATTCCTACGTCTTCACAAGTTTTCCATGAGGATGCGCCGGCCTCGAAATATCGGTGCTCCAAGAAGCTGTTCGATTCTCAAGAAACGGCTGAGGAGGAAAATCCCGAGGAGGTCGCCACCGCCGCCGTTAAAAAGATGCTGAGCCCAAACACACTCCGTGCTACGGCCAATACGGCGATGGATGGTCCAGTACTACAACCCAAGAAGAGGAAGAGGCCAAATAAGAAGGACGCCAAAGACAAGGCGGCGGCCAAATCCAAGGACAAGGTCCCACTCCTTGACAAGTTGCCAAACAATTGGTGACCTCTCCATCACTTGGGTGAAACAATGCTGCCGGAGCATGTCATCAAGAGACTCACCGCGGATATGGCGAGCTTGCATAACCAAGTCCTCTATTTGGAGAAGCAGCTTCTCAAATCAAAAGATCCTAGTTACCCTCTCTTCGTGGAGAAGGTGCCAACTGGCATGAACTTCGTCGAGAAGTACCCCGCGGACTTGTGCTTCCTCCGGTTCAATGACATCTTCAGCATCTTTCGCATGCAAATGCTCCACTTTAGTGTGGTTCGCCTAGTTGCTCTTAGCTTGTCTTCCCAGATCGTTAAGGAGGGGGCGCCGACCATCGCGATAATGGACCCCTTCTATATGCGGGAGAGCATCATCTGCAACCCTGGGGATCGGGCGATTGCCACCCGCAGGTCGAGGATTTCATGCTGGCGAACATTAAGAAGGGCGCCATTCTCATCCCTTACTTCCCCGAGTAAGTAATCACTCGCTAGTCCCCATCGCCATTCTATCCTATATCTCCATTTGCATTTCCAAAGGTCAATCCGTGTGTTTTCCGCAGAGACAAGTTCTGCACCCTCATCGTCGTGCACCCGCAACACTCGCATGCAGTCTATCTCGACTCGGGTAGGGACAAGAAGAAAGACTACACCCACATCAGGGCCCTTCTCAATGATGCTCTCACCGGCTTCGCCAACAAGGCAGACCCCCTCAAAGTAGAGAGGAAATCCCGAGGAGGCTTGGTCTTAACCCACACAACCAACTTCCCCTGCCTCAGGCGATCGAAGGAAGACAATGGGATGGACGCGTGGTACGCCATCCTTCAGATGCAGGAGTACATAAAGTACGCAGATGACATGTTGCTGCCAGAGAGTCTCAGAAACAGGTTTGGAAACATGGCGGATGCCCCTGATAGAGAGATTAGAAAGAACTGGGGTCGCATCCAGCAGTTCATTTGCACGATAATCCTGCAGGATGTCAACAATAGATCTGGCGAGTTCTTCTACGGCTACGGTCTACCACCTAATGACGAGATAGAACTCCGCTTGGAGATGTCGCGTGATGAGAGGCCGTTCAACTCGCTTGAGGGCTGCCGTCCATTCCCCCCTAGGCGTACAACCTGATCCTACGATGGGAACACTATTGCTAAAGCTTGAACGATATGTCCTTGAACTTCCGTATTGTAATAATTGCTATATATTCCCATAGAATCGACTTGTCGCCTTTATTTAGTTTGTATGGATGTGCATGTGAACCTGTGTCTATAGTTTCATTTACTTTGCTATATATTTCAAGATTATGGCGTAGATACCTTAATAATTATTTGCATTTACTCGACCCCTACTTGCCTCGTATTTGGAGTTCGCCGATGATTAGAATGTTCGGTCACTCGTACACTCGGGGGTGGAGCCAGTGAGCCTTGGTGCGATGGCCACAAGTATCAATCTATTGTGCATCCTACCTAGCCTCACTGACTCCATCCCTGGATGTTAATATTTCGACCGACAAAGTATGAGGCACGCTATTTAATTCGTACTACTTGTCTTTTATTTGAGTTCGCACTTCTTAATTGCATTGGCCGATGATTAAAATGTTTGGTCACTTGCACTCCGGGGTGGGGCCAGTGAGGCTTGGTGTGATGGCCACAAATATCAATCTATTGCGCATCCTACCTAGCCTCGCTGACCCCATCCCTGTATGTTAATATTTATTTTGACCAACAAAGTATGAGGCACATGCTATTTAGTTCATACTACTTGTCTCTTATTTGAGTTGGCACTTGTTCATTGCATTGGTACTAACGTTTTACTTGTCTTGTGCATGGAGATGCCGACGACATATGTCGTGTACAAGGGGAGGGTTCCTCGGGTCTACGATGACTGCGAGGACTGTCGGAGACAGGTGCACCGTTTCAGCGGCAACAGCTACAAGGGATACCCCATTAGGGTGGAGGCGGAAGGAAGATACGCCCGTTATCTAGCGGGAGAGATGAGGGACATGAGGAGGAACCGGATGAAGACCATGGCCTTCGTGATGATGGCGTGATGATGGTCATCGTGACCATGTTGGTCATGTTCTATGTTATTGTAGTTTAGGTTAGGAGCTACATTGTGAGGTGTATGACGACACTTGTGACGACTATGTACCGAGACTTCTAACTTTGTGAAACTTCATCGTTCGGTGTTGCATATGCACATGTGTTGTATGAATCAACATTCCGAAACGAGACTTGCGTATTTGTGTACTGATACCGAAATGAAACTTGGCTCTCTATGTGCTTCTCATATTGCATGTAATGCTGTATAAATATGAACTGTTATATACTGCTATATAAATATGCAAATATACAACAATAAGGAGAGCTAGCTGATCAAGGTACTACCGTAGATACAATAGGAGACTAAAAGTCACAAACCCATCTAGGGTTCCGTCCTCCTCGCCGGCGATACCGTCGGTCCGCTCCGCCTCCGGTGGCCTTGGGGCCTTGGAGGTGTGGCGGATCACGGTCCCTCGCCGGCGGGGAGTTTTCGTTCATAATTTAGTTTGCTTTTTAGTCTCTTTTTGGGATGGTGAGGCGGTGGCTACATCCTGAAGTCAGAATAAGGTCCTCCCCGTCATATCCTCGCTCCGGTGGTGCATCTAGCGCTGACGGAGGACGCGTGGAGTTGTGTGTCCATCGGATCTCCTGGGATCCGGTCGGTTTTCGTTTTTGTTGGTGTGGTTTCATGTCAGTCTCTTCTGATCTACGATTGTCATCATTGGCGATGGTTGCTGCTCTGGTGCGCTGGTCCTTTGGGACCTTAGCACGACGACTTCCCGTCTGTCTACTACAACAAGCTCTACTACGACAAGCTTTGCCTGACTCCGGCGATGGAGGGGCGAGGACAGCGGCGCGCCTTCGGCTCGTGCTAGTGTTTGTAGTCGTCGCTAGGTGGTCCGAGTACCAATTTGTAATTTTCTTTACTTTTTGGATTATTTGTACTACTGTTGATGATTATTAATAGATCGGTGGATTTCTCGCAAAAAAAAAAAAAAAAAAAAAAAAATTATGCAAATATACATTGTAATACGCTGGAATAAGCTATAAACATTGTATTTTCGTGTAGTACTACCGGCGCACCTCCATGCCTACTGCCGGCGCACATGGCACGCGCCAGTGCTGGCAGTCCTATTGCCGGCGCACCGGCACGTGCGCCAGTGGAAATACCCATTTGCCGGCGAAGCAAGGCTAGCGCGCCGGCAGTAGCTGACCTGTCGCCGGCGCACAGGGTGGTGCGCCGGCAGTAGCCAGTTATCACCGGCCCGTTCGTACCGGCAGGCTCTGATGCGCTGGTAGTAGCCCAAATAGGTGCGCGGGCAATAGGCCTTTTCCTTGTAGTGGTAGATACAACGTACGTAAAAGAAAAGAAAAAACGGCGGCGAGGCACAAGATCCCGATTCGGCCTCCGCGGTAGTAAATCCAGACTACCTGAGGATGGTAGCTACTCGTCCACGATATTGGGCTGGACCTGCGGGATGCTTTGCTAACGTGTAAAATCTGGTTCCACTCCTCAAGCTTCTCGTGGTTACGCTGGCCGGCCGCCGTGGGCAGGTGATTGACTGCTCCTTTTTCTCTGTATTGTATCCTGATTTTATTGCTAAAGTGCTGCTGCGAGCTAATTTCTACTAGTGCTGTTGCGAGGTAATTATACTTTTAGTGTGACTGCTGCTGTGAGCTAATCAATTCAATCATGTTTTGTAAGAATCTGTTTGTTTGAAATGTATGTGAAAATGTTTCTAAAGTTGAATGATACTATTTTATCAGATTTGGCCTCTCTCAAATTCGAAAACCTGGTCTAATTTGAATTATGTTTTAATTAATCCTGCGAAAATATGTAATTCTGGAATTGTTCTAAAATTCCCCAAAAACATGGCACAATTAATGAAAATTAAGCGAAATTGACTGGCACGTCTGAAATATTTTTGGAATCCACGGGAAAATATCTAATTTTTTTGTAAACTTGTTTGATGTGGAATGTCCAGAAGGAAAATTATTACCGAGTTTTCATGGGCTATCATTTGAGAATCAGATTTTATTCATACATATGAAACTTTTCTTAAACCTTTCTCAAGCCATGTTCTTGATTGCAGCAAGAAGAATGTTACACGTCATCAAGATAATTATTTGATCGTTTCTTGCTAAGATGCACGAAGTTGCTCGACATTCTATAAAACTTTTGGTCTGCAAGTGAGTCTGATGCAATCTTGTATGATATTGACTAAAATCTCCACCGTTGTGATTCTTTTTTTGTTTGTAAAAGTGTATGCAATAGTTTTAGTTAAACTCTTAAACATTGGTTAACTATCTTAAAATATTTTATGTAATATAGTGATAAGTTTGGAATGGATGAATTACTTGGTGAGAATTGTTGATCCTCAATTTTTATTTCTAATGAGATTTTACTCCAAATGGATCCTTTTATTGAACGAATTTAATAACTTCTATGGACCTTTTGAAACTTTTATGAAGCCTCATGATACCTATTTGAAACTTGTGTGAAATAAACGGAACTTCTCATAAACAATTCGATACATAAGTGAAATAATTCAAGTTTTTTGTGGAATCTGGATGAAACCTATTTGAAACATGTGAAGCTAATTCGTGTTTATGTAAACCTTTATGAAACATGCTTGAAATTAGAAAAAATATCATAAAACCAATTTTAAATATATGTGAAACCAATGTCATTTTTCAAACCTCTTTATATAATAAGAGAGACAAGTGACTTTCACGAGACTATTCTAAAAAAATATGTTAAACTACTAACACTTTATATGTACCAACATATGGTGGCACGAGCGTGTGTTTATATTTCAAACCCCCAACCCGTTCTAGCCACAACATGTCCCACACTGCCTTCTTATCCGTTCCTTGAAGTAATGTTCCTTGGCCATTACTTTAGTTTAGAAAATTATAATTTTGAAATGGCCTCCGGTCATGTCTCAATGAAATTTGTAGAACGTTTGATCTCGCTTTCACAAGGATTTCATGTTTCGCTGCAACTTCAGACATCTTTCACAACACAGAAGCATGCTAACAGCCGTTTCATATAAGTGAAGAAATATTTCCACAATGAAGGTGCAATTTCAGAAATATTTCGATGAGGCATGAACTATAGGAATCCTTCACCATGGGATCCTTCTAGTGTTTCAGTTCACCGTCCATGTTTCACATCAGTTACAAATCCATGGGCTATTTGATTATGTTTCACAAGTTGAACATGTAATCCTTCAACTGTTTCACAAACTCACCATGGAATCATTCTAGAATTTCAGTTCGTCTGGCATGTTTCACATTACTTACAACTGGATAGACGGTGTTTCAATAATGTATGGATTATACGATTGTGTTTCACAAATTGATCATGGGATTCATTTGGTGGTTCAGTTCGTCGGACATGTTTCGTATTAGTTCCGAATGGATGGTCAGTGTTTCAATAATGCATGGGCTATTTGACCGTGTTTCATAGAATGGATCACCATATAAATAATCTTGTTGTTTCATTTACACAATTAACCCATTGTCTCGTAAATGTTTAATGATGCATGGGTTATAGGATTGTGACCACGGGATCCTTATAGTGTTTTAGATCATTCCCGAGGTTAGTATTTCAGTTCTCTGGATATGTTTCACATTAGTTACAACGGGTTGACCAATGTTTCAATAGCTATATGATTGTGTTTCACACGTCGACCATGGAATGCTTCTAGCGTTTCAGTTCGTCAATCATGTTTCACTTTTGTTCCAAATGGATAATGTGTGGTCCTATTTGGCTGTGTTTCATAAAATGGATCACCATATCAATAATCCCGTTGTTTCATTTCCTCAATTAAGTTGTTGGTTCACAATTATTTCAATGATGTATCAGCTATAGGATTGTGTTTCACACGTTTACCATGGGATCCTTCTAGTATTTTAGTTCGCCGGCCATTTTTCACATTAGCTCCAAATGGATCAACGGTGTTTCTATAATACATGTGCCTATTTCAGTGTGTTTCATAAATGGATCCCACATAAATAATCTCGTTGTTTCATTTCAACAATTAAGCTGTTGGTTCACAAATATTTCAGTGATGCATCAGTTATACTATCGTGTTTCACAAGTTCACCATTGGATCCTTATACTGTTTCAGTTCGTTGTCCATGTTTCACATTAGTTACAAATGAATTGATGGTGTTTCATTAATGCATGGGATATTTCATTATGTTTCACAAATTGAACATAGTATCCTTCATATGTTTCACAAGTTCACCATGGGATCCTTGGAGTGTATCAGTTTGTCGGGTATGTTTCACATTAGATTATAAATGGATGGACGGTGTTTCAATATTGCATGGACTATACAATCTTGTTTCACAAGTTGACCATGGAATCCTTCTAGTATTTCAGTTATCCGGATATGTTTCACATTAGTTAAAAATGGATGAACGGTGTTTCAATAATTCATGGGCTACAGGATTGCGTTTCACACGTCGACCATGGAATCCTTCTAGTGTTTAAGTTCGTCGGCCATGTTTCACTTTAGTTCCAAATGGATAATGGATGGGCCTATTTGGGTTTGTTTCATAAAATGGATCACCATATAAATAATCCCGTTGTTTCATTCCCTCAATTAAGTTGCTGGTTCAAAATTATTTCAATGATGTAGAAGCTATAGGACAGTGTTTCACAAGTTCACCATGGGATCCTTCTATTTGTTTCAGTTCACCATCAATTTTTCACATTAGTTACAAATGAATGGATGATGTTTCATTAATGTGTGGGCTATTTCATTATGTTTCACAAGTTGAACATAGAATCCTTCAAATGTTTCACAAGTTTACCATGGGATCCTTCTAGTGTTTCACTTCGTTGGGTATGTTTCTCATTTGATTATCAATGGATGGACGGTTTTCAATAATAATGCATGGACTATACATTTGTGTTTCACATGTACACCATGGAATCCTTCTAGTGTTTCAGTTCTCCAGGCATGTTTAACATTAGTTACAAATGGTTCGTGTTTCAATAATTTACTGGCTATACATTTATGTTTCAAAACGGATGTTCGTTGCTTCTCCTTTTCTATCTCAATGTACAATAAAAGTTGCAATTGGTTCACATTTATTTCAATAATTCACTCGCAATAGGATTGTGTTTCACACGTTGACCATGGAATCCTTCTAGTGTTTGAGTTCGTCGGCCATGTTTCACATTAGTTCCAAATGGATCAATGGTCGTGTTTCACAAGAAAACCACGGGACAATGTTTAAATAATGAATGTTGTTCCAATAATGGATGGACGGTATTTCAATAATTCACTGTTTATAGGATTGTGTTTCACACGTTGATCATGGAATCCTTCTAGGGTTTCAGTTTGTCAGCCATGTTTCACATTAGCTCCAAATGGATAAACGATGTTTCTATAACGCATGGGCCTATTTGAGTGTGTTTCATAAATGGATTCCATATAAATAATTCCGTTGTTTCATTTCCACAATTAAGCTACTGGTTCACAAATATTTCAGTGATTAATCAGTTATACGGCCGTGTTTCACAAGTTCACCATGGGATCCTTATACTGTTTCAGATTGTTGTTCATGTTTCGCATTAGTTACAAATGAATTGATGTTGTTTCATTAATGCATGGGATATTTCATTATGTTTCACAAATTTAACATAGAATCCTTCAAAAGTTTCACAAGTTCACCATGGGATCCTTCTTGTAGTGTTTCAGTTTGTCGGGTATGTTTCACATTATATTATGAATTTATGGACGGTGTTTTAATAATGCATTTACTATACAATGGCTTTTCACAAGTTGACCATGTAATCCTTCTGGTATTTTAGTTCTTCGGATATGTTTCACATTAGTTATAAATGGATGAACAATGTTTCAATAATTCATGGGCTACAAGATTGTGTTTCACACATTGACCATGGAATCCTTCTAGTGTTTCAGTTCGTCGGCCAAGTTTCACAATAGCTCCAAGTGTATCAACGATCGTGTTTCACAATTTCACAATGGGATGGTGTTTCAATAATGTATTGTGGGTGTTTCAATAATTCGCTGGCTATAGGATTGTGTTTCATAGGTTGAGCATGGAATCCTTCTAGTGTTTTAGTTCATCGCCCATGTTTCGCATTAGGTCTAATTGGATCAACGTTGTTTCTATAATGCACGGGCCTATTTGAGTGTGTTTTATAAATGGATCCCATATAAATAATCCCGTTGTTTCATTTCCACAATTAACGGTTCACAAATAGTTCAGTGATGCATTAGTTATACGATCGTGTTTCACAAGTTCACCATGGGATCCTTATACTGTTTCAGTTCGTTGTCCATAGTTACAAATGAATTGATGTTGTTTCGTTAATGCATGGGATATTTCATTATGTTTCACAAATTTAACATATAATCCATCAAATGTTTCACAAGTTCACCATGGATCCTTGTAGTGTTTCAGTTTGTCGGGTATGTTTCACATTAGATTATAAATGGATGGACGGTGCTTAAATAATGCAACGATTGTACAATTGTATTTCACAAGTTGACCATGGAACCCTTCTAGTATTTCAGTTCTCAGGATATGTTTCACATTAGTTTAAAATGGATGAACGGTGTTTCAATAATTCATGGGCTACAGGATTGTGTTTCACACGCCGACCATGGAATCCTTCTAGTGTTTCATTTCTTCAGCCATGTTTCACTTTAGTTCCAAATGGATAAAGCATGGGCTGGTTGTGTTTCATAAAATAGATCACCATATAAATAATCCCGTTGTTTCATTTCCTGAATTAAGTTCCTGGTTCACAATTATTCCAATGATTTAGATGCTATAGGGTCGTATTTCACAAGTTAACCATGGGATTCTTCTATTATTTCAGTTCACGATCCATGCTTCACATTAGTTACAAATGAATGGATGGTGTTTCATTAATGCATGGGCTATTTCATTATGTTTCACAAGTTGAACATAGAATCCTTCAAATGTTTTACAAGTTCACCAAGGGATCCTTGTAGTTTTCAGTTTGTCGGGTATGTTTCACATTTGATTATGAATGGATGGACGGTTTTTCAATAATGCATGGACTATACATTTGTGTTTCACAAGTACACCATGGAACCCTTCTAGTGTTTCAGTTCTCTAGGTATGTTTCACATTAGTTACAAATGGATGGCCGGTGTTTCAATAATTTACTAGCTATACATTTGTGTTTCAAAAAGGATGTTCGTTGTTTCTCATTTTTTATCTCCATTTACGATAAAAGTTGCAATTGGTTCACATTTATTTCAATAATTCACTCGCTATAGGATTGTGTTTCACACGTTGACCATGGAATCCTTCTAGTGTTTGAGTTCGTCGGTCGTGTTTCACATTAGTTCCAAATGGATCAATGATCACGCTTCACAAGTTCACCACGTGACAGTGTTTAAATAATGAATGTTGTTTCAATAATGGATCGATGGTGTTTCAATAATTCACTGGTTATAGGATTGTGTTTCACACGTTGACCATGGAATCCTTCTAGTGTTTTTTTTGTCAGCCATGTTTCATATTAGCTCCAAATGGATCAAAGTTGTTTATATAATGCATGAGCCTATTTGAGTGTGTTTCATAAATGGATCCCATATAAATAATCCCGTCCTTTCATTTCCACAATTAAGCTGCTGGTTCAAAAATATTTCATTGATGCATCAGTTATACGATCATGTTTCACAAGTTCACCATGTGACAAGGGTTTAACTTGTCAATGCCTACAAATTGTAGACTAGGGTTTAGTTGGATGTAGAGGGCAAGTAGATCTCGAAGGTTTCAGCCGAAAAGTACTCGACGAATATGAAACTAGGGTTATGTTGACAGTAAATTCGATCCTTTCTTTGTCCCTCGACTCCCCCTTATATAGGAGGTGGAGCCGAGGTTTTGTAATACACAAGTTTACAGAGTCCGGGAGGGTTTCTAACCCGTCCCGCAAGATTACAAATATCATTTCCTAATACAACTCTAGCTTTCCATAACAGTATCTTGGGCTCCCGAATCTTCTTATCCTTCGGGTCGTGGGCCTCCAGTAAACCCAAGGTACCATCTTCGGCAGGCCCATTGGGGATGCCTATGTCAGTAGCCCCCGAGATTTTTCTTGAATCGTAGAGTCAGGGAAAATCTCTAACTTTATATTCATTCAATACATTTGCCGAATTTTATCACATATCTTTTAAATATGCAATTCTATATTGTACAGGGATAATGGTAGTTGGGGCTAGTTCATCAGACGGATCAGGTACTAGTTAACTGCTCTAGTGGCAATCCGCAAAAACCTACTTCAAGATCACGTCCCTGGACATGATCTCGGGATACTTGTGTAAACTTCGACAGGTGCCGCTTAAGGTCTTACCATTCTGTCGAGTCCCAGTCATATTTTATCGGGTACCTAACGCGTCCGTTAGGATTTTTCTTCGTATCTGTTGATACAGAAAAATTAGCAAACCGACGTCAGAGACGGCGCTACGCCACTCAGAACAGATTCTGGGGTCTTACCTTCGCAATGTTTTGCGGCATTCAGAGATTATTCGCTACTTTGGCGCTCTAAGAATATATTGTCGAGTGCTTTTTCGGCTGCTGGAATAGCACATTTTGTCGAGTCAATGTATGACTTATTTTGTCTTCCCGATGGGAGTATATGTCGAGTTATTTGTATAACTCGAAATATACTTCTTCCTTTTTCTTCTCTCTCTGTCCCTTCTTTTTTTTCTTTTTTTTTATAATTTCATCGGGCACGCGAACAGCGTTCCCGATGGGAGTAGCCCCCGAGGCTACAGCCAAGGACTTGTACTTGGTTGTAGGCTCAACACTTTATTGCCTTATGTCAATATATTTTCATTCTGTCTTTAACTTTTCATATTTATCGGGTGCGCGACCAGCGCTCCCGATGGGAGTAGCCCCCGAGGCTATGAACAAATGCTTGTATTTGGTCATAGGCTCTCGACATTTCTATTTTGTCATACTCGAATTTTTCTTTTTTCCAAAGTAGCCCCCGAGCATTTGGGCAAAAACTTGTATTTGTTCAAAAAGCTCCCAAAGCAATCTTCTGCTGTCGCCATTCTTATAAACTGTTGTATCCGAGATTTTCTCTTACCAAGGTGACATCATTGCTGATGATAGCCACGATCAATATATCAGGAAATCGCGAGAACCTCTCTCTCTGGCTTGTGGGCCCAAATTTCACACCAGTTTGACACGTCGCGCAAGTGGGGGACACACGTCCTCCGCTTTTCCTGGCGCACGTACTGTAGTTGCTGCACTTTCCCGTTTATATGAAATTACCGTTTACCCCTTGTCCACGTGTGCACCATCTGTCCCGCATTCTTTCAATCCAACGGTGTGACGGTTCACCGCACCTCTATATAAGGGCGTCGTCTTCCTCCTCTAGTCCTTTCGCTTGCGCCGCTCCTCTGCTCTCCTCTGCCAAAATTCTCCCTTGCGCTTCAAAGCTCTGGAGCTCAACCATACTCGCACCTTACTCCGGCGCCATTGTTGATGCCTCCCCGCAGACTCACCAGGCACAGCACGCCTGAATCGAAGATGGCAACCGAGGATCTGGGGAACACGGAGTGGGGGAGATCCAAAATCTCTCCTCAAGACATCAACCTGCTGAAGAAACTGGGGATCAGCAAGAAACAGGACGCGCTTCGCTTCCCCAGCGAAGAAAGTTATCCAACCCCTCCAATGGAGTACCGGGTTAGTTTTGTCGACCACCTCATCCGCGGTCTTTCTGCCCCCATCCACAATTTCTTACGGGGTTGCTTTTCATGTACGGACTGCAACTTCACCACCTTACTCCCAATTCCATCCTCCATATCTCCATCTTCATCACGCTTTGCGAAGCTTTCCTTGGAGTCCAGCCTAACTGGGCTCTATGGAAACGCATTTTGTTTTGTCGCCGTAATGGCTCTGCCAATGTTTCTTATAACATTGGTGGCGTTGTTATCTGCGTCCGCCCCGACGTTGAGTACTTTGATGTCAAATTCCCTGACTCAGTACAAGGGTGGCGCAAAAAGTGGTTGTACATTCATGAGGAGAATCATGGCTCTGTTGAAGACAACATCCCTCCTTTTAATGGTACCGAGAAAATTTGTCGCCGTCGTTCCTGGGACGCAGAGGCTACCGACGAAGAAAAAATGGCGACAGAAGCCTTGATGACGCACATCCATCAGCTCCAAAACACCCGAGGACAAGAATTGTCGGGTGTCCAAATCACGGCGTACTTCCTTAGGATCAGGGTGCAGCCTCTGCAAGCCCGAAAAAATCCCCTTTGGATGTATGCTGGCAACGAAGATGTAGATCGCTTGTCGACAGATTTATCGGTCAAGGACTTAGAGAAACTTGTCCGAAAGATCTCGTCGCTGAACAAGAAAGACACCGTTCCTTCAACTTGCCGCGTGACGCCATTCAGCGCCACCAACGCACTCCCTCAGGTGATATATTTTTGTCATATGTTTATTTATGGACTCCTGCTTTTTCCCCTTTGGTACTGCTAGTTCTTGGACTGCTATTACTGATATGAATCTATGTCGACATATTTCTATTTTGTGCAGAACCATGACACTACATCACCTCTTCCTCCCCTTCCTGAAGGTGGAGATGTCGAAGAACGGGCCGTTGTCACCGACGACAACCAAGGCACCTCGCGCCCTGCCAGTGAAGTCGCGGGTTCACAAATCCGCGGCTTCGCTTGAAAAAGAAGCTGAGTCTGAGGCCACTGCCTCGACACACTCTTCTCTTCCAGTTGCTTCTCCAAAGAACAAAAGGAAGAGGGATGAAGTTGTCGACTCAGACACCTCCGAGGCTGGTGCTACACGTGCCGAAAAATCTGCACCTGATGCTGGAAAGAGGGCCTTTGATCCTTACGAGGCTGCTCTCGTCAGCTCGTGAGTTTTTTGATGCACTATACTTGTCTGTTTTCGACAATTCTCTATTTTGTTTCTTATCCTTGTCACTTTATTTTTGTAGTGGCGACGAAGCTGAGGATACACCTATTGACGCGACTGCTCGAACGAGCACATCCCGAACTTTAGTTGTTTCTGAATCTCGACCTGATGGGGACGAAACTTCGCCTCCCCAACAGGACACCGAGCATCCGCCATCAATTGAGAGCCCCCGAGCCTCTTCTCCAAAGAGAGCGACGGTCGAGCTGTCCAAGGAACCTATCCAATTCCCTGGTAGCTCTTCGACACCTTCATTGGATGATGTAAGTTCCAAATCTGTCAATACTTCCATCTCCCCTTTGTTTTTTGCTAAGTGTTGTCGAATTTACACTTGCTATATTGACTTCTTTTTCTCCCTTGGTTGTTTCTTCAGCCTTTGATGAAGGAGTTTATTCGTCTTGGTACCCAGTTTGTCGGGAACCGTGACTATTCCAAGAAGCTGGAAGGTACTACCTTTATTTTCCTCCTCTATTGCATGTGTACCATTATTTTGTCATAATTTTTTACTGCCGTTTATTTTTCCAGGAGATCTTGCGGAGGCCAACAAGCGTGCTGATGCTCTTGCTACCAAGTTAAAGCAAAGCAAAAAGGCTCGCAAGAAAGCTGAAGAGGATGCCAAGAAGGCTAAGGAAGATGCCGGCACTGTCGAAGAACTCCGAAAAAGACTTCATGACGCAGAAACTTCCCTGAGTGAGTACATAACTCAACAATCTGCTCGTGAGCAAGAAATCCTTACTCGCTTGGATTCACAATGTCGACGTTTTGTTAGTACGTGCTCAAATCCTTGCTTTTTCCCTGTGTCGTCGTTTGTTCCCTTTTTTCCTTTTACCAACTCTTTTTCGCTCTATTCAGGGAGAACCGGTCAAGAATATGAGCTGGAAGGTCCCGAAGGTGACCAGCTCCTTGACACGCTTTCTCTTCTTGAGATCCATGCTGATGAGGCCCGCGATGGCCTTACTGAAGCGAAGATTGGCATGTCGCGGCTTTTTCCATACTTTTTCAAGAAGAAGGAAGTGCCCGCGACTTTTGTCGCTCTCGCCAAGTGCTTCAATCCTCAAGAAAACCTTGGACTCCAACTTCGCCAAGAGGGGTTAAAAGTTGGCGTTGAAGGTACCATTGTCTTGGTTGCTGACAGCCAGCAAGACGTCGACTGGGCAAAGGTCGGCGATACGGAGGAAATGGAGACGAAGAAGTGGCAGGCACTGATTAAGGCTGCCAAGCCCAACTCGAAGAAGATCCTTGCCTATCTTGGATATCAACCGGCTCCTGCCCCCAGTTCTTCGAAGCCGGAGGTCAAGTAGACCGCCTTGCCTTCTCTTTTAGTTTTCTCTCTTTTGGCACTGTCGCCGTAGTAATTGTAGTGACAACTGCTTCAGTAGTTCGTTAGGAATCCTTCTTTTGTAATAGCCATGTATATACTTTCAGAATCAATGGAAATCTATCCTTGCTTGATGATTGATGTCGAAACTTTTGTTTTCAGTTGATTTTTAACAACTATACTTCAACTCCTCGTCCTTCCGAAGTTTTTCCTTCTTCATCCCGCTTGAAGAAAACACATGTTGCTGCTGAAGTTATTGAAAATTCGTCGAGTAAATGTTCAGCACCAGATTTGGAGGAACTTCTCCAAGAACTCCAATCCACGAAGAAGCAATCACTTGTACTAATGGAGCAATCTCGAAAATCTTCCGAGAGGGAAAAAATTGCACTTCGACAAGCTCAAGATGCCATAGCTGAAAAGGAAACTGCGGTTGCTGAGGCTGCTGCAGCTTCTGCTCGAGAGAATTTCATGCTTCAGCTACTGACAGATGCTAGTTTGGATATGACCGGTGTGCCTCAATAACGCAGCCTTTTTTTCTTTTTCCTCTTTGCTTGTCTCCTCTATTTCTGCTGATTCTTTCAAAATAGGTTCTTTCTTGGACGCTGCTGCCGAAGATGAGCGTGTTGAAGCTCGATCCAATGCGCTTCTCAGACTTGCGCAACAACATGGTTCTAATTTTTGGGGCACACCTGAACGTACCCGCCAGATCGTCAGATTTCAAGATCGTGCGCTTCAAGTCCGCGAATTTCTCGACTTCTGTACGAGGACCTTGTCTCTGGTCTACGGCACCATGTTTCCGCGTAATAAAATGCCAGAGACCCTTCCTGCGCTGATGGAAAAATTTCGGGATGCTCCTCGAATCCATGGCTTTGTGCGAGCCCAATTAGCTGCTGGCGCAAGGTTTGCTATGATCATGATAAAAATCTGCTGCCCGAAGTTAGACATGGGTCAAATTGTTCCGAAGTGCCTGGCTAAGATGAACAAAAGGAAGAGGAACTTCGGCAAGTATGATGACGTTGTAACTCCTGTTGCTGAGGACATGATGGATGAACTTCTTCGGATGGACGCCGAATTCTTCGTGAAGGGTAGTTATGCGGAACATAGCACTCGTGCTGTAAATAATGAACGGTTGACCATAGATAATATTTTGGGCAACAATTGAAAAGTTACTTCTTGTATCCTGTATGTTGTAAACATAATCTATATTGTAAAGTTACTGGATTCGTTGTTTTTTCATTGCCAAGCCCCCGGGCATTTTGTTGGCGATGCTTTCTTTTTATAATGCGAGGTTGACTGATGACCCACAAGTATAGGGGGTGTATCGTAGTATCTTCGATAAGTAAGAATGTCGATCCCAACGAGGAGCAGAAGGTGTTGACAAGCAGTTTCGATGAAGGATTCACTGTAAATGCTCACAGACAAGTATTCGGGGGTTTTGATGTAACGGATGAATAAAGTACAAGTAAGTAAAATGCGAGAGAAATAATTGCAGCGAGTGGCCCAATCCTTTTTAGCACAAAGGACAAGCCGGTTTGTTTACTTATAATGACCAAACGTTCTCGAGGACACACGGGATTTTAGTCTAGTGCTTTCGCTACATACAACTGATTAATCTTCATTGTTTTGATAAGTGTTGTGTGGGTGAACCTATGCTAATGTACCGCCCTTCCTAGGACTAATACATACTTGTGATTATACCCCTTGCAAGCATCCGCAACTACAAGAAAGTAATTAAGATAAATCTAACCACAGCCTTAAACTGCGAGATCCTGCGATCCCTCCCGCATCGATATACCAACGGGGGCTTAGGTTTCGTCACTCCGGCAACCCCGCAATTGGCAAACGAGTACAAGATGCATTCCCCTAGGCCCATAAATGGTGAAGTATCGTGTAGTCGACGTTCACACGACACCACTAGAAGAATGACACCACAACTTAAATATCATAACATTGAATATTACTCAACCACAATTCACTACTAACATTTAGACTTCACCCATGTCCTCAAGAACTAAGCGAACTACTCACGAGACATCATATGGAACATGATCAGAGGTGATATAATGATGAATAACAATCTGAACATAAACCTTGGTTCAATGGTTTCACTCAATAGCATCAATAACAAGTAGAAATCAACACCGGGAGAGTTTCCCCTATCAAACAATCAAGATCAAACCCAAATTGTTACAGCGGCGATGAGGTGCTGCGGTGGAGATGGCGGTGATGATGATGAAGATGATGGTGATGGCGATGGAGATGATGTCCAGCTCGATGGCGGTGACGATGGCGTCGATTTCCCCCTCCGGGAGGGAATTTCCCCGGCGGATTCCTGCCCGCCGGAGAGCTCTTTTCTCTCTAGTGTTCTCCGCCCCGCAGAGGCGGCTGTGGCTCTTCGCGACGTACCCTCTGGAGCTTAGGTTTTCGGGACGAAGGGTTTCGCGAAGAAAAGGAGGCGAAAGGGGCTGTGGGGCCCCCACACCACAAGGTGGCGCGGCCGAGCCATGGGCCGCGCCGGCCTGTGGTCTGGCCCCACCTTGGGTCCCCTCGACTCCCCCTTCTGGCTTTCTCCGTCATCTGGAAAAATAGGATTTTTGGTGTAATTTCCTTCCACAGTTGATCTTCCTAAATATTGCATCCTGACGGTGCTTTTTCCAGCAGAATCCTGGCTCCGGTGCGCGATCTCCAAATAATCATGAAACATGCAAAATAGATGAAATAACATAAGTATTTTGTCCCAATATGAAATATATCAATGAATAACAACAAATTATGATATAAAATAGTGATGCAAATTGGACGTATCAACTCCCCCAAGCTTAGACTTCGCTTGTCCCCAAGCGAAACTGAACTCGGTAAACAGGACCACATGTTTATGGAGTGAAGAGTCGATAAATAAAATACGGACAAGAAGCATCATATTCATTCACACAAGACATTGTAGTAAACAACTTCCTCATATAACTCAACTTGAAACGAGTATAAGGTAATCACAAATAAAGGTGCATAAGAAATCATAATTGGTGATGGCAAACTTTGTTCTTGGTCAGAGAACAGTTAACAGATTATACTTATCTATTGAGCAGCGCTCTCATATTAAAGCTTATGTGGCTTATCTTGCAAACTCAATCATAATGATCATTGATAACTTACAAAGCTTTATTCATTCAGATAAAACTTGTACTAAACAAGAAAGAATAAAAGACATGATGAAGCAAATCACAATATAATAGTTTGATCACAACAACTCAAATGCTTGCTTGAGATGGAGGGAAATAGGTTTACTGACTCAACATAAAGTAAAAGACAGGCCCTTCGCAGAGGGAAGCAGGGATTAAATCATGTGCTAGACCTTTTTCAGTTTTGAAATCATATAAAGAGAATAAAAGTAAAGTTTTGAGAGGTGTTTGTCGTTGTCAACGACAGGTAGCGGGTACTCTAACCCCCTTGCCAAACGAGACCTCCAAAGAGCGGCTCCCATGAAGGACGTTATCTCTACCGAGCAAGGTAGATCATCCCTCTTCTCTTTTGTTTACACATGTATTTTAGTTTATTTAAGGATGACACTCCCCCCAACCTTTGCTTACACAAGCCATGGCTAACCGAATCCTCGGGTGCCTTCCAACAATCTCATACCATGGAGGAGTGACTATTGCAAAATTAAGTTGCTTACTGATGAATCAGGGCAAAACATGTGAAGAGAGTTATTAATGAAAGTTGATTAATTGGGGCTGGGAACCCCGTTGCCAGCTCTTATTGCAAAATTATAGGATAAGTGGATGAAGCCACTAGTCCATTAGTGGAGGCTGCCTAACAAGACTCGAAAGATAAAACACCACATACTTCCTCATGAGCTATAAAACATTGACACAAATAAGAAGTAATAAGTTTTGAATTGTTTAAAGGTAGCACATGCAATATTTACTTGGAATGGCGAGAAAATACCATGCGGTAGGTAGATATGGTGGACACAAATGGCATAGGTTTGGGTTCAGGTTTGGATGCACGAGAAGTATTCCCTCTCGGTACGAGTCTTTGGCTAGCAAGGTTAATTAGCAAGCATAAGAGTTGAGGGAAACAAACAAATATACATGTGATAGAAACAATCATGCATCTTACTTGTAAGCACAAACAATCTTAACTTCAGAATACTAAGCTAAGAACTGATAAGAAAGATAATAACATCTTCTACATGTATTTCCTCTATTCTTCTTGAACTCAAAGTGTTGTTGCTATTGACCATTGCTAAGTTTGCCAGAACCAAATAGATTTACTTGATGCTCCCAAAGTGGTACCAATACAAAAATCAAGATCAATTATATAGTAGAAATTGCAAACTAAAATAAGGTGTGCAATATGTAAATGATAAGACTTCTCATTAATATTTCATAACGATAACTCACACCAAGGGATACATAGACAAACTAAAGGAGAGATACTTCCATACTGCAACCCATCTTATATGATAACTTCCCTACTCATGATATGACACTACTTGATAGTAAAAAGTAAAAGGTAGTGATGATGTGATACCGCGGCACTCCCCAAGCTTGGAACAAACCAAGGGGATGCCAATACCGATGATGAATTACTCCTTTGGCGATGGTGGTGATGAATTCCCGTCTTCAGACTTCCAAGATAGAGGCTCTCCATCAACAAATGACATCTTGGTCTCGGGAATCCCGAAACTAGCAGCACGGCTTATGTGTTTAAACCTGTTTTCATACTCACAGTTCTGATTATGAACGTCATAGAGTTGAGCTTGGAGTTTGTTGGTGGTGTCGTGAAGTGAGAGGATGTCGCCCCATAGCTTTGCAGTTTCCTTCTCGTGTTCAGCAATGAGTTCAGACACAATCTTGTGGAAGATATCCACTTCACGCTCGGCCATCTTCTTGTAATTGAAGACCTCTTGTTCTAGCTTCTCCATCCTGTCTTCCAAGCTTCCTTCTCCTTTGGGACCCTGAACATCTTTGATCCGCAGTTTTCCCTCGACGAGCATCAACTCCTTTGGGTGCATCCTCAGCTCCTCCATGTACAAGTTGCCAACATCCTTGCAGGAGCTGTCCTTCGGAGTTCCCGAAGAAGACATGATGGCTCTAGATCCAAAACAAATCCTGGCAGAAACAGCTCAAAACAAAACACGTCGAGAAAACGATATACGGACCTCCAGGGGTCCGGGGGATTATATAGTAAAAAATTTCAGAACAAACGGAAAGTACCAGGTCGAACCAGAGTCGGAAAGGGGCGACGAGGCGGTGTCCTCATAGGTCGGCGCGGCCAGGCTGGGGCCCGCGCCGGCCTATGGGGGCACGCCCTCGTGCGTCTCCTCCACTCCGTTTCGATCTCGTAATTTTTCATATTTTCCAAAAACAGCAAAAAATATTGTTCGGAAAGTAAATTGCGAACTTTTCATTACCAGTACTGTTACCTATTCAAAGTCAAGTTCTGGCGGACTGTCAATTTGTCCTTTGATGAAAGCCTCCGGTGTTTTCACTTGAATAATATCAACATCAACATTATAAGAATCACCCGAGATATAATGCTTGAGTCTTTGTCCATTCACCACTTGCGTAGCATTGCCTTGGAGAGAGCTAATTTTAATTGCTCCCGAACGATACACCTCCTCAACAACATATGGTCCTTCCCATTTCGAGAGTAATTTCCCCGCAAAGAATCTGAGACGAGACCGATACAATAGGACTTTATCCCCAATATTAAACTCTCTTTTGATAATCCTTCTATCATGCCATTTCTTAACTTTCTCTTTAAAGAGTTTAGCATTTTCATAAGCTTCACTTCTCCATTCATCTAGTGAACTTAATTGCAGCAACCTCTTATTACCGGCTAATTTAGGATCTTTATTTAGTTCTCTAACAGCCCAATAAGCTTTGTGCTCTAGTTCTAAAGGTAAATGACAAGCTTTTCCATAAACCATTTTATAAGGTGACATTCCCATGGGGTTTTTATAAGCAGTTCTATAAGCCCATAGTGCTTCTTTCAATTTACTAGCCCAATTCTTTCTAGATTTATTAACGGTCTTTCCCAAAATAGATTTAATCTCTCTATTTGATAATTCTACTTGACCACTAGTTTGAGGGTGATAAGCGGAAGCAATTCTATGATTAATTCCATACTTAGCAAGAGTTTTTCTAAAACCTCCATGAATAAAATGAGAACCTCCATCAGTCATAATATATCTAGGAACTCCAAATCTAGGAAAAATAATATCTAAAAGCATTTTTAAAGAAGTTTCACCATCAGCACTTTTTGTGGGTATAGCTTCTACCCATTTAGTAACATAATCAACAGACAACAAGTATATGAGTGTTACCTTCTGGAGAGGGAAAAGGTCCCATGAAGTCAAATCCCCAACAATCGAACGGTTCAATAACAAGAGTATAATTCATAGGCATTTCATTACGTCTGGAGATATTACCAACCCTTTGGCATTCGTCACAAGATAAAATAAACTTTCTCGCATCCTTGAAGAGAGTTGGCCAATAAAAACCTGATTGTAGAACCTTTTGCGCGGTTCTATCTCCGGCGTGATGTCCTCCATAAGCACTACCATGACATTTACTCAATATCTCTTGTTGTTCATATTCAGGAACACACCTTCGCAGAATACCATCCACTCCTTCTTTATATAAGTGTGGGTCATCCCAAAAATAATGCCTCAAGTCATAAAAGAATTTCCTCCTTTCCTGAGCTGAAAAGGTTGGAGGCAAGTACTTGGAAACAATAAAGTTAGCATAATCAGCGTACCAAGGACTGTCTCGCGAGCTCACCTTTATTACAGCCAATTGTTCATTTGGAAAACTATCATTAACAGGAACAGGATCATAAGCAATATTTTCCAATCTAGACAAATTATCAGCAACAGGATTATCAGCACCTTTCCTATCTACAATATGTAAATCAAATTCTTGCAAAAGAACTACCCATCTAATAAGCCTTGGCTTAGCATCTTTCTTTGTCATAAGGTATCTAATTGCAGCATGATCAGTATGAATCGTAACTTTTGAATCAACAATATAAGATCTAAACTTATCACAAGCAAAGACTATAGCTAATAATTCTTTTTCGGTTGTAGCATAATTTCTTTGAGCAGACATCAAGAGTCTTGCTAGCATAATGAATAACATTCAGCTTTTTATCTACTCGCTGTCCAAGAACAGCGCCTACAAGCAAAATCACTAGCATCACACATAATTTCAAATGGTAAGTTCCAATCGGGAGGTTCAACTATAGGAGCAGCTTGTTAAGGCTTTCTTTAGAGTTTCAAAAGCTTCCTTACAATCATCATCAAAAACAAAAGGTACATCTTTTTGAAGAAGATTAGTAAGAGGCTTTGAAATCTTGGAGAAATCTTTAATAAATCTCCTATAAAACCCAAGCATGACCAAGAACACTACGAATACCTTTAACATCCCTCGGATAGGGCATCTTCTCAATGGCTTCAACTTTAGCTCTATCAACTTCAATACCTCTCTCGGAAATTTTATGTCCCAATACAATTCCTTCATTAACCATAAAGTGGCATTTCTCCCAATTAAGAACAAGGTTAGTTTCTTCACATCTCTGCAAAACTTTATCAAGGTTTCGCAAGCAATTATCGAAAGAATTACCATAGACAGAAAAATCATCCATGAATACCTCTACAATACTCTCGCAAAAGCCATGAAAAATAGCAGACAAGCATCTTTGAAAAGTAGCAGGAGCATTACATAAACCAAAAGGCATACGTCTATAAGCATAAGTTCCATAGGGACAAGTGAAAGTGGTTTTCTCTTGATCTTTAGCTTTAACAGACAATTTGTGAAAACCCGGAATAACCATCAAGAAAGCAAAAATGAGTATTTTTAGACAATCTTTCTAGCATTTGATCAATAAATGGTAAAGGGTAATGATCTTTCTTAGTAACTTTATTAACTTTTCGAAAATCAATGCACATTCTATACCCTACAACTACTCTTTGAGGGATGAGCTCATCATTATCATTAGGCACAACAGTCATTCCTCCTTTCTTAGGAACGCAATGAACAGGACTAACCCATCTACTATCAGCAATAGGATATATAATACCAGCTTCAAGAAGTTGTAATACCTCATTTCTTACCACATCCTTCATCTTAGGAATTAGACGACGCCGAGGTTCAACAACGGGCTTCGCATCATCTTCCATATTAATGGCGTGTTGGCAAATAGAGGGAGAAATCCCCTTCAAGTCATCAAGAGTATAGCCAATAGCACCTCGGTGTTTCTTCAATATTTGCAATAATCTTTCTTCTTCAAACTCTGTAAGCTTAGAACTAATAATAACAGGATATATTTTCTTATCATCAATATGAGCATATTTAAGATTATCAGGCAAAGGCTTTAAATCAAAAACAGGATCTTCCTTTGGTGGTGGTGTTGTACCCAAATCTTCCACCGGTAAATCATGCTTGAGAATAGGTTGGCGAAGAAAAATCTCCTCAAGCTCATCTCTTTCTTTCCTAAAAACTTCACTCTCGCTATTCTCCAAATGTTGCTGCAAAGGATTATTAGGAACAAGAACAATAGATGCACACTGCTCCATTTTAAAATCATTACTAGGCAAATTAGCTTTATAAGGAGTTTTGGTAAATTTAGAGAAGTTAAACTCATAAGATTCACCAGCAAATTTAGTCAAAATTTTCTCTTTCTTGCAATCTATAATAGCTCCACAAGTATTTAGAAAAGGTCTACCAAAAATGATAGGACAATAATCACTAGCAGCAGAACCAAGTACCAAAAAGTCAGCAGGATATTTAATCTTACCACATAGAACTTCCACATCTCAAACAATACCAATTGGAGAAATAGTTTCTCTATTAGCCAGCTGAATAATATCCTGCTAATATAAGCTTAATAGCACCAATATCACATAAACCATAATAGCAATGATCACCAATTCTAACAGATAGCATAGGAACACTAACTTGTTTGGGTTTATTAGGATGTGAAACAATATTAGAAGCATCTTCACAGAAAATAATATGACCATCCTCCACATTTTCAGTCACAAGATCTTTAACTATTGCAACAAGCAGGTTCAACTTTTATTTGTTCTTCGGGTTCTATAGGTTTCTTTTCACTTTTATGAACCGCACTATTTATAACAGAGTACTCCTTCATTTTAGCGGGGAAAGGAGTTTTTTCAATATAAGCTTCAGGAATAACATGATCAGCAGTTTCAACTACAACACATTTATTAATAGATGAATCAATTTTATCTTTATACGGTTCATGATACTTATCAAAATTCTTCTTAGGCAATTCATAATGAGAGGAAAAATCTTTATAAAGGTTTGCAGCAACTTGAGAATCAAGACCATATGTAGCACTCATATTACGAAATTTATCAGTATCCATAAAAGCTTCAATGCATTTATAATCATAAATTATACCTGATTCTCTATCCTTGTCGTTCTCCCAACCTTCGTATTTTCTTGGATCTGATCAAGAAGGTCCCTTTTAAACTCTTCTTTGTTGCATGTAAATGATCCAGAACAAGAAGTATCCAGCAAGGTCTTGTCTTGAAAAGAAAGTCTTGCATAGAAATTATCAATAATAACATTACCAGGAAGCTCATGAATGGGGCATTTGAGCATTAAAGACTTCAATCTCCCCCAAGCTTGGGCAATACTTTCTCCATCATGAGGCCAAAAATTATATATGCGATTCCGATCTTTGTGAATCTCACTTGGAGGATAGAACTTAGAATAAAACCGGGGCACAATATCATTCCATTCAAGAGAATCCCCATTACCCAGTAATTTATACCAATGCGCCGCTTTACCAGACAGCGATATAGAGAATAGTTTCTTCCTCACTTCATCCATAGCAATACCTGCACATTTGAATAACCCGCATAATTCATGCAAAAACAGTAAATGATCACCAGGATGGACAGTTCCATCCCCTTCATAGCGGTTATCCATATCACGTTCAATAATTTTCATAGGTATTTTATATGGTATTACTTCCTCACCTGGCGCCTCATCCACTACCGTTGCAGTAGTAGTAGATTTCCCAAATAGAAATTGAAGAGAAGATCTCTCCATAATGACTTATAGCAGCAGAGCAGAAATAAAATCAGCACAAACAAGTAAAGGTTTTCCTTACCAATAGCGCTTCACTCCCCGGCAACGGCGCCAGAAAATAGTCTTGATGACCCACAAGTATAGGGGGTGTATCGTAGTATCTTCGATAAGTAAGAATGTCGATCCCAACGAGGAGCAGAAGGTGTTGACAAGCAGGCGAAAGGGGCTGTGGGGCCCCCACACCACAAGGTGGCGCGGCCAGGCCATGGGCCGCGCCGGCCTGTGGTCTGGCCCCACCTTGGGTCCCCTCGACTCCCCCTTCTGGCTTTCTCCGTCATCTGGAAAAATAGGATTTTTGGTGTAATTTCCTTCCACAGTTGATCTTCCTAAATATTGCATCCTAACGGTGCTTTTTCCAGCAGAATCCTGGCTCCGGTGCGCGATCTCCAAATAATCATGAAACATGCAAAATAGATGAAATAACATAAGTATTGTGTCCCAATATGAAATATATCAATGAATAACAGCAAATTATGATATAAAATAGTGATGCAAATTGGACGTATCATTGACCCAAAGCAAAATAAAGTATACTGAGTGCTATTTTGCAGGTGTTAGCCCTTGAGCTTTATGTCGATAACTATTTTGCACCACTGTTTTATTTTTGCGAGGTGTTTTGCACCAAGGCGAGATATTTTGCAAGTTGTATTCATCGACATTATATATATATTGTATCTTCTGGGTATAAGCCCCCGAGCCTGTCGAAAAGATATATGATTCAACTATCTTTATTATATTGCAGCACCGCGAGCCCGCCTCATTAAAAACCTTTTCCGGCCCCACTCGGTGCCCTGAAAAAGGAAAAGAGTGCGTCTGAAAACTCGCGGGCATTTCAGTACATTGTATTTTTACAAGGAGAGCCATATTTCGGCACTAGGCGTAGAAACGCCTTAGCTGCGCTACGTTCCAGGGGTTTTTCTCGGGAACCCCTGTCTTCTTATCTTTGATCCTATATGCTCCTCCTTCGATTACTTCTGTGACGACGTAAGGGCCAAGCCATGGCGACTCGAGTTTTTCAGTACGATCTTGATTGAGTCGCAGAACTAAGTCTCCAACTTGAAAGGACCTTGGTCGCAAACGTCGACTGTGGTAATTTTTCAGGTCTTGCTGATATTTAGTGACCCTTGACAGTACTTCGTCTCGAGCTTCGTCGAGTGCGTCAACGTCGTCTTCCAATGCTCTCCTGGAAGCTTCTTCATTGTATTCCGTGACTCTCGGAGAGTCGTGCTCTATTTCTATCGGCAGCACTGCCTCTGCCCCATGGACCAGGAAAAACGGAGTCTCCTGTGTCGCTGTATTTGGCGTTGTTCGGATGCTCCATAACACGCTCGACAGCTCTTCTGGCCAAGTGTGTCGAGCTTTTTCCAGTGGCCCTAACAAACGCTTCTTGATGCCATTGCAGATGATATCATTGGCTTTCTCGACTTGGCCATTGGTTTGAGGATGCGTGACTGACGCGAAGTGCAATTTGATGCCCACCTCTGCACAATACGCCTTGAATTCCTTGGATGTGAAGTTACTGCCATTGTCCGTGACAATGCTATGAGGTACTCCAAATCGAAAAACAATGCTCTTCACAAACTTTATGGCTGACGCTGCATCTGGTGAATTTATCGGCTTCGCTTCTATCCACTTGGTGAATTTGTCGACAGCGACGAGCATATACTCGTATCCTCCTGGTGAGGCTTTGTGTAACTTTCCCACCATGTCGAGACCCCATTGAGCGAAGGGACAAGATAAGGGTATTGGCATTAGTTCCGCTGCCGGAGAGTGAGGCTTTGCGGCAAATCTCTGGCACGCATCGCAAGTTCGCACTATCTCCTTCGCGTCCTCAATTGTTGTTAACCAGTAAAATCCAGCTCGAAAAACCTTGGCCGCGATAGCTCGGCTACTTGCGTGATGACCGCATACTCCTTCGTGTACTTCTTTCAGAATTATTCTTCCTTCTTCGGGTGTAACGCATCTTTGTAACACACCCGAGATACTTCATTTGTATAGCTCTCCTTTGATCACAGTGAAAGCTTTGGAACGCCTAATAACTCGCCTTGCTTCAACTGGATCGTCGGGTATTGTTTTTCTTAGGATGTATGATATGTATGCCTGCATCCATGGAATTTGTACCATTAGTACTAGATCCTGATCCTCTTCTTCTTCTTCCAGTGTTTCTTGCACCGCCCCCGAGGATTTTTCATCCTTCTCCTTCTTTTTTGATTTCTTCGGCTTTGTGAATCTCTCTGTGATCTCTTCCCAGAACACACCTGGAGGAATCGCGAGACACTGCGACCCGATGTTTGCGAGAACATTGGCTTCATCATTGCTTAACCTGCTGATGTGGTTTACCTCGCATCCATCAAACAGTTTCTCCAGCTCGTTATACATTTCTTTGTACGCCACCATGCTATCGTTGATTGCATCACATTGGTTCATGACTTGTTGGGCCACCAATTGTGAGTCGCCAAAGATTTTTAGTCGAGTTGCGCCACAAGCTTTCGCCATCTTCATCCCATGTATAAGAGCTTCGTATTCTGCCTCGTTGTTGGACGCGTTTGGGAACGTCATCCGTAAGACATACTTTAATTTGTCGCCTTCAGGTGATACGAGAATCACGCCTGCTCCATCTTCATCCCATGTATAAGAGCTTCGTATTCTGCCTCGTTGTTGGACGCGTTTGGGAACGTCATTCGTAAGACATACTTTAATTTGTCGCCTTCAGGTGATACGAGAATCACGCCTGCTCCAGCTCCCTCTAATCTCTTGGATCCATCGAAGTTCATGGTCCAAGTTCTCGATAAGTCCGGAGGTCCCGTATTTTGCAACTCCATCCACTCTGCGATGAAGTCTGGCAAAATTTGCGACTTTATTGCTTTTCTTTTTTCATACGTGATGTCCCGAGGGGAAAGTTCTATTCCCCAAAGAGAGACACGGCCTGTAGCTTCTGGATTGTTTAGTATATTGGATAGAGGCGCCTCGTTGACCACTATTATCGGATGCGCCGAAAAATAGTGCCGCAATTTTCTTGCGGTTGTAAACACTCCGTATGCTAGCTTTTGGTACTGCGGGTACCGCTGTTTTGAAGGCGATAAAACTTCACTGATGAAGTATACCGGTCTCTGCACTCCATGGAGTTTTCCTTCTTCTTCTCTTTCGACAACTAGCGCCGTACTGACCACCTGGGGTGTAGTCGCAATATACAACAGGAGTGGTTCCTTCTCTTTTGGCGCCACCAAGATTTGGTGGTGTCGAAATTGTCCGTTTGAGATCCTCGAAGGCTCTATCTGCCTCTTCGTTCCACTGGAACTTTTCTCCTTGTTTAATTAAGGCGTAGAACGGTAGCAACTTTCCTCCCAGCCTGGCGACGAATCTGCTTAAAGCTGCGACTCGCCCAGTTAACTGCTGTATTTCTTTCAACTTTGTTGGCTTCCTCATTGTTACGATAGCTTGGATTTTTTCGGGATTCGCTTCAATCCCTCTTGCTGAAACCAGGAACCCAAGAAGTTCTCCCGCAGGAACGCCGAAAGAACATTTTGTCGGATTCAGCTTGAGACAAAATTTGTCGAGGTTGTCGAAGGTTTCTTTCAAATCCTCGATCAACGTTGCCCCCTTTTTTGAAGTTATAACGACATCATCAATGTACACTTGTACGTTTTTTCCTATCTGTGTTGCTAGGCACTTCTGCATCATCCGCTGATATGTTGCTCCCGCGTTTTTCAAACCAAAAGGCATTGTTCTGTAACAAAACACGCCATATGGTGTGATGAACGCTGTCTTGGCCTCGTCATCTTCTTTTAGTCGGATCTGGTTATAACCAGAATATGCGTCCAAAAAGGAAAGACGTTCACATCCTGCCGTGGAGTCGATAATTTGATCGATCCTTCGGAGGGGAAAGTGATCCTTTGGACAATGTTTATTTAGACACGTAAAGTCGACACACATGCGAAGGACTTTCTTGTTTTTCTTCGGCACCATCACTGGGTTAGCTACCCACGTGGCCTCTTGATGTCTACGGGTGCTTCTATTCTTGTAGACACTGTTGGGCCTCCAAGAGCAGAGGTTTGTAGAACAGCAGCAAGTTTCCCTTAAGTGGATCACCCAAGGTTTATCGAACTCAGGGAGGAAGAGGTCAAAGATATCCCTCTCAAGCAACCCTGCAACCACAAAGCAAGAAGTCTCTTGTGTCCCCAACACACCTAATAGGTGCACTAGTTCGGCGAAGAGATAGTGAAATACAAGTGGTATGAATGAATATGAGCAGTAGTACGGCGCCGTAAAAGTGCTTGGCCGGCGTGCAGTTGATGGTAGTAATATTGCGGGAAGTAAACATGCAGTAGAACAGTAAACAAGCAGCGATAACAGTATTTAGGAACAAGGCCTAGGGATCATACTTTCACTAGTGGACACTCTCAACATTGATCACATAACAGAATAAATAGATAGATGCTAGACTCTACACCCTCTTGTTGGATGATGAACACCACTAACTGTGTAGGATTACACGAACCCTCAATGCCGGAGTTAACAAGCTCCACAATATTCAATGTTCATATTTAAATAACCTTAGAGTGCATGACAGATCAACATAACCAAACCAAGTACTAACATAGCATGCACACTGTCACCATCACACTATGAAGGAGGCATAGATCACATCAATACTATCATAGTAATAATTAACTCCATAACCTACAAGAGATTATGATCATAATCTATGACAAGAACTACACGATGCACACACTGTCACCATTACACCATGCAGGAGGAATAGACTACTTTAATAACATCACAAGAGTAGCACATAGATAAATTGTGATACAAAACACATTGCAATCATAAAGGGATATAAATAAGCACTTCACTATGCCATTCATAACAGTGAATAAGTATTCTGTGAAATATAGCCTAAGAGACCCACACGGTGCACACACTGTCACCTTTACACACGTGGGACAAGGAGTCTCCGGAGATCACATAAGTAAAATCCAATTGACTAGCATCATGACATCTAGATTACAAGCATCATCATATGAATCTCAATCATGTAAGGCAGCTCATGAGATTATTGTATTGAAGTACATAGGAGAGAGATGAACCACATAGCTACCGGTACAGCCCTTAGCCTCGATGGAGAACTACTCCCTCCTCATGGGAGACAGCAGCGGTGATGAAGATGGCGGTGGTGTCGATGGAGGAGCCTTCCGGGGCACTTCCCCGTCCCGGCGGCGTGCCGGAACGGAGACTCCTGTCCCCGCGATCTTGGCTTCGCGATGGCGGCGGCTCTGGAAGGTTTCTCGTACCGTGGCTTTTTTCGTATCGTGTTTTAGGTCAGGGACCTTTATATAGGCGAAGAGGCGGCGTCAGAAGGTCAACGAGGCGACGACACAACAGGGGGGTGCGGGCCCCCCCTTGGCCGCGCCGGCCTATCGTCTGGTGGGCCTGTGGCCCCCTCCGGCGACTCTCGGTGTTCCGGAAGCTTCGTGGAAAAATAGGATGCCGGGCATTGATTTCGTCTCGATTCCGAGAATATTTCCTTACTAGGATTTCTGAAACCAAAAACAGCAGAAAACAGGAACTGGCCCTTCGGCATCTCGTCAATAGGTTAGTTCCGGAAAACGCATAATAATGACATATAATGTGTATAAAACATGTAGGTATCATCAATAAAGTAGCATGAAACATAAGAAATTATAGATACGTTTGAGACGTATCAAGCATCCCCAAGCTTAGTTCCTACTCGTCCTCGAGTAGGTAAACGATAACAATGATAATTTCTTAAGTGACATGCCATCATAACCTTGATCATACTATTGTAAGCATATGTAATGAATGCAGCGACAAAACAATGGTAATGACATGAGTAAACAAATGAATCATAAAGCAAAGACTTTTCATCAATAGTACTTCAAGACAAGCATCAATAAGTCTTGCATAAGAGTTAGCTCGTAAAGCAATAATTCAAAGTAGAGGTATTGAAGCAACACAAAGGAAGATTAAGTTTCAGCGGTTGCTTTCAACTTATAACATGTATATCTCATGGATATTGTCAATATAAAGTAATATAACAAGTGCAATATGCAAGTATGTAGGAATCAATGCACAGTTCACACAAGTGTTTGCTTCTTGAGGTGGAAAGAGATAGGTGAACTGACTCAACATAAAAGTAAAAGAAAGGCCCTTCGCAGAGGGAAGCATTGATTGCTATATTTGTGCTAGAGCTTTGGTTTTGAAAACAAGAAACAATTTTGTCAACGGTAGTAATAAAGCATATGTGTTATGTAAATTATATCTTACAAGTTGCAAGCCTCATGCATAGTGTACTAATAGTGCCCGCACCTTGTCCTAATTAGCTTGGATTAACACGGATTATCATTGCATGACATATGTTTCAACCAAGTGTCACAAAGGGGTACCTCTATGCCGCCTGTACAAGGGTCTAAGGAGAAAGTTCGCATTGGATTTCTCGCTTTTGATCATTCTTCAACTTAGACACCCATACCGGGACAACATAGACAACAGATAATGGACTCCTCTAATGCTTAAGCATTCAACAACAGTTAATATTCTCATAAGAGATTGAGGTTTTATGTCCAAACTGAAACTTCCACCATGAATCATGGCTTTAGTTAGCGGCCCAATGTTCTTCTCTAACAGTATGCATACTCAAACCATTTGATTGTGAAAACCGCCCTTACTTCAGACAAGACGGACATGCATAGCAACTCACATGATATTCAACAAAAGTAAAAAGTTGATGGCGTCCCCAGGAACATGGTTATCGCACAACAAGCAACTTATTAAGAAATAAGACACATAAGTACATATTCTTCACCACGATAGTTTTTAAGCTATTTTGTCCCATGAGCTATATATTGTAAAGGTAAAGAATGGAATTTTAAAGGTAGCACTCAAGCAATTTACTTTGGAATGGCGGAGAAATACCATGTAGTAGGTAGATATGGTGGACACAAATGGCATAGTGGTTGGCTCAAGGATTTTGGATGCATGAGAAGTATTCCCTCTCGATACAAGGTTTAGGCTAGCAAGGTTTATTTGAAACAAACACAAGGATGAACCGGTGCAGCAAAACTCACATAAAAGACATATTGTAAACATTATAAGACTCTACACCGAGTTCCTTGTTGTTCAAACTCTTTACTAGAAATTATCTAGACCTTAGAGAGACCAATTATGCAAACCAAATTTTAGCAAGCTCTATGTATTTCTTCATTAATAGGTGCAAAGTATATGATGCAAGAGCTTAATCATGAGCACAACAATTGCCAAGTATCAAATTATTCAAGACATTTTAGAATTACTACATGTAGCATTTCCCATTTCCAACCATATAACAATTAACGAAGCAGTTTCAACCTTCGCCATGAACATTAAAAGCTAAGAACACATGTGTTCATATGAACCAGCGGAGCGTGTCTCTCTCCCTCACAAGCATTTATTCAAACAAAAACAGAAACAAAAACAAACAGACGCTCCAAATAAAGTACAAAAGATGTGACCGAATAAAAATATAGTTTCAAGAGAAGAAACCTGATAAGTTGTCGATGAAGAAGGGGATGCCTTGGGCATCCCCAAGCTTAGATGCTTGAGTCTTCTTGAAATATGCAGGGATGAACCACGGGGGCATCCCCAAGCTTAGAGCTTTCACTCTTCTTGATCACGTTGTATCATCCTCTTCTCTTGACCCTTGAAAACTTCCTCCACACCAAACTTTAAGAAAACTCATTAGAGGGTTAGTGCACAATCAAAAATTCACATGTTCAGAGGTGACACAATCATTCTTAACACTTCTGGACATTGCACAAAACTTCTGAAAGTTAATGGAACAAAGAAACTCATTCAACTTAACAAAAGCGGCAATGCGAAATAAAAGGAAGAATCTGTCAAAAACAGAACAGTCCGTAAAGACGAACCTGGAAGGGGCACTTAACTTGCTCAAACGGAAAAACTCAAAACTAATGAAAGTTGCGTACATATCTGTGGATCACACACGTAAATTTGCAGATTTTTTTGATTTTTTTACAGAGACTTCTGCGCGAATTCGTGACAGACAGTAATGCTGTTTCTGCGCAGCAATCCAAATCTAGCATCAACTTTACCATAGAGACTTTACTTGGCACAAAAACATGATAAGGAGAGGTTGCTACAGTAGTAAACAACTTCCAAGACTCAACAAAACAAAAATTGATGTAGTAAAATAAACACATGGGTTATCTCCCAAGAATTTCTTTCTTTATAGCCATTAAGATGGGCTCAGTAATTTTAATGATGCCCTTGCAAGAAGTAGTAGTTGAAGCAAAAGAGAGCATCAAGAGGCAAATTCAAAACAAATTTAAGTCTAACATGCTTCCTATGCATAGGAATCTTGTAAATAAACAAGTTCATGAAGAGCAAAGTAACAAGCATAGGAAGATAAAACCAGTGTAACTTCAAAAATTTCAGCATATAGAGAGGTGTTTTAGTAACATGAAAATTTCTACAACCATATTTTCCTCTCTCATAATAACTTTCAGTAGCAACATGAGCAAACTCAACAATATAACTATCACATAAAGCATTCTTATCATGAGTCTCATGCATAAAATTATTACTCTCCACATAAGCATAATCAATTTTATTAGTTGTAGTGGGAGCAAATTCAACAAAGTAGCTATCATTATTATTCTCATCATCAAATATAGGAGGCATATTTTAATCATAATCAAATTTATCCTCCATAACAAAGTGTACTAAAAGACCAATATCATTATAATCATCATAAATAGGAGGCAAAGTATCATCAAAGTAAATTTTCTCCTCAATGCTTGGGGGACTAAAAATATCATGCTCATCAAAGCCAGCTTCCCCAAGCTTAGAATTTTCCATATCATTAGCAACAATGGTGTTCAAAGCGTTCATACTAATGTGTTCCATAGGTTTTTTAATTTTCGCATCAAACCATCCATGTCTTAAATCAGGAAATAGAATAAGAAGCTCATTGTTGTCCATTATGCCTAACTAGTGTAAACAAGAAACAAAAAGATGCAATTGCAGGATCTAAAGGAAATAGCTTCGAGCACACACACAACGGCGCCGTAAAAGTACTTTACCCGGGACCGAAGTATGAGAGCCTTTTACCTTTCCTCCCCGGCAACGGCGCCGTAAAAGTGCTTGATGTCTACGGGTGCTTCTATTCTTGTAGACAGTGTTGGGCCTCCAAGAGCAGAGGTTTGTAGAACAGCAAGCAAGTTTCCTTAAGTGGATCACCCAAGGTTTATCGAACTCAGGGAGGAAGAGGTCAAAGATATCCCTCTCAAGCAACCCCGCAACCACAAAGCAAGAAGTCTCTTGTGTCCCCAACACACCTAATAGGTGCACTAGTTCGGCGAAGAGATAGTGAAATACAAGTGGTATGAATGAATATGAGCAAGTAGTACGGCGCCGTAAAAGTGCTTGCTGGCGTGCAGTTAATGGTAGTAATATTGCAGGAAGTAAACATGCAACAGAACAGTAAACAAGCAGCGATAACAGTATTTAGGAACAAGGCCTAGGGATCATACTTTCACTAGTGGACACTCTCAACATTGATCACATAACAGAATAAATAGATAGATGCTAGACTCTACACCCTCTTGTTGGATGATGAACACCACTAACTCTGTAGGATTACACGAACCCTCAATGCCGGAGTTAACAAGCTCCACAATATTCAATGTTCATATTTAAATAACCTTAGAGTGCATGACAGATCAACATAACCAAACCAAGTACTAACATAGCATGCACACTGTCACCATCACACTATGAAGGAGGCATAGATCACATCAATACTATCATAGTAATAATTAACTCCATAACCTACAAGAGATTATGATCATAATCTACGACAAGAACTACACGATGCACACACTGTCACCATTACACCATGCAGGAGGAATAGACTACTTTAATAACATCACAAGAGTAGCACATAGATAAATTGTGATACAAAACACATTGCAATCATAAAGGGATATAAATAATCACTTCACTATGCCATTCATAACAGTGAATAAGTATTCTGTGAAATATAGCCTAAGAGACCCACACGGTGCACACACCGTCACCTTTACACACGTGGGACAAGGAGTCTCCGGAGATCACATAAGTAAAATCCACTTGACTAGCATAATGACATCTGGATTACAAGCATCATCATATGAATCTCAATCATGTAAGGCAGCTCATGAGATTATTGTATTGAAGTACATAGGAGAGAGATGAACCACATAGCTACCGGTACAGCCCTTAGCCTCGATGGAGAACTACTCCCTCCTCATGGGAGACAAGCAGCGGTGATGAAGATGGCGGTGGTGTCGATGGAGGAGCCTTCCGGGGCACTTCCCCGTCCCGGCGGCGTGCCGGAACGGAGACTCCTGTCCCCCGGATCTTGGCTTCGCGATGGCGGCGGCTCTGGAAGGTTTCTCGTACCGTGGCTTTTTTCGTATCGTGTTTTAGGTCAGGGACCTTTATATAGGCGAAGAGGCGGCGTCAGAAGGTCAACGAGGCGACGACACAACAGGGGGCGCGGGCCCCCCCTTGGCCGCGCCGGCCTATCGTCTGGTGGGCCTGTGGCCCCCCTCTGGCGACTCTCGGGTGTTCTGGAAGCTTCGTGGAAAAATAGGATGCTGGGCATTGATTTCGTCCGATTCCGAGAATATTTCCTTACTAGGATTTCTGAAACCAAAAACAGCAGAAAAACAGGAACTGGCCCTTCGGCATCTCGTCAATAGGTTAGTTCCGGAAAACGCATAATAATGACATATAATGTGTATAAAACATGTAGGTATCATCAATAAAGTAGCATGGAACATAAGAAATTATAGATACGTTTGAGACGTATCACCTCTGTAGATATTTCTTTAATGAAACCAGCTTCTCTGAGTCGATCAATTTCTGATAGCATGGCTGTGCGGTTTGGTTCCGAAAAATGCCGCAAAGGTTGTTTGATTGGTCTTGCTATTGGGTCCAAGTTTAGGTGGTGCTCGGCAAGTTCCCTGGGTACTCCTGGCATGTCAGCTGGACACCATGCGAATATTTTCCAGTGCTCACGGAGGAACTCGACGAGCGCGCTTTCCTATGCGAGGTCCATGTTTGTCGCGATGGACGTCGTTTTCTTCGGGTCTGTCGGGTGAATCTGCACTTCCTTGGAGTCTTTCGTCGTGTTAAAGGTCGATTCCTTGTTAGGCCTCCCTACATCTGGCGCGGTCTCGATGATTCAGAAAGCTAGACCATCTAACAGAGCACAGATGGTCTAGCTTTCTGAATCATCGAGACCGCGCCATTGCAGTTAGGATCAACATATGGAGGTGGGTGTGGTGCTGCCGCTATTCTGAGCTGGTGTCGATTTTTGTCCGTGATCGCGGGGGGAGGCGGTAACTGAATCTCACTCCTAGGCCCTTGCGGGTTTCTATTTGCTGCTTGAGCATTGGCTATCCTTGCGACTCGCAGCATTGCTTGAAAATTTCGGCAGTCCTTCTGCAGATGTCCCGACTGCCTTCTTCCATTGTTGTCGAGATAAAAATGCATCTGGCATGGCCCGTTCATCATATCTTCGGGAGTTACGAAAGGTCTTTGAAACCTTGAGCCGCTATTTTGCCTGTTATTTCGGGGATCATCTCTGTTGTCACTTCGTTGCTCATTACTTCTTTGATATTCCTCTCTATTGTTTCCTCCGTTATTTCCTCGAAAACCAGCCGATATTTGGCTAGGAGCATCGTAATTCGAAAACTGCCGAGAAAATCGCCTTCTATTTTGAAAGTTTCGGTTGCGGTCTTCCTCTGGTGACCTGTGTCGCTTGTTATGAACAGCATCTTCTCCGTCTGCCCATCTGTTTGCTATCTCCATCAATGCTGACACTGTCCTTGGGTTAGTTCGCCCCAAGTCCTCGACGAAATCTCCTCGCCGAATTCCTGCCACAAACGCATCTATTGCTCTTTCGCCAGATATGTTTTCTGCCGAGTTTTTGATGATGTTCCATCTTTGGATGTACTTTCTCATCGATTCGTCATGTTTTTGTCGACACGACCTCAACTCTTCAAGTGATGCTATTTTTTTGCAAGTTGATCGGAAGTTCTTGACGAACACATCCTCAAAACTGTCCCAGCTGTCGATGGATCCTGGAGGAAGTTTCTTTATCCAAGATCTTGCGGCTCCGCTCAGGTGTATCTGAATACTCTGCATTGCTGTTGCCCTGGTGCCACCTATCAATTTCACCGTCTCTAGATAATCGACTAACCAATCCTCAGGATCTTGCAGGCCATCGAACTTCTTGAAACTATCGGGTAACTTAAACCCTGACGGGACTCGAGTTTTTCGAACTCGTCTCGTAAAACACGGGAGTCCACACATATCCTCCTCGGCAACTTCTGGTGAATACCGATGTTCTCTTCTTTCTTGTCGTGCTCTATCCACTCTTGCCTGAGTCGTTGTGTCTCTAACTCCACTTGCTCTCGGTGGATCTTGCACTGCTGTGGTAGGTCTCGGACTATTTTGCCTTGCAGTTCCTTCGGGAGGTGTAGCTGCGAATGCTGCTCCCATGGCTCCGCATCCCGCCATGGCCATGTTATACAACGCTTCTCTTGGATCTCCGGGAGGTGGTCTAGATGCTAAGATGAAAGCTTGCGTCGCCATATACCCTGCTTCCGGTGTTTTTGGGATAATATTCCCCCTCGTGTCGATTGACATAAAGGACATGTCGAGGTTTTGGATTAGAGTCTCTCTTTCTGCTTCAGGTATGTTTTGTAGCCGAGATCTTGCTCTCCTACGAGCTTCTCTATGACTATCTCCCGAAGTTCCTGACTGTCGACTCAGCTCCGCTCTTCGCCTGCTTGATGCGGAAGCTGCCTCCCTTCTTCTGTTCAAAGCAGCTGTCTGTTTTTCCAATTCCCTTCCTGCTCTGGCGAGCCTATATTGATATGCTTGCAGTTCTTCCACCGTGGCGGTTGTCTCCATTGGTTCAGAACCATCCATAGCTTTCGCAGCTCTATCCCATGCTGCTTGTGGAAGTTGAACTCTGACACGTGGTGTGGGCCCGACATATTTAGTGCCCAAACCTCGCCTTAGATCTGAGGGATCGACATAGGGATTTCCCAAATCGTCGAAAGCCTCTGATGTTTCCTCTTGATCGCGACTCGCTTCTCCAATGGCATAAACTTGATGATATTTTGGATTTTTCACTTTGTTGGGTTTTGTGACACCATCATATAGACTGGTGAAGACCTTGCCTATAGATGTGGATCTGTCGATGAAGTTGAAGCTGTCGACGCTGCTCGAGTCATCGCTTATATCTGAGTCCGCAGATGACTCGAAGGATATGTCGCTGAAGAGCTTGACGAGTTTTTCACTTGCCCTGTTGCTGATGAAGCGTGGCGATGAAATTTCATCGCTTGACTCTGTTGACGATGTTGAGTTTGAAATATCGGGATCGACCGCCGACAATCCCGACGAGATCGGAATTTCGAGACGATATGATCCTTCCTTCTCGACGCAGAAGTGGAACTCTCCAAACGTCATCTCCATGGGCTCCTCCGGATACGCATATGCATCCAAACGGGAGGGCGGGTGAGGAACAAAATCAACGAGACCAGTTTCGATCTGTTTACCTCTGTCCATGATGTTGCTTGCTACCGACGAAGTCGACGATCTTGAACGTGCCATCGAGATCAGCTCCTTGTCGCCTCTAATTCCCACAGACGGCGCCAATTGACAAGGGTTTAACTTGTCAATGCCTACAAATTGTAGACTAGGGTTTAGTTGGATGTAGAGGGCAAGTAGATCTCGAAGGTTTCAGCCGAAAAGTACTCGACGAATATGAAACTAGGGTTATGTTGACAGTAAATTCGATCCTTTCTTTGTCCCTCGACTCCCCCTTATATAGGAGGTGGAGCCGAGGGTTTCGTAATACACAAGTTTACAGAGTCCGGGAGGGTTTCTAACCCGTCCCGCAAGATTACACATATCCTTTCCTAATACAACTCTAGCTTTCCATAACAGTATCTTGGGCTCCCGAATCTTCTTATCCTTCGGGTCGTGGGCCTCCAGTAAACCCAAGGTACCATCTTCGGCAGGCCCATTGGGGATGCCTATGTCACCATGGGATCCTTATACTATTTCAGTTCATTGTCCATGTTTCACATTAATTAGTTACAAACGAATTGATGGTGTTTCATTGATGCATTGAATATTTTATTATGTTTCACAAATTGAACATGGAATCCTTCAAATGTTTCACAAGTTCACCATGGGATAATTAGAACGTCGATCGAAAAAGTTCACCATTGAATATTTCACCATTTGTGAAAGATTTAGAATGTAGATCGAAAAACTAAAACACCCTCTGATATTTTCAAAATAATGTGAGGCATGCCCATCCAAGTGAAACACTAGAAGGATTGCATGGTCAATTCATTCCTAAAGCCCGCACATTATTGAATTATGTGTGAAACACTAGCCTAATTTTGAAGTGAAACAACTAGATAATTAAATGTGAAATATTAGGGATAAGTCATGAAAACATTCATATGCTTTATGTATTACTCAACTTGTGAAAAAAACATTAATTATTGAAATAAATGTGAACCAATTGAAACTTGTACCGTACATTGATATAAACAAAGTGAAACAACAAACATCCTTTTTGAACTTATATTAAACAAACGATGACACTACATTTGATGCGGAAAAGGAAATGCCCTTCGTCCCTTCGTAATTAATACTAGCAAAGATAGGCGCGACGGCACGCCGCGCCAGTAATGGCTAACTGATAGAAAAATTGGTGAAAAATGCACTGTTTAAACTGTAAAATGTATAATAAATTGGGTTCACTGAAAAAGACGGGCTAGCAAAAACCTGTTGACCTCTACGATGCGTAGATACAGTGTTTGTGTATTGGCCCATGTAGAGTTCATTTAAATTTAGATAATGTGCCATTGTGTTTATGTTAGCCAATTGTATACTTACAATGGATAGTTCATTCGGCTACAGTTTTACTTCCTTGCGTGTGATTCCTTACTAATACAGGTTTGAACTTCACTTGAGAGATTGCATGAAATGTAAATCACACTAAATGATGGCCACGATAAAAGAAAAACTAAAGAGAAGAAGGAGCGCATTAGGAAGCCATGGAGGTCTATTCCTTTGCATTACTGTTTTATGACAGGATGAAAGAATAATACTGTAATATATTTCTTGTTTTTTCTTGATGAGTGTGGTTTGGTTTTTTGGTGGAGGAGCTTGATATGCGGTTCTCGAGTGACATGACTCTATATTTGTAGAGAAGGCTGCGAAGCTAAATGATTGTGTGAAACTAATCTGTGCAATTGTGTTTGCATGATCTTGATTTATATTTCTATTGATTTGTCATAGCAGTGAAGTGCAGAGTTTGAATTATAAGTGTGCATCGAGCAGAATATTCACTGCTAGTGATATGAACAAATAGTGGCAGAAGAGTGGCAATAACATAAATAGATGACACTGCGGTGTAGGAGATGTTTATACAGAGGATTTTTCTGTCCGTGTGGGGTGTCGATGATGGCGGCATTGCATCACTGTATTTGCTTTTTTGGTAGAATTTAATGATATTCAGACCAAACTGATATAGAGCACAAAATAGTGGATAATCAGTTGCATACCCTTGGTTACGGAGCACCAAATAGTTTACCTATCGATCATGGAGATAAAACTATTCCATGATGGACATGCACCATAACATATACATATTAGATTTTATCAACCTGCATGCTCTTTAGAAATTCTCGGTGGCAGATCTAACAGAGCTAATTGGTCTTTACTGGAGTATATACCACTGATCCGAAACTGTAATACTATTGAACAGAAAAGGAATTAAAGACGGTTCTTTGAACAGTTGTGCCATGGACTAAATCTCAAGAACTATTCTTAATGCCAGAAGTTGGAACAAATTAGAAGAATAATGTTGTCACAAGGGAACGATCATGTGGCACAAAAACTTTATTTGAATTATTATTACCACCATGCTGAAGAATTGAACATAGCAGCAGATATGAAAAATCTTCACACTATTTGTGATATTTAATCTACACCCACTTGATACCCTCTCTAATGATTCCTTTGAAGATACCCTTTCTAATGATGCAAGACATGATTTCTTAGAGAACTATCTCCCTCTCCCTTGTAGTTTTACCCACAACTGGTGGCATGTCGAAGTCTGTTACTTGGAATGTGAATCCCCTAGTAGCAAAGCTCTGGAGGTATATGACCAAAACATCATGAAGGATCTCGATAGAAGTGATTGTGAGGCAGCAAAAGTATTATTGGTCGTCATTTTTCCTAGATATTGACGTCTTAGACACTGAATAAATTATCATGCTGTCAGATCTGTCTGAATGCTCTTGGTTTGCTACTTTGTTTATATATACTCGGTGATATAGGTCCAGGCCCAGCCAAGGAGAGGCTTAAAACATTGCTAGATGAGCTTAAGAATGAGGTACTATTTCAAACTGGAAACATTGTTGATATCCGTTGGAGGATGTAGATTTAACTGGGCTGCCTATACTGTGGAAGGGCATTTTTCGTATATAAACCGAGTTATAAGAGATTCATTATACTGACTGTTCCAGTTTGAACATTGCTCAGTAGATTTGGCATGCGAAATGGCTCCTTGATTTACTTATGTTATGGGCATTATCGTGCAAACTCCGAATATCTTGACCTGACCGGCCAAGTTCGGCTCATATACATGGGGGGGGGGGGGACTTGGAGCTCCACACAGCTGTCTGAGCTTGGTGAACAAATTGTGATAGTGGTGTTTTCACTCTGATATCCTACCCGCAATTTATTCTAGAAGCATTTACAGCGGGAGCAGTAAGCAAAGCATGATGTAGTGCAGTATGAATGAAAGTAAAGGATCAGAAAATCTGCTGGACTCACAGCGATTAAGGTCAGATATCTAAATGGTGAATGGTTCTCTTTTGCTGGAAACATAAAACTGTCTTCTCATAAAGGTTCTCAATATTGGATTTTATTTCTTGCAGAGTCTCTTCCATGGAAGCAAAGAGACAGCAAGTGATGCACAAGGCAATTCAGTTGTGCTATTATTATTTTTTTGCAAGGTCAAATGCTATTGGGGGTTTTTTTTGATGAAAAGATACCTGCAAAAAAAAAATGCGTTCAGACAGATCTGACAGCATGATAACATTTGACCTTGCAAGTGATGCACAAGGCAATTCAGTTGTGCTAAAAAAAAATTTTGCAATCCCCGATTTCCATTAAAAGAAACCAGCTACAATGTCTCAGCCAGAAGGCAACATCCACCAAAACGTATGCCCACCAAAGGTATCTGACCAAAAGAAAGTAAGAAGAAGCTACAGAAATATTTCCTCCCAGGAAACCAAACCGAACAACACTACAGATATTTTTTTAAAGGCGACTTGATCCAACTCATCAGCATCAGAAAACTCCAGATGAGCATCTTTTCAACCACAGAACGACATGATCACGAAGAAGGAAGAGCATGAGGCTCAGGCGCTCAGCTCATAGATACGCTCTCAAGTGAGCAGTTAGCACTCACTATTTTGTATAGGCTATTCAGATATGCTACACAGAAAGAACAAATGATTTTGCACCTGGAGGACAAAAAAACAAATAAAGAACTACACTTTCGAGCGTATACATTATAATTAAGGTACAGATTAAATATCTCATTCTCTATCAGTTATTAAAGGTTTATCCTAAAAAGAACGGACGGTTATATATTTATCAGTAAACAGAACACAATAAGAAAGTACAATTCAAGTTCAGCATTATAATCGAAGGCTAAATAATTCCGAACACAAGCATAGAACTGGGCCGAGCAGCAAAGAAAAGTAAACAGGTGTCAACTCCAAGAAGCTTCACAAGATGAAACCCACATGCCCTGGCCTCTCAACTGAACCTCTATGCAGACTTAAATCTTGATGCGTTCAGCCTCCTAGACAATGGAAGGCAGGATTGAACATCCTCATATGTTCATCTAAGTTTGAGGTACTACTATTCTGCTGAATTTTAAGAATACATGGAAACATATTTTCAAAACGCATAGAGTTGAACAAACTTAAACAGATGAAGAGTAACAGAGAAGTAGTCGGCTCAAAAAAAGTTATTGATCTTAATCCTAATAAAGTGAAGGAAACACCTCTATTATGAAAAACAATCTGAATAGTGCAGGCTTCTTCGAAGTTTTAATTTCCTTCTTCTCCACAGACAAATCTTCTCTAGTGATGGCAGTGCCACATAAAAAGGACAGCTGCCAGAAAAAAGGAACTGTGGATTGAGTAATCTGTATACCTATTCCATCATTCCATGAGAACAACGATAGTGCATCTGCTCGTTTAGTAAAGCAGTAGTAGCAGCAGGAAGTCCCACAAGTAATCCGTATATATCTGCTGGTGCAGCTGCTTCTTCCTAATCACTAAGAAGAAAAACATTCACGAAAGGACAAAGAAAAGAAAAGAGCAGAAAAATTGAGCATTGAAGATTGATTACCTGAAGGGCCATATAATGTCCACCTCTCCTCGGAAGATTAATGCCGATTCTTTCAGATTCAGGTACTCCTATAGTATCTAACACATCATCAAACTTTCCGGCGGTAACTGCTGATTCAGTATCCTGTAGTTTACAACATAAAACATGAACAATATGAGAAAATAGTATTCAAGGGTAGGGAATTTCTTGAGAACAAACTCAACATATATGGGTAACAGTGGCTTGATTATTTCATCAAACTGCAGGCAAGATTCTTACTCCTGACAGAAAATTCTTATCTGCTTCCTCAGTTAGGGAGAATGCTAAGGATTTCCAATCTTATGTTATACCTGTAAATCAGATTACATAGACAGATGGAGTTGATAATATATCAAGCTACACATAGAACTACTGATGTAGAGGATGCACAATTCCATTGAACACAACATTGTTGAGTAAGTTTACCGATACAGAGGAAGGAGCCGATGCACAATTACAGAACCAAGACATCGATTTGCACCTGCTGCTGGGCGAATGTGCGTTGGCGGAGATGGAGGCAGCACCGTGAACCCTGGATCAAGCCTTGGCTGTGCACTGACCGCCTTTGGCGACGACATAGGCTACCAGGCAGGGGACTACTTGGCTGCTTTGGACGGCCGTCGAGGCGCGGCACGCGCTGTCGGGGGCATACGCGGGCTGGGACACCGCGCTCTACGACTACGCCAGCGGCGAGGCGCACGACGGCGCGCTGCGCCACTCCGCCTCCGCCTCGGCCGCCGCCCAAGTGGCCGCACTCGCGCTCCCGCCACCCCTGTTGCCTGCCCGTCGAGGCGCGGCACACACCGTCGGCGGCGCACGCTGGCCGGGACGCCGCGCTCTCCGACTACCAGCGGCGAGGTGCACAACGGCGCGCTGCGCCACTCCGCCTCGGTTCTGTCTCCAGCGTCGCCGGCGCCCAGGTGACCGCGCTCCCGCCGCCCCCGTCGCCGCCGGATCCAGCAGAGGACACGCTCCGTCTCCCTCCTCTTCCTCGAATGAATCCATCTTCGGCTCTCGCCACCAATGCGAGGACCCATCGAGCTCCAGCCTCCAGGTTAGGTCGGCGCCTCGGCGGCAGGCTAGCCATGTAGCCCACGCCACCCCGTCGGCGAGGCAGTATTGCGGGGGCACTCCATGTGCAAGGAAGACCCTGGTTTCCGCCGTGGTCTAACCGTTCTATGCAGTTTGATTACCAACAACCACCGCAGCTCCCTCTCTAGGATTCAGATCAGAGACATAGAGAGGAGGTTGCCGTCCACGGGGAGATCAGACACGGAAGAGCTCGATACAGAACATGTGGTGGACAGGAAACGATGCGCCGACGAGTATCATGGCCAGTCTCGTTGCCGCGAATGGTAAGCAGGTGACTACGGTGAGTCAATTGAGGGAAGGGGAGGGGGACTGAGCACCATCGGCAGGACAAAACGTGGAAGAAGAGGAAAAGAAAAGGAAGATGAGGCATGGGAGGGGATACACACCACCGCTTTGACCGAGGTGAGAAAGACAAATTTAAGCACTACTCACTGGACGAATGCCATGCGTAGCTAATTAGAGCAAGTCCAGCAGAACCCCTACATTTTCTTCCCTATGGGGACACCCCTAAAAAGATTCCTCCCCTATATTTTTCTTCTTTCCAGCAGCTCCCCTATAATTCCTCCCTAATGTCATATTCACATGTATTTTAATAGTGTAGAGCCCACATGTAGGATTATAACAAGACATAACATGGGTTGGGGCATGTGTAGGGGACACCTCCACAACCCCAATGCATAGGGGAGAGAGGGGGGCTGAGTTGGGGACACCAATATTTAGAGGAGGCTATAGGGGAGCTGTTGGAGCAATGTTTTTCCTTCTTTCTCCCCTATGTTTGATATAGGGGTGGTTATAGGGGTGCTGCTGGACTTGCTCTTAGCCAGCTGCCGCCTGTGGAGGCATGCCACGATCGGAGATGGAGCCCACCAAAAGGACAAAAACGCTGCAGGAACACAGTGCTGCAAACCTGCAAATCAGTACAGCTACACCACCAAACGACTACGATCAAAGCGCACAGACAGACCTAGACACATGGCAGCATCACATAACCCTCTATCTCCCATACAAATTGCAAAACGCACCCAAATTGCACACATTAAAACACCACGAAAATCAAACCAGCAAAATGGTGTACGTGTTAACACATTGTTAATTCAAAAACAAAATCAAAACTCTAACAAAAAGGAAGTTGTTAAGGTTTAGTATACTACTTATGTTAAAATTGTGAAACACATTTCCATAGGCCATGCGTTATTGAATTATTTGTCAAACAATTGGACTTAGATCTTAGTTTGATACCAAAAAAGCGAAACACCCTCAGAACAATACATTCTTGTTACCACGAGATGTATTGGCCGCTACAGACCATTTCAGACTAATATGAAACATGCCCATCTAAGTGAAACAATATATAGAATGCATGATTCCATGGTCAACTTGTGAAACTCATTCATATAGCTCATGCATTATTGATTTTTTGTGTGAAACACTAGCTTAATTGTCAAAGTGAAACAACTAGATTATTAAATATATGAAAAATAGCGACAAATCATGGAAACATTCATATACTTTATATATTGCTCAACTTCTGAAAAACATAAAAACAAACCATTCACTATTGAAGTAAGTGTGAAGAAATTGAAACTTTTATCATACATTGAGATCAACAAAAAGTGAAACAACCAATATCATTTTCAAACTTGTATGAAACTTTTGGAACATAGATCAAAAAAAGTGAAACACCCTCGATTGTTTTCAAATTAATGTGAAACATGCACATCCAAGTGAAACACTAGAAGGATCCCATGGTCAACTTGTGAAACACATTCATAAATTAAAGTCCATGCATTATTGAATTATTTGTGAAACAGTTGCATAATTATGAAAGGCGTCGTATCTTATGCATCCGCTAGTTTCCTGTATCCCTGCATCCATCCATTCTCGATCATTCGATCTAAATCGTGTGTGGATGCTCATTCCTATGCAAATTTGCACTAAAGCGCCCGCGTCCAGCCTGTTTGTTTTGCAAATCAGCCCCTAAACATCAATACATCACACGCCCCAGCACCTTATCTTATCACACGGGTTGGTTCTCCCGATGGCGATGGAGACGGCGGCGGTGACGAGCTGGGCATGGTGGTACCAAGTCTGAGACGCGTCCCCCGTGAAAACTCATCCGTGCTCGCTGAATCAAGATGCCATTGGACCGGCCGGCATCCGCGCCCACTTACAAGCTTATTTGGATAGCCCCGAAGAGATCTGCGGTGATATATACAGGTCCCTCCGCAAATGTTCTCCTCGCCGGTCTCTGGCGCCGAGGCCGGCGGCGTACGCAGCCTCCGCACCGTCGCCGTCTTGTTCTGGCGTGGACTGCGAGCACAGAAGGGTTTGGGAGATTGGCCTGCTACAGACTGAATTTTCCTTCTGTGCAACAAGGATAGCTTGGGAGATTGGTCTGACTGAAGTTCCGTTTTTCATGTTTACTGCATCTTGTAATTGCAGATTGGCTCTGAGTAATCAAACGATTGCAATTGCTCTTTGTTGTATGTGCGTACAGAGTTAGACTGTGAATGTACTGATGTACATCGTTGATGAATACTGTTTTTTCAGAAAGAAGGGAATGCAAGTTGTTTGGAATGGAAATTTGAGAAAGAAACAATTTCTTATTGCCCTATGAGAAAGAAACATTTTGGAGAGCATTTTGGAATAGCTCACAGTACATAGATAAAGTGTTCAGAGCATTTTGTAGTGTCTATACTCAGGTAAGAACTGAAAAATAAGCTACAACGAAATACCAAAAGTCACTGAGTGGTACTTCCTAAAAAGACTACGATCCAATATAAAGTGCATTATTGTTTGGAATGGAGTATTTCCATCATCATTCATATCAATTCACTAAAGCTTCCTGAAACACGCTATTGGACAAAATAATAGTTTTTGCATATGCCAACCACTAAGACAAATAGTGGGACAAAATAAGTTCTGATCCATAACAAAGATCATACCAAATAAAATTTTGTGAACTTGGCTTTAGCTTCTTTCTTCTTCGTTTTCTTTTCTTCCATGTTCATCTCTTTTTCTCTTATTATTCCTTTATTTCACCATTTTCTTGGTAGAACCGTTTGCTGTATCATATGTTCATACATTGTCCATTCAGTTTCCTATTTGATAATCATGAGCCAAATATGTTGTATATGCTTGACATAAGGAACATAGATCAGTCATTGTTTAGTCTTATACTATGGCCTGACTGTCATAGTAAGATCAGGGCAGAACACCTCAGATTGCAACTACAACAAATCATAAGTAATTGTTTCTTTCTGGAATTTCCATTTACAACAACTTACAGTCAGTACATTCAGATTGTGAACTCCCAAGCTACACACACCCAACAAAGAGTAAATGCAATCGATTACCTTCTCAGGAGGCTAATCTACAAGTATTAGATACAGACTGTAAACAAACAACTCAAAAATTCAGAGACCAATTTCCCGAGCTAGCCTCGTTGCTCTACAATGGGATTGCAGCCCACGCGAGCCTGTAACACCCGACGTCGTGAGAAGTAGTCAGGAGGCGCAAGCACAAGGACAACCATATAGGGGACGCCGGCAGCGAGGAGGCTGGCGAACACTAGCGGCCTTGGCGTCAGGGACCAGCGAGAAGGAAGTGCGCGGAGACGGCCAGCGGCCTGTATGGAGCACGCAGATCTCGTCGAGGCCGTCGACTGGCATCTCGCTTCGGGCGACAGGGGGCACGATGGATTCTATTAGGGATTGCAGAGCTTGCCGCTGCCGCCGCCGCCGACGATGTGATTTTTAGGGATAATGATAACACGACAGGGTGGTTGGTGGGACGTGATTCAGGGGATACTTTGCAAAATATGTTGGCTGTATGCGGGCGGTTAAGTGCAAAACTTCATACAATTGAGACGGCGCTTACAATTTAGATCGAATGGTCGAGAATGGATGGATGCAGGGATACAGGAAACTAGGGGATGCATAAGATACGACGCCATTATGAAATGAAAAAACTAGATAACTAAATGTGAAAAATGGCGATAAATCATGAAAACATTCATATGCTTTATATATTGCTCAACTTGTGAAGAACATAAAAACAAAGCATTAATTATTGAAATAAATGTGAACCCGTTGAAACTTTAATCGTATATTGAGATATACGAAAAAGTGAAACAACCAACATCCTTTTCAAACTTATATGAAACAAAGTACTTTTCATGCCAAAAATAGTGAAAGACTCTCCATAATTTTCTAAGTAATATGGTGAACTTGTGAAACACATTCAACGTGGCAGTGCATTATTAACTTATTTGTGAAACCGTGGTGAAGCCAACTAGAAACGTCAGTGAAACATTGTGGAACCCATATCACTTCTTTGAAACCTCTTTAAAACTCTAGTGAAAACATGAAACCCTTGGACAGAAGAAGCTCGAGTGAAACAACAACAAAACCCAAATGAAAACTACAGAATTTCAATCAAGTAAACATAGCCCCAGAGTCTTTCTCTTTTATACAACAATGACATGTTTAACTACTTTTCAGTAGCCACCATTTAATATAACAAGGCATTGCTAGTGAAAATGTCTTTGGTCGATAGTGCCTTTGTTAAACCGCAACTCGTTGCTTGAGCAGAGTCGTTGCTTCTTTTATCTTCTCCATTTCATCTTGTAACGTTGACAGTGCAGCAACATAGGAGATACGAACACCCTTATCTCCTCCAAATGCACCCCCAGGTACAAGCTTGAGCTGTAACATGATGCAGAAAAAAAACGTCTCAGATATCTACCTACCCTCTAATATTTTTCCTCAGAAACATTCTAGACTGACATGCTCAAAATCAGCGAAACTTTTACCTGTGCCTTCTCTAACAGGAACAAGCAGAGGGTCCCAGAGTCCTTGATAGAGCCAAAGCCCCGCCCGATCCACCTTCATTGTGACAGTTGAAAGATGAGGAATCCACAATATTGAGCTGAAATTCGTGTGCAGAGACCCCGCAGCCGAAGTTGTGTCGCATGTGAACATCAAACTAGTGCCACCGGAGACCTGCTTTACTTTGTCAACAAGTGAATCTACTTTGAATAGTATTACTCACTTACTCATATATCTTATTCTGGAAGACTGAAATTACACTAGGGATATTTACCACATTTTTTGATGATGAAAGTAGGTTTTGGCTTATCTAACTGTAATTTGTGCACCCATTTCTACTGCTGTTTTAAGAAAATCTCAGTTGACTGAGACATAGCAAAACCGTAAAATTTACGGATCTCCATGATCACAGATACTGCTTAATAAGCAATCTTTACACGCAAAATGTTGCTATGTCATCTAAATCCAAGAAAAAAAAATCCAAAATCACAAGCATATACAGACCATAGTCGAAAACTGTAGTTACCTTACCTTCGTCTTCGAGCGGCAGCGGCAGACAGACGGCGGATTCGAGCGGGGCGGCCCATAAATGACGAAGGACGAAGGAGTTGGGTGCTTCGGCAGCAGACGGCGGAGTCGCGTGGAGGGCAGCCGGAGTCCGGAACGAGGGGGCGGCCCTCATGGAGGACGGCGCAGGCGGTGCTGCTCCCTCTCCTGGCCACGAAGTTTTGTGCTCCCGCACCCCTCCGTTCCCCGGCCTCTGGCCTGCGATCTCCGGTGGCTACGCGTCGGCTGCCCTCCACGCGCCTCCGCCGCCCGCGCCGTCCACCATGAGAGCGCCGCCTCTTCCGTTTCGATCTGGAGAAAGATAATGACACAGAGAGTTCTAATAAGAGAGATACAGAGGGGCTAGGCAGCAAAAATACCAAACAGTACGCGGGGTGGGGAGGCGTGTATTAGTACACGAATCTAAAAGCACCTGAACGGTTGATTAGACTCCTACACATACCGGCAACTGTAAAAAGAAGTTTTCGACTTGATCACCACCCTGTGCTCCACTCATCATTTGAGACAATCTGTAAATTAGAAGTTCATATATATCATACCAGTAGTTTTGCCTTCTACAGAGTTGCAGAAAAAACATGTAGTCCCCCGGTGTGTGTAACTGGTAAACTGGCAACATACCTTGAGCAAGTCCCCGATGTTGACCAGAAGCGCGCCAGGCACCGGAGAAACGTCGGCCCACCGCCCGTCGTCGAGACGCACCTGAAGCCCTCCGACGCCGTTAGGACGGTGAAAAGGCTGGGGTCCGTGTGCGCCATGCTTCCCACCACCTGCGCGGGCTCCGCGCATGGCGGGTAATAGTGGCACGCCATCAGCCAACCCTCCACCTGCATCGCCCTCTCCAGCCGCTCCACGCCGACCCCGAGGGCCTCCGACAGCAGCCCGGCAATCTTCTTCCCGAACTCCGTCATGCACCGCTGGTACTCTAGCAGCGCATCCTGGCAAGCCGCAGGTAGATGGCTCAGGTCCGGCGCCGGCGGGCCGAAGCGAACTTGGAGCGTGTCGCGCCATGGGAGGAGAGGGCCGGGGATGGGGATGGTGGAGTAGGTGACGCTTCCGACGCACGCGGGTGTGTAGAACGCCGAACGGGTGGCCGGAGGCAGCTCGTGGAAGGCGCGGACGGCGGAGACCGCGGAGTCGACGGTGCCGGCGTGGACGTCACCGTGGTCGGTGACGTGGAAGAATCCGAACGAACGTGCGGCGGCGCGGACGAGTTGCACGGTGGCTGAGCGTGGAAGAGCGAGGTCAACGGTTGGGATGGCGAAGGGGATCTCGTTCTCTGCGGGCGGTGTGCAGGGACTGCTGGGCCTGGGCGCGAGGAAGAGCCGCGGCACGGAGGTGATGTCGGACTCGACGAGGCCGTGGACTCCGGCACGGGACGCGTGGAACTCGGCCAGCGCGGCCCCGCCGTCGTAGTCGTCGGCTGCGGCCATCTTTTTCTGGGCTAGCTAAACACAGTGTTGCGTAGTACGTAGTATTCAGTACTTGCGTTGACGGGGACCTGCGTTTCTTCGGCTTGTTGCGCCAACCCTGTTTTTCTACCCAGAGGGCACAGTTGTGTTGCTCTGGCTTATCCTCAGGTCACAAACTCACAATAGCTTCAAGTTCGTGCACGGAAATTAAAATCTACATCATACATTGTTTTTATAAACATTTTTTTTTTGAAAGAAAAGTCAATTCGCTATGCTATAAGGGCACCTCCAACGAGAGCAACCCAAACGGACGCGCTGGGCCGTCCATTTTGGACCGTTTGGGTGGTCGGGCGGACACACGGACAGCGCCCCGCGTCCGCGTGTCCGGTTGGGTCGCACGCTGCGCCCAACGCGGTGACCCAAAAATATGCCACGTGGTTCGTCTTCCCTGCGCGGCGCTGCGCCATGGCAGGCCTCGACGGGACAGCAATGGCGGGCGGTAGAACGCGCGGGAAAGTTCCCGCGCGCACAAAGGTTCCCGCGCGCGCGAAAAGGCCATTGGCGCGCGCTCGCGCCCAAGTTTCCCGCCCAAGGCCGCCGGCTATAAAAGACGGCGGCGGTCTCACAGACCGCATCACACCCGCTCCGCCATCCTCTCCCCTCCACCTTCTCCGGCGCCCTCTCCATCGCCATGCCGCGCACTCTGCATGCCACGTGGGCCAACCTCTCCCTCGCCGCCCGGGCCAGGTTCCCGCGGACGGAGGAGGAGGACCGCGCGGACGCGCGGTGGGTCGCCGACAACGAGGCGCTCCGCGTCGCTGCCGAGGTGGCGGCGAAGAAGGAAGAGGACGCGGAGATGGTGGAGGCGGCCGCGGACGGCTGGCACGAGACCGCGGACGGCTGGTACGAGGCCGCGGAGGATGGGGCCGCTGCACGAGGCGGAGCGCGAGCGCGCCCGAGGCACGAGGACGGAAAGGAGGAGGATGAAGGCCTCCGCCGCGCCACCCAGCTTGTAAGCTGGAGTGAAATCCTCACATGTACAGGCCGCCCGCATCGAGTGAAATCCACGGCCCCGACGGCGCGTCGGCGAGGAGTCGCCGGCGAGGCCGCCAGCCCCTTACGTATTAGGATAGGAGTAGTAGATTTAAAAAAATGTAATGGGTACCTTTTTAATGAATAAAAATTATTTCTGCATATGACACGCGGGCCAGGGGCGGACAAGGGGCGGACGCGAGCGGCCAGCCATCGGCGTCCGCGGCCACGCAAACTCGTCCCAGATTTGGGCCGGGTTTGGGTCGTCCCGGACGCCGTGGCCATCCGTTTTAGGGATGGGTCCGCGTGCTGGGCCGCATTTTTGTCCGGCTGGACCCATCCGGACGCGCGAGCGCGGGATGGGTCGCTCGGTTGGAGATACCCTAAGGTACTAATTAAAAAAGGTTAGGCTATAAATCCCAGCTTAAAATTAATTAAACCACAGACGGTAACAAGTAAAAAAGGGCTGAAAACAGCTTATAAAAAAGGAAACAAACTCACAAAATTGCAGCCAACACCTAAGAACATCTCCAGCCGTTGGGCTCCCCAGACCGAAATTCGGCGCTATTTAGCGCCGGATGGATGTAAAGTTTGGCCTAGGAGGCCCATTTTCCCAGCGGCGAGCCCATGATGGATGAAAATTTTGGACAAATGCTGGCGAATTCAGACAAACAAGACGAAATTTCAAACATAGGCGAAATTTAAAGATATTTAACATATATAGGCCCGTTCGTACAAAATATAGGACGAATTCGTAATATATTCGAATTCAGCCACAGGGAAACAAAAATTAAAATTAAATAACGGCGATCTACATGCCGAAATGGCGGTAGAAGGCCTTGTAGTCTCCGCCGCCGTCGGCGTCGCTGGATTTGCCGGCGTCCTCGGGCGGCGGCGCCTCGTACCAACGGCTTGAACCCTGGCCAGGGCCGCCGCGTGGCGGTGTTGGCCGATAGACCTCATCGTCGCTGCTCTCCTCGAGCTTGATGAGCGGCATGGGCGCAACGGTCGGGGCCGGTGCGGCGGTCGGTGTGGCGCGGACGGCGCGGCGCCGCGTGGCAGCCAAGTCCAGCAGGCGCCTCTGCTGCTCCGCCTCCTGCCGCTCTAAGTCCCGCATGGACCAGTCGAGCGCGGCGTCCATGGGGAGGGCGTTGTCGGCGGGGACGAGGTCATTAAGCGACCTGGCAATCGCCTCCGCCACCGCGGCGTCCTCGGCACACTTGGCCTCCTCCTCGGCGAGCTGGGACGCGGCGGCGGCCGCTGCAGCCTCCTTCTTCGAGGTCTTTCTCTTGCGGCCGCGCGAGGGAGACGACGAGCGGTGCCCCCTGGTCGCGGATGACGAGGGTGACGCTGCTGCGCCCTCTGGTCAGCGGGGAGAGGCCGACTCCTTCTTGACGATGGTCGACATCGCAGGTGGAGGAGCCGACCCGCAGGACCTCGACGCCGACCTCGACCCAGACGACGAGGAGGGCGACGCCATCCGTCGCGGCGTCCAGGAGCTATCGTGCCAGCGCGACACGGTAGGCGCCACCGGCGGCGGCATCCCCAGAACGGGGGAGTTGCCACCATCGATGTGCGCGAGCACGTTCTCGAGGGTGCGGCCAGGCCCGCTCCACCAGCGGCGGGCAGCCGGCAACATTGTTTCGCTCGGGAAGAGGAGGGCTATCGTGCGCGGCGAGTTCTCGCTCGTACCTTTGTCGGAAGAACTCCGTCCAGGCGTCGTAGTTGTGCGGGATGAACTACTCACGCGTCACTTCGGAGGCGGGCATGGCGATGTAGATGCCTCCGGCGATGATTTCCCCCTCCGGCAGCGTGCCAGGAAGAGCTTCAGAACCCTCCCGAGATGGGTTCTGCAATGACGGCCGCGACGGAACTTTTCATGGATGGAGGCTCTGGTATTCAGGGTTTTCCCGAGATCGTGATTAAATAGGCAGGGGGGCGATGTCAGTTTAGGCCAGAGTGGCCCACACCACGCCTAGGCGCGGGCCAGGGCTAGGCCGCGCCTAGGGCTGGCTTGGCCGGCTTTGCTACCCCCCTTCGACTCCCCTCTGGACTTTGTCTTCGTTACGGAAAAATAGACTTCGACTTTTGTTTCTTCCAATTCCGAGAATATTTCCTGTACAACTTTTCTGAAATACAAAACAGCAGAAAACAGGGAACTGGCACTGTGGCATCTTGTTTATAGGTTAGTGTCGGAAAATGTATAAAAGTGCAACGAAGTATGAGCAAAACATATATGATTGGTGTAAAACAAGCATGGAGCATCAAAAATTATAGATACGTTTGAGACATATCAAGCATCCCCAAGCTTAACTCCTGCTCGTCCTCGAGTAGGTAAGTGATAAAAAAATAATTTTTGAGGTGACATGCAGACAACACAATCTTGATCAAGCATTGTAAAGCATTGTGAGTTGGGATCTAAGTACTCTAAACATAGGCATGACAGATAATTCTAACAATAGAACTTAGCAACTATGTTATAACATGAGAAGTAACTCAAACAAAAGATCATGAACAATAGTGCATTGAAAGCAACTATTTGTTTATGAGCAAGATAAAACATAGAAAAGTGGTACTAAACATGTTCTTTATGAAGTAGCAAAGCATAAATGCTAGGACACCTTTAAAGTTCAAAGGGTGACTAGATACAAGTAATTTAAGAACAAGCAATAGTCAACCATGAATCAATCAATAATAATTTTGGGACCATGCACATTGAACTAAGAATGACAACTATGCTCTCTTAATTGGTGCATAAAGAAGAAGATGAAGACTCAGCATAATAGTAAAAGAGAGACTCTTTGCAGAGTAAGCAACATGAACAAGTTTTATAAACCTTCCAAAAAGTATGGTACTCATTAGCTTTGAGCTCTCATTGCCCCTATCATAAGCATCTTGAATGGTTAAAGTTAATGTGAGTAAAATATGAGCTATATGCTTGGCAAATCACAAGTTGAAGATCTCATGCCCCTTGAATACGAGTACCTAAACCTCATGCTACTCAACTTAGGTCCCAAATAAGTTATTGTCATTGTAAGTATGCATGTATCATTGAGAACCACCAACGGGGTACCTCTTGCCCGATGATATGGAAATACTCTTGTAGGAGCAATCCCATGCCAAAATGACAAGACAAACAGACAATGAGCATCTCAGCAATTTTTTATTTACTATGGGTATAGTTTTTTTATTGAAAATGCTTCACAGAATTCTCACTATGGTTCGCTGTAAATTTCCACCATGAATGAGGCATGGCTTAGATTAGCGGCCGAGGCGTTTCTCTAACTCATATACAAACTCCATGGACTTACAAGTTTCCATTTTATTTCGCACTGCTAGGTATCCATAAACAAAAGAACATGACATCAACTAAATATGAATAAGTGCAATGTTGAAAGCGTTCCCCATGAAAGCATGGTTGTGCTAACTCCCAACTTGCAATTTGCAAATATGTAAACTTCATAAGATAGTCACAATGATCAAATTTATTAAGTGCAAGAAAGTTAATGTGCCATCAAGTTCGTGAGAGCTTTACTGACTAATTTTCTCATGCCAAAATTTAATTTGGAAGATAAATAAAAACATGATGAGCATACTTGAAATAGAAATAATGCTACTAGGTAGATATAGTGGACATAATTGGCAAACTTTTGTTTATTGATGGTTGGATGCACGAGTAAAGTTCATACTCAGTACATGCGGAGGCTAGCAAAAGACTGGGAGCGACCAACTAAGAGAGCAATAATGGCCATAATCATGCATAGCGACAAAACATTATCAATCGAAACATACAGTGATATTACAAGTCAAAAACTAAATGATCATAGAGGCTTTAGTTGACTGGTTATAGTCATAACATGGTATAAGCATGCGCCAAGTCAACCCAATAAAGCATCAAAGGAGAATACCCCAATATTATGATTTTATGATGGAAACAACACATGATTCTTTCAATGACACATTATGCACTCTGAGATAGTTGAGATAAGTCATGCTACAACAATAAATAGTAAGCATATGATAATAAAAGCATCCAACATGACATGCCAAAGTCTATGCCACAGTCTATACAAGCTTCCTTTTGCATCACTATAGTCGTGAAACATTTTACTCGTATCCAACACCAATCAACTTATTGAAATAGCTCTCAGACATGACATACATTATGGACCAGAGAGCTAATCATACACAAATAAATAATAATAACAAGCTCTGAACAAAATTCAAGTGAAAGAACAAGAGCTAAACGCAGTACTAGCAAACTAGAACACTCGTAGAACAATAACAGCGACGGAGCGGGTCTTTCTCCAAAACAAATGTGCCGGGATCCAACATATGCTACAGCAAACAAAACAAAACAAAACAAAACAAAAATAAAACGCTCCAAGAACAACACATCGAATGAAGCAATAAAAATATAGCGCATAGAAAGATAACATGTTGCTTTGTTGATGAAGAGGGGATGCCTTGGGCATCCCCAAGCTTTGACGCTTGTACCTCTTGGATATTTCTTGGGGTGCAGGGGATCCCCAAGTGTAACATCCCAAGTGAGCTAACCTTTTTACCTTACCATGTTTATGCATCATCTATGCATCATGCATGTCATACCATGTCACCTTTGGTTTTTAATAAAATTGCATTTGGTTTTGTTGCTATGTTATGTGCTTGTCCTCTGTTTCTCTCTCCCTGGTTTCTTCCTCTTGTTACGTCCCTTGTGATGTTACAAGAAAAGCCAAAGCCTAAACCTTTTTCTACCACTTGACCGTTTTCAAAAGGGTCATGCCAAAACTTTCTAGTAATATGGGTTAATATTAAACCCCTCTCTTTAACCTCTTACTTTGCAATTAATCAACAAAACAAATAATTTTGGAATGAGCTAAATGTTTTGTTTTGGTTACGTATAAAACAACATTGGATAAAAACTATTTTGCCAATCTCTGTCTTTTATTCCACATCCAAATTTATTTTCAAATAAAGATGAGATAGGCTTTGTAAATAATAGGAAAGGAGAAGAAGCCACTCTTACCTGACCTGAAGAAGCAGACGATCCTATGCCTCCACCTCCCAGCACGTGAGGAGCACGCACAGCTCTGTTTCCCCTCCTCACCAACTATGCACCAAAGAAGCATCAGCTCGTGTTCTTTTCTCCACCTGCTCCCCACCTTTCCCCTCCTCCCCGTCCAAAAATCAAGCCCCAACCAAACCCTAACCTTCTCCCTCTCTGGCCGCCGCCACTCCTCTTCTTCCCGAGAGAGAACCAAAGAAAAGTTCAGAGAGATTACAGTTACTTTTAGTTAAACTCTGCCGGACTTCGCCGTCGTCACCTGCTTCTTCTACACCGACGGTCGCCGCGTGTCTCTGCTTCCACTTCTGCGTCCGCCGCCGTCGCCATGGCCTGCAGCGAGGTCACCTGACCCTGGGAATCGAACCGCCACGCCGCCGCCTTCGTCCTGGACTGCTTCGCGGAACGCGGGACGCCAAGCTCTGCTCGTGTTCTTCCCCGAGCCGCTTCATCTCTTCCGGCAGCCTCCCGGTGAGCAGTCGCCACGCTCCAGCCTTTTCCCTGTCCTCTTGATCATCTCAACGCGAGCCAGAACGATTAGCCGTCGCGACTGTTCGTCCGTGTCCAGTCGAGCTCGACGTAAAGTCGTCGAAGTTTTCTTCGGAGCTTAACCTCCGCAAGCGTCTGTTTCCGGAGTCTACAGTCGCAGTCCTCATACTACATCTTGTCTGAAGCTTGCATCATATCAAAATTAACGAGCAGCTACACTGGGTCTGTACCTGTTCCTTGTCCTGGTGCAGCACGTCTCAAGTTCAAATCCTGTCCGGAGCCTTTAGGCCAATCTTTTTATCTTTTGCTTCCCACCACTGTCTTTGACCTTGGCTAGAACCACCCCGGTGCAAAATTCCTGCAGCTCCAATTTCTGTTCTCCTTTTGCTGTTTCAAGTGTTTTTGCTCACAGCAGTTTTCCGTTTTGTTTTAAAATCAACCTTTAAAACTTCATTTGAGTAAAACTTGACATGCTGGAACATTAGAACAACCTAATCTAACAGTTTATAAAATTTGTTTCAACTTTTCAATAATTAAAATTTGATAAGTTTTAAATTGGGTTATTTAAAAGTGCAAACTTGCATAATTCATAACTTGAGTTCTACAGTTCCAAATCCAACGAATTTTATATCCAAATGCATTAGAAAAATGTGAGGATTTCAAATCTGCATTTGTCATGCATCATTGGCATCATCCATGGTTCGAACTAATTAAAATTTGCAACCATGACTAAATGTTATGTGTGGGTGTTCCATCTTTTCATGCTATATTCGAACACCCCACTTAATTTTGCTATGTATGAAACCCTTGCACCGCATGCATCATATTGCGCATTGCACTCCTTGTATTGATTTGTGCTTTTACTTTCCTTGTATGTGCTATTTGGTTCTTCTCGAGTAGACATCGACACCGAGCAGTTTGAGAAGGAGTTCCTCTACATCACCCCTGAAGATCGCGTTCGTCCTTTCTCTTCCGATTTGACAGAGCGAGCCCACCCCTTCACCTATTTTACATTTTCATGCTCTTTTGATCTATTGCTACCCCTATGTTGCGATTCTGTTGTGTCACGTGACCTATTCCACCTGTTACCCTATATGATCCGAGATACACCTCCTTGCCATACCTGATGTTTGCTGTTTGTCAGCTTTGCGAGTCGTAGGCGAGTTTAGGGTTTTGTTGATATCTCGAAATGTTCGGGATATCTTGTTGGGTAGTTGTTTTACTTGCTATATCTGTTGTTGGAGATAATCATGGCTCACCCTAATGTTAATATTAAAATGGATAAGAAGAGGCATCGGTGGGTCAACTGTATGTTTTGGTTTTACCATGGCTCACTTGTGTCCAATTTTATAATTAGGACGAGTTCTTGTTTTCTGATCCAAGACTGAGCGCACTAACCACACGTGGGAGGTTTCACTGGGACCCCCCTCGACTATTACCGGAACTGCTTCCACTGTCCAAGTGCCACAACTAGTTCGTAACATTTTGTTTCTCCCGGGAGTGCAAGCTTGTTTCTTTGTGGTCCGATGTTATGGTGTTACTTTTGGGGAAGCCTTTTGTGCCTTGTAACCCCGTTGTCTCTTGCACGCTCGTAGGCGCGGTACGTATTGCTGAGGATGGATTCATCCTGCGGGCACTGTTTCCATCCGAAAGCCGTAGACGCAAACAGCTAGGTCCGTCTCGGAGAGTCGGCCGGACTCTGAAACGGATTTAACCTAGATAGGTGGCTTCTTGGACTTGGTCTGTGGTGAAGGGAGGGGTTGTGATGCGAGGTTTCACCGGCAAGTTTTCTCAAAACCCTTGCTTGTGGAGTCGGACATGCGTGTATGGGTACAGTGAGTGCATCCCTGCAGGTGAAATCTTATCGATAAGCCGTGTCCGCGGTTATGGACGACTTGGAGATGTTTAACTCGATCATAGAACAACTTACACCTTATTTCCTGTTGTTAATAATTTGCTAATAAAACTCTTTCAAAAGTGTGCGTGCCTTTGCAATACCTCTTGGCGAAGGGGGATCGCATTGGCTGGGTTTTGATTGCAGAGTATAGAATTGTTAGATTATGCGCTCTCTCACCTTCTCTAATAGACGAATGTTGTAGCGTGTCTCTATTGGTTAGTTGCTTTGCTGCCGCTAAACTCCCCATATAGCCGGGTGAAGTTTATACCGCCCACCAGCGAGCATAGCTGGTCTTGTCTCGCAAGTACGTGCCATTGGTACTTACCCTCATTTTTCTCCCTCTTTTTCCGGAACCCGTTTTTCGACAAAACAGGTACGACAGATGATGAGGAGTACATTGGAGGCTACTTCGTTGAGTTCACGGACGACGACCTCGTCGAGTAGCAGGATCGCTCCTAAGGTAGCAGCTCGTGGCTTGTTGGTTATGGACCCCGCTTGGTTATCTTCAGGACTCTTAGTCCCATTTGGATCTTGTCTGTACCCAGACTATTTGCTACCTCTATGTATGATGTACTGATGGGATATGTGTCCCTTTGCGTGTCATTTGGATCTTGCTCAGTAGAGCGTTGCTATATATAAACTTTATTTCCATATTTTGTGTCGTACATGGTCATGTTGTGATATGAAATCTGTATTCCACCCTTGTACCCTGTGCACCGTGCGTGTATGTTTGAAGTGCACAGGAAGGTGTAGCACTCAGGCCTGGGAAATCTAATCGTGAGCCTATGAGGTTGGTATTGTGTATGGGCGTGTCGAGCTCTGCTTGGCCTACCCATAAGCTTGGGAATGCGAGGCGACCTCACGGTCCCTTGTAGTGACCTCATACACATAAATTCCTCATAACTACGCGCTCTTAGGTTTTCCCTACTCCTGGGGCTTACAGACTTGGTATCAGAGCAGGACTGCCTTTAGGAGCCCTTGCAGCGGACGAAGTTGTGTCTAGAAACTCATATTTTAGTAGCTACATAGGAAAAATTGTGCGCGAGAGTAGGAATTCATTTTATTTCTTACCCCACCCACCCACCCTCCGGTGAGGAAGAGCAACGGTTTTACTCTATTCTTATCTTGTTTCACCTAGGTTTGGACGTGTTCGGGGAAACCATAGTGCCATAGGGAAAAATGTGTTTTTGAAAATTTTCTGGACTATGGTTGCTTCAATATCATCTGCTATCAATCTCCACCATATAATCTGTTCCTTTGCAATGTTGGTATTTTCATGCCAACATGCTCTCTCCGTTGTTCTGGTGCTATCTCGACCACTTCTTTGTTCCGGTGCATACATCAACCTTCCTTGTTGTTCTCTTCCAATATGCATAACAAGTGCCCACACGACCCAAGTTATTGACACTTGTTAATGCTAAAATTTTCTGTATAGCTACATATCACTATCTTGCGAGATTTGTGAAATATTCTTGTTGCTATCGTTCTAACCTTCTACATGCTATGGATAGCTCTCGTGTGCTTGAATTCTTGTACATTGATGATAGCTATCTCATGTCTCTTGTTATCTTCTGAAGTTCCCGTTAAGCACTAATATTGGGTTTTTCATTATCCATGATTGTGCTAACCTTGGTGTCCTTACTCAGAATGGAGAGTGGTGAAGATGTTCCTCCACCTGAAGTGGACCAAGCTCTGGTTAAAATGGCGCAAGTCCTAAATCAGATGCAGATAAGCCAAGACAGAATCAATGGTGGAAATGCACGTGTCACTATTCAGGAGTTTCTCCAGCTCAACACGCGCACTTTTGATGTCACCGCGGAGCCAATTGATGCTGATGATTGGTTACGCGAGATGAACAAGACTATCAGTGTGACACATGTGGCTGATGAGGACCGTGTTCCTTATGTGACATATCTTCTTCGTGGAGTTCCACCGCATGGTGGGACAATCATCTGCTGATGAAAGCACCAGATGCAATCATTACCTGGGATGAGTTTCAGCTGCTCTTCAAGCGTCATCACATCCCTGACAGCATCATGGAGAGAAAGCGAGAAGAGTTCTGCAATTTGTCTCAAGGCAGCAACACTGTGCTGGCTTATAGAGATGCTTTCTTAAAACTGGCTCGTTATGCTGGAGATGAGGTATCTACGGATGCCAAAAAGCAAGCCATGTTTCGCAAAGGCCTGAACCCAGAGATCAAGTATGCTATACTCTTGGTCAAGTGCAATACCTTTGAGGAGCTCGTTAACACAGCGCTCCAAGAAGAGTATGGTCGTGCAGTGCTAGAAGAGTCTCGTAAGCGCTCTCGTGAGGTAGCTTCTTCCTCAACAGCTGCTATGCTCTTCTTTTCTTCTTTTCATTATCTTTATACTTAATCTATATTTATCTCTTTTTTCTTATTATTCTCTTCTTTTCTATTGCATTCTATTTATTATATTTCTTAACTATCTTGACTCGTTGGAGTCGTTGTTGTAATATATGTTTCTTGTGGGCTCTATTGTAATCCTGTTGTAATGTTACCGCTCGTGTTAATTCCTCTAGCATCACGTGTGTGATTCTTCGCGAACGTCGTGTCGAAGGGCGTCTCTGAATCGATATCATGCGGATTTCGGCGGGTTCGCTGGGATCCTCATGGTCCGATGTGTTCCCCCCTTCGCAAAGAGGTACTGGCAAAGACACTCACACTATTGACAAGTTTTAACCAGTTATTTATTTAAGTTGTTCTGTCTTACTAAGCAAGTTATTAGCATTGAAACAACAGGTGTAAGTTGTCTATGGTCGAGTCATACAGCTCCAAGTCGTCCATAACCGCGGACACGGCTTATCGATAAGATTATAACCCTGCAGGGGTGCCCAAATGTGCCCACACGCACGCTCAACCCACTTACGAGTTGGTATCAGAGCCCAGGTTGACGGTACCCCACTAGTCCAGCCTGTAGGATAACCTTGCCAACGGATGTTGTGTCTAGTGTCAAAACTATTTTCTGAAAATTCGTTGGATAGATATGAGTAGTTCTGATTTTTCTCCTTACCTATATTCTTTCTCCTCTTATTTATGCGAGTTTTGAGTCTTCTCTCTCATATGCTTGTTTGCATCTCGCATCATGTCGCTCGTTGATAGTTATGCATGTTCACCTAACATATATGCGGAGTATTTCGGATACCGACTATGGTTTTCCCCGCTCCGTTTAACTTTGAAGTAGCGCACCCCTGCCATGTTATGTCATGCTAATCAACCATTAACTTTGCCGGTAAAAAATGCAACTAAAACATAATTTGTTTGTTCGGGATTCCGATCCCGCTTAAATTGGATAAGTTGCATCGCATCATAATTGCCATGTCATGCATATCATCTTGATCATGCTGGATCTTCTTTATCCGTAGTAGTAAGACTTGCATGCATTGTGTGTTCCAGCATTTGTGAGCCCCTTTGCGAAAGCATCAGAACTTTGACTCGCTAATGTCCCCTAGGACCCGAGTTCTTGTTATCTGTTCCGAGATTGAGCGCTCTACCCGTACGTGGGGACGTTTATTGGGACCCCCCCTCACCCATTACCTTTTCTCAAGTCAGTTTAAAAGGGGGCCACAACCTTGGTTTTATACATGTCTAAACCGAGTGGTTTCGGTTCCCGCTCTCCCACCCCTGTTGTTGTTCCAAGGGGCTCTCAAGTTCATCAAAGGTCTGGCAATCAAGCTAAGCAAAGTCATCATGTTGATGCTCAGCAAAGGCCTACTTCTGAAGTTCTGGCAAGACCAATGGGTCCTAATCCTTCCTCAAGAGCATGTTTCAAGTGCGGTGATGCGGGACATATTTCAATTCACTGTCCCCAAAACAAGCATCCTCCAAAACAACCTTGCCCTCGAACAAAGGCGATGGTTCGTGTTCCTCCTCCGTCAAAGGCTTTCAACTATAACAATAAGCCCGGTACGAGAAGTGTATGGGTGAACAATGTCACAACTGTACAAGCAAAAAGGGCACCTGACATCGTGCTTGGTGTTCTTCCTGTGAACTCGATCTCAGCAAAAGTTCTGTTTGATACAGGAGCGTCACTTTCTTTCGTCTCCTCAAGTTTTGTTCAAAGGCATGAGTTACCTATGGTTCTAACCTCACGGTGAACTCCCCGGGAGCGAAGTTGACAGTTTCCAAGATAAGCCATGGGAATCAAATACTCATTGGAGGCTATATGTTTCTTGCTTCACTCATAGCTCTCGGCAGTTCAGACATTGATGTCATTCTCGGCATGGATTGTGCCAATCATTCAGTTTCCCTTCCTACTTTGACAGGACACATAGTCTATTCACCTTCCCAGACACCTTCCGTTCAGCTCTTCGCTTTGAATGCTAATCCTCTACCGGAGCTTGAATCTATACCGGTGGTTTGCGACTTCCCCGATGTCTTTCCTGAAGAACTTCCAGGTATGCCACCTGACAGGGCTGTTGAGTTCGTTATCGAGCTAGAACCTGGTACCGCTCCTATCTCCAAGCGGCCTTACAAGATGGGTCCAAATGAGTTGGCTGAACTCAAGAAGCAGCTTGATGAGTTGCAAAAACTATGTTTCATTCAGCCAAGCACTTCTCCATGGGGATGTCCTACCATCTTCGTGAAGAAAAAGGATAAAACTGATCGATTGGTGGTTGACTACCGCCCTCTCAATGAGAAAACGATCAAGAATACATATCCTCTTCCTCGCATCAATGAGCTATTTGATCAACGTGCGGGTGAAACTGTGTTCTCTAAGATGGATTTGAGAAGCGGTTATCACCAAATCAAAATCCGCAAGGAGGATATACCTAAGACAGCCTTCAAAACTCGCTATGGCCTCTACGAATACACCGTCATGTCCTTTGGTCTCACCAATGCTCCTGCCACTTTCTCTCGGTTGATGAACTACATTTTCATGGAGTACCTCGACAAGTTTGTGGTAGTCTATCTCGATGACATCCTTGTCTACTCCAAGTCCAATGAGGAGCATGAAGAGCATCTTCGCCTCATCCTCCTGAAGCTTCGTGAACATCGCCTTTATGCCAAGTTCTCTAAATGTGAATTCTCGGCTTCCTCAAGTCGTCTATCTTGGCCATGTCATTTCTGGAAAAGGCATTGCTGTCAATCCTGAAACCGTCAAGGCAATCGTTGAATGGCTTCCTCCGAAGAATGTCAAGCAAGTGAGAAGTTTCCTCGGTTTGGCAAGTTACTGCCGCCGCTTCGTCGAGAATTTCTCCAAGATCGCCAAGCCTCTTACCGATCTCCTCAAGAAAGACAAGAAGTTCCTTTGGTCTCCTCAATGTCAAGAAAGTTTTGACCTCCTCAAGCGTAAGCTCACTTCCACACCTGTCCTTGTTCTTCCAGATACTTCTAAACCTTTCCAGATATTCTGTGATGCCTCTCTTCATGGGCTAGGCGCTGTCCTCATGCAAGAACGTCAAGTCGTGGCGTATGCTTCTCGTCAGTTGAAAAAGCATGAGCTCAACTATCCCACACATGATCTCGAGCTTGCAGCCGTGTTACATGCTTTAATAACATGGCGCCAATACTTGTTGGGCAACAAATGTGAGATCTTCACCGACCACAAGAGCCTCAAATACATCTTCACACAACCCAACTTGAACCTCCGTCAAACGAGATGGATGGAAACCATCAAGGACTTTGATTTGTCTATCAACTACACTCCAGGCAAAGCTAATGTCATGGCTGACGCTCTTAGTCGCAAGTCCTATTGCAATAACCTCATGATTCAAGAAAGTCAACTGCTCTTTATGAAGAATTCAAGAAATTGAATCTTGAGCTTGTTCCCCAAGGCTACCTTGCAAACTTGGTGATCACGCAAACTCTTGAAGATAAGATAAGAACCGGACAACTAAGAGATGGTTGTATCAAAAACATCAAAGAGAACATGCACAAGCCCAAGTACAAGTCCTTCTCTATCGACGACAAAGGAACTCTCTTCTTCCAAGGTCGAATCGTTGTTCCAAAGGATCCAAACCTGAGAAGCCTCATCCTCAAAGAAGCTCATGACACTCCTCTTTCTATCCATCCTAGCAGCACAAAGATGTATCTCGATATCAAGTCTACATATTGGTGGACTAGGATGAAGAGTGATATTGCTCGCTATGTCTCAGAATGCGATGTCTGTCGCCGTGTCAAAGCAGAACATCAGAGACCTGCCGGCCCTTGGAAATAAGCTCTGATCGTGGAAGCATCTTCACTTCCAGATTTTGGGCAAGCTTTCAGAAAGCTATGGGAACTAATCTGCTCTTCAGCACAGCTTACCATCCACAAACGAGTGGGCAAGTCGAAAGAGTCAATCAGATTCTCGAGGACATGCTCCGTGCCTGTGTTATCTCCTTCGGCATGAAATGGGAAGAATGTCTTCCATTCGCTGAGTTCTCTTACAACAACAACAACTATCAAGCCAGTTTGGGCATGGCACCTTTCGAAGCTCTCTATGGTCGCAAATGCAGAACACCTCTAAACTGGTCTGAAACCGGTGAAAGGCAAATCTTTGGCCCCGATGTCATCAACGAGGCTGAAGAAAAGGTGCGAATCATTCGTGACAATCTGAAGATAGCACAATCTCGGCAGAAAAGCTATTATGATAGCAAGCACCGTGATATGTTATATCATCCTGGTGATCAAGCCTACCTTCGTGTTACTCCTATGAGGGGCACTCATCACTTTGGTATCAAAGGCAAGCTGGCGCCAAGATACATTGGTCCTTTCAAAGTTCTTGCAAAGCGTGGTGAAGTCGCTTACCTCCTTGAACTTCCTGAGAAGCTCTCCAAAGTGCACGATGTCTTCCACGTGTCACAGCTCAAGAAGTGTTTCAAAGATCCGGGCCGTGCAATTGATCACGAGTCCATTGACCTCCAAGAAGACCTCTCCTACAAAGAACATCCCATTCGGATTCTTGATGAAGCTGAACGTCGAACTCGCAACAACTCTGTCAAGTTCCTCAAGGTGCAGTGGTCGCACCATTCCGATAAAGAAGCAACCTGGGAACGTGAAGATCAACTCCGTTCCGAGTACCATGCCTTCTTCTCTTCCTGAGAATCTCGGGGCGCGATTCCTTCAAGGGGGCCGTTTGTAACATCCCAAGTGAGCTACCCTTTTTACCTTACCATGTTTATGCATCATCTTTGCATCATGCATGTCATACCATGTCACCTTTGGTTTTTAATAAAATTGCATTTGGTTTTGTTGCTATGTTATGTGCTTGTCCTCTCGTTTCTCTCTCCCTGGTTTCTTCCTCTTGTTACGTCCCTTGTGATGTTACAAGAAAAGCCAAAGCCTAAACCTTTTTCTACCACTTGACCGTTTTCAAAAGGGTCATGCCAAAACTTTCTAGTAATATGGGTTAATATTAAACCCCTCTCTTTAACCTCTTACTTTGCAATTAATCAACAAAACAAATAATTTTGGAATGAGCTAAATGTTTTGTTTTGGTTACGTATAAAACAACATTGGATAAAAACTATTTTGCCAATCTCTGTCTTTTATTCCACATCCAAATTTATTTTCAAATAAAGATGAGATAGGCTTTGTAAATAATAGGAAAGGAGAAGAAGCCACTCTTACCTGAACTGAAGAAGCAGACGATCCTATGCCTCCACCTCCCAGCACGTGAGGAGCACGCACAAATCTGTTTCCCCTCCTCACCAACTATGCACCAAAGAAGCATCAGCTCGTGTTCTTTTCTCCACCTGCTCCCCACCTTTCCCCTCCTCCCCGTCCAAAAATCAAGCCCCAACCAAACCCTAACCTTCTCCCTCTCTGGCCGCCGCCACTCCTCTTCTTCCCGAGAGAGAACCAAAGAAAAGTTCAGAGAGATTACAGTTACTTTTAGTTAAACTCTGTCGGACTTCGCCGTCGTCACCTGCTTCTTCTACACCGACGGTCGCCGCGTGTCTCTGCTTCCACTTCTACGTCCACCGCCGTCGCCATGGCCTGCAGCGAGGTCACCTGACCCTGGGAATCGAACCGCCACGCCGCCGTCTTCGTCCTGGACTGCTTCGCGGAACGCGGGACGCCAAGCTCTGCTCGTGTTCTTCCCCGAGCCGCTTCGTCTCTTCCGGCAGCCTCCCGGTGAGCAGTCGCCACGCTCCAACATTTTCCCTGTCCTCTTGATCATCTCAACGCGAGCCATAACGATTAGCCGTCGCGCTGCTGTGTCCGTCGCTGACGAATGTCTGAAGTTTTCTTCAGTTAACCCCAGCGCTGTTTCCAGTAAGATTCAGTCAACGTACATATGTACCTCACCTGGAGTCGGTCCCGTTTCCAAACAAATCAAAACGTCTAGCACACTGCTTCCGTTCTTTGTACACGACCGGCGCATGTCAGTTCAATTCCTAGGTCCGGCTAAAAGGCTGTTCTTTTCGTGTTTGTTCCCTGGTGTAAACATCTGTCGTTATATTTCAGTTCGTCAGTTAACAGTCCTTATACTACATCTTGTCTGAAGCTTGCATCATATCAAAACTAACGAGCAGCTACACTGGGTCTGTACCTGTTCCTTGTCCTGGTGCAGCACGTCTCAAGTTCAAATCTTGTCCGGAGCCTTTAGGCCAATCTTTTTATCTTTTGCTTCCCACCACTGTCTTTGACCTTGGCTAGAACCACCCCGGTGCAAAATTTCTGCAGCTCCAATTTCTGTTCTCCTTTTGCTGTTTCAGTGTTTTTGCTCACAGCAGTTTTCCGTTTTGTTTTAAAATCAACCTTTAAAACTTCATTTGAGTAAAACTTGACATGCTGGAACATTAGAACAACCTAATCTAACAGTTTATAAAATTTGTTTCAACTTTTCAATAATTAAAATTTTGATAAGTTTTAAATTGGGTTATTTAAAAGTGCAAACTTGCATAATTCATAACTTGAGTTCTACAATTCTAAATCCAACGAATTTTATATCCAAATGCATTAGAAAAATGTGAGGATTTCAAATCTGCATTTGTCATGCATCATTGGCATCATCCATGGTTCGAACTAATTAAAATTTGCAACCATGACTAAATGTTATGTGTGGGTGTTCCATCTTTTCATGCTATATTCGAACACCCCACTTAATTTTGCTATGTATGAAACCCTTGCACCGCATGCATCATATTGCGCATTGCACTCCTTGTATTGATTTGTGCTTTTACTTTCCTTGTATGTGCTATTTGGTTCTTCTCGAGTAGACATCGACACCGAGCAGTTTGAGAAGGAGTTCCTCTACATCACCCCTGAAGATCGCGTTCGTCCTTTCTCTTCCGATTTGACGAAGCGAGCCCACCCCTTCACCTATTTTACATTTTCATGCTCTTTTGATCTATTGCTACCCCTATGTTGCGATTCTCGTTGTGTCACGTGACCTATTCCACTCGTTACCCTATATGATCCGAGATACACCTCCTTGCCCTACCTGATGTTTGTTGTTTGTCAGCTTTGCGAGTCGTAGGCGAGTTTAGGGTTTTGTTGATATCTCGAAATGTTCGGGATATCTTGTTGGGTAGTTGTTTTACTTGCTATATCTGTTGTTGGAGATAATCATGGCCCGCCCTAATGTTAATATTAAAATGGATAAGAAGAGGCATCGGTGGGTCAACTGTATGTTTTGGTTTTACCATTGGCTCACTTGTGTCCAATTTTATAATTAGGACGAGTTCTTGTTTTCTGATCCAAGACTGAGCGCACTAACCACACGTGGGAGGTTTCACTGGGACCCCCCTCGACCTATTACCGGAACTGCTTCCACTGTCCATGTGCCACAACTAGTTCGTAACGTTTTGTTTCTCCCGGGCGTGCAAGCTTGTTTCTTTGTGGTCCGATGTTATGGTGTTACTTTTGGGGAAGCCTTTTGTGCCTTGTAACCCCGTTGTCTCTTGCACGCTCGTAGGCGCGGTACGTATTGCTGAGGATGGATTCATCCTGCGGGCACTGTTTCCATCCGAAAGCCGTAGACGCAAATAGCTAGGTCCGTCTCGGAGAGTCGGCCGGACTCTGAAACAGATTTAACCTAGATAGGTGGCTTCTTGGACTTGGTCTGTGGTGAAGGGAGGGGTTGTGATGCGAGGTTTCACCGGCAAGTTTTCTCAAAACCCTTGCTTGTGGAGTCGGACATGCGTGTATGGGTACAGTAGTGCATCCCTGCAGGGTGAAATCTTATCGATAAGCCGTGTCCGCGGTTATGGACGACTTGGAGATGTTTAACTCGATCATAGAACAACTTACACCTTATTTCCTGTTGTTAATAATTTGCTAATAAAACTCTTTCAAAAGTGTGCGTGCCTTTGCAATACCTCTTGGCGAAGGGGGATCGCATTGGCTGGGTTTTGATTGCAGAGTATAGAATTGTTAGATTATGCGCTCTCTCACCTTCTCTAATAGACGAATGTTGTAGCGTGTCTCTATTGGTTAGTTGCTTTGCTGCCGCTAAACTCCACATATAGCCGGGTGAAGTTTATACCGCCCACCAGCGAGCATAGTTGGTCTTGTCTCGCAAGTACGTGCCATTGGTACTTACCCTCGTTTTTCTCCCTCTTTTTCCGGAACTCGTTTTTCGACAAAACAGGTACGACAGATGATGAGGAGTACATTGGAGGCTACTTCGTTGAGTTCACGGATGACGACCTCGTCGAGTAGCAGGATCGCTCCTGAGGCAGCAGCCTGTGGCTTGTTGGTTATGGACCCCGCTTGGTTATCTTCAGGACTCTTAGTCCCATTTGGATCTTGTCTGTACCCAGACTATTTGCTACCTCTATGTATGATGTACTGATGGGATATGTGTCCCTTTGCGTGTCATTTGGATCTTGCTCAGTAGAGCGTTGCTATATATAAACTTTATTTCCATCTTTTGTGTCGTACATGGTCATGTTGTGATATGAAATCTGTATTCCACCCTTGTACCCTGTGCACCGTGTGTGTATGTTTGAAGTGCACAGGAAGGTGTAGCACTCAGGCCTGGGAAATCTAATCGTGAGCCTATGAGGTTGGTATTGTGTATGGGCGTGTCGAGCTCTGCTTGGCCTACCCATAAGCTTGGGAATGCGAGGCGACCTCACGGTCCCTTGTAGTGACCTCATACACATAAATCCCTCATAACCGCGCGCTCTTAGGTTTTCCCTACTCCTGGGGCTTACACCAAGCTTGATCTTTTGTCCATTCTTCATCTCATCACATCATTCTTCTCTCCCTACACTTGAAAACTTCCTTCATACAAAACTTCCCACAATTCTTTATTAGCAGCATTAGTACAATCAAAAAAACAAATCCACTTGGGTTCAGTTCTAACATATATCAAACACCCATTAAAGCATTAGCTACTGTAGAAACTCTTCATAAAGCTCTTTGATCAAAAGAACTAAAAAAGAAAGCACTTTAAGAGGCAAATGCAAATAGTGCAGAAATCTGTCAAAACAGAACAACAGGTAAAGCTCGATTTTTTCCGAAATCCTCTGTTACTCATCTCGAAAAGTGGTAAACTAACGAAAGTGAGATAATAAACTAGGGCATATGCATAAAAAATGGTAGCTCAAAATTCGGCTCTGACTATTTATACGAATTTTTATGGTAACAGCACAGAATCTGTTTTCAGGACATCAACTTACCCAAATCTTACTTTCTTCCTATTAGAGGCTATTGTTGGCACAAAGATGAAATAAAAATTATAAGGAGAGGTTATTACACAGGTAATAACTTCAAAGACTCAATAAAAATAAAAATTAGATAAAATAAACAAGGGTTATCTGCCAAGAGTGCTTTTCTTTAACGCCTTTCAGCTAGGCGCGGAAAAAGAGCGAGCATCAAGTATTGTCAAGTGAATAAGCATCAAGATCAATGCGAGAAGTCTTTTCAACAAGGATTTGTATTTTATCAATATAAGTTTTAGAAGACCCTTTCTCAGCACTTTTAGGTTCATTACTTTCATCAAATGGATTTTGAGGAACAATCCAATCAAAATTCGTTTCCCAAGCTTCATGCATTGCTACTAATTTGAAAGATATTGGTATTTTACTTTCTCTCCTATTTTTGGTTTTGTCTATTTTTTCAAGTGTACCAAAGATCTACACATGAGCCTAGCATCTCAAACCGATCAAAAACTTTCCTAGCTTCTATAACAAAATCTTTAAATTCTCTAAGCAAACTTTCTAGGATAAAATCTTTCTTTTCATCATCCTCAACTTCGTGGAGTTTAAGAAACATTTGCTGCACTATAGGATTAAGGCTAAGAAATCTAGCCTCCGGCATTTGAACCAAATAAGCTGCAAGTAGTTTCATAATTAGGAGCAAGTTCTACCAGGGATTTATCCTCAATATCTTTATGCTTACTAACACGATTGAAGAATTTTTCAATGTTATCTTCCCCAATTATAGAACCACTAACTACAGATAGGTCCTTCAGATCGTACTTAAGGAACAACATAATGAATTAGAAACAAAATAAAACTATGTGAGAAACTTTTTTTGTGTTTTTGATATAGAGAAGCAAACAAAACAAAATAAAGTAAACTAAGCAAAACAGTAACGAAGTAAAGAGATTGGAGATGAAAGACTCCCCTTGCAGAAAATCTTGATGGCGTGTGCTTGATGAAAGCGGTTGGGAAACCCCAAGAGGAAGGTGTGATGGGCACAACGGTAAGTTTTGCCTCAGTAAGAAACCAAGGTGTAATCGACCAGTAGGAGAAAGGCGTGACTTCTGAAGGTGTTTCTAGCTCTCTAGTGGCAGGGCGCACTAGCGACGTCAGCAACAACGTGGAACCTGCACACAACGCAACCAAAATGATTTGCCCCAACTTACAGTGAGGTTGTCAATCTCACCGGTTTGGTGAACACAAAGGATTAGATGTATCGAGTGGAAAGAGATGTTTGCAGTAATTAAAGAGAACAGAGCTTACAGAAGTAAACAGAACAGGATTGTAGGGGTTGAATTTATCCGTGTAAAGGAAATGACCGGGGTCCACAGTTCACTAGAGGTGTCTCTCCATAAATATAAATAACATGCTGGGTGAACAAATTACAGCTGGGCAATTGATAGAATATCGACCATACATGGCAAGATGATTACTATGAGATTCGTTTGGGCATTACAACATAATACATAAACTGTAATTCAACTGTGTCTATGACTAATAATCCACCTTCCGGTTATCGTCCGAACCCCTTCCAGTAATAAGTTGCAAGCAACAGATTATCGCATTAAGCAATGTGTGTAAAGTAAACAATAGAATTACTCTTGGATAAAACATTGTTCTTTCCTCCCTAGTAGCAACAACACATCTACAATCTTAGAAGTTATTGTCACTCTCCCAGAAAACTAGAGGCATGAACCTACTATCGAGCATAAATACCCCCTCTTGGAGTCACAAGCATCTACTTGGCCATAGTATCTACTAGAAACGGAGAGCATGCAAGATCAAAAATAACATATGACATGAATATATAATCGACCTCAACATAGTATACAATATTCATCGGATCCCAGCAAACACAACATGTAGCATTACATAAGGATGATCTTGATCATGTAGGGCAGCTCACAAGATCTAAACATGAGGCACAAATTGGAGAAGACAACCATCTAGCTACTGCTATGGACCCATAGTACAGGGATGAACTACTCACGCATCACTTTGGAGGCGGGCATGGCAATGTAGATGCCTCTGACGATGATTTCCCCCTCCGGCAGGGTGCCGGGAAGAGCTTCAGAACCCTCCCGAGATGGGTTCTGCAATGGCGGCCATGACGGAAGTTTTCGTGGATGGAGGCTCGGGTATTCAGGGTTTTCCTGAGATTGTGATTAAATAAGCGGAGGGGCGATGTCGGTGGAGGCCAGGGTGACCCACTCCACCCCTAGGCGCGGGCCAGGGCTAGGCCGCGCCTCGGGCTAGCGTGGCCGCCCTATTGCCCTCCTTCGACTCCCCTCTCGACTCTGTCTTCGTTACGGAAAAATATTGACTTCAACTTTTGTTTCTGCCAATTCCGAGAATATTTCCTATACAAATTTTCTGAAATACAAAACATCACAAAACATGAAACTGGCACTCGTGGCATCTTGTTAATAGGTTAATGTCAGAAAATGTATAAAAGTGCAACAAAGTATGAGCAAAACATATATGAATTGGTGTAAAACAAGGATGGAGCATCAAAAATTATAGATATGTTTGAGACGTACCAGTAGGTACCGGCCAGGTACTGGTTAAGCAAACATGTGCGGCACTTCCGTCCAAGTACCGCAATGGTAGCAGATTGGAGTCAGGGGCTCACAGAGATCATGCCCGGTACCTTGACGGTGCCGACACCGGTAGTACCGGTTGAGCCCCACGTGTCCTTCACCGAAGGGCTGAGTTTACCCTAAGGCGCTAGTACCTCTTCACAAAGCGGTAGTACCGGTTGTGCGGAACCTGAACATAACGGTTAGATTCGTTGACCCCTTATAAAAGGGGTCTTCTTCCCCAGCTCGATTTAGATATTTTCTTCTCTCTCACCTCCATTGTTGCTGAGCTCAAATCTTGAGGATCTCCCTCCCCATCCAACCAATCAAGCCCAAACTTTGAGGAGTGGTAGAGGAGATCCCGATCTATAGTTCCACCAAGAAATATTTCTCCAATCCCACCTAATCCTTTGTGGATCTTGTAGCTAGGGTTCCTATTGTGGGATCTCTTCGAGATGAGCTACTATGGAGGCTAGTTGTGTGTTTTGCTAGCCCCATAGGGTGTTAGGAGCCTCC
>NC_061513.1:192121723-192149553 GCF_022539505.1 Lolium rigidum | reverse complement strand
TGAGAAGTAACTCAAACAAAAGATCATGAATAATAGTGCATTGAAAGCAACTATTTGTTTATGAGATAAAACATAGAAAAGTGGTACTCAACATGTTCTTTATGAAGTAGCAAAACATAAATGCTAGGACACCTTTAAAGTTCAAAGGGTGACTAGATACAAGTAATTTAAGAACAAGCAATAGTCAACCATGAATCAATCAATAATAATTTTGGGACCATGCACATTGAACTAAGAATGACAACTATGCTCTCTTAATTGGTGCATAAAGAAGAAGATGAAGACTCATCATAATAGTAAAAGAGAGACTCTTTGCAGAGTAAGCAACATGAACAAGTTTTATAAACCTTCCAAAAAGTATGGTACTCATTAGCTTTGAGCTCTCATTGCCCCTATCATAAGCATCTTGAATGGTTAAAGTTAATGTGAGTAAAATATGAGCTATATGCTTGGCAAATCACAAGTTGAAGATCTCATGCCCCTTGAATACGAGTACCTAAACCTCATGCTACTCAACTTAGGTCCCAAATAAGTTATTGTCATTGTAAGTATGCATGTATCATTGAGAACCGCCAACGGGGTACCTCTTGCCCGATGATATGGAAATACTCTTGTAGGAGCAATCCCATGCCAAAATGACAAGACAAACAGACAATGAGCATCTCAGCAATTTTTTTATTTACTATGGGTATAGCTTTTTATTGAAAATGCTTCACAGAATTCTCACTATGGTTCGCTGTAAATTTCCACCATGAATGAGGCATGGCTTAGATTAGCGGTCGAGGCGTTTCTCTAACTCATATACAAACTCCATGGACTTAGAAGTTTCCATTTTATTTCGCACTGCTAGGTATCCATAAACAAAAGAACATGACATCAACTAAATATGAATAAGTGCAATGTTGAAAGCGTTCCCCATGAAAGCATGGTTGTGCTAACTCCCAACTTGCAATTTGCAAATATGTAAACTTCATAAGATAGTCACAATGATCAAATTTATTAAGTGCAAGAAAGTTAATGTGCCATCAAGTTTGTGAGAGCTTTACTGACTAATTTTCTCATGCCAAAATTTAATTTGGAAGATAAATAAAAACATGATGAGCATACTTGAAATAGAAATAATGCTACTAGGTAGATATAGTGGACATAATTGGCAAACTTTGGTTTATTGATGGTTGGATGCACGAGTAAAGTTCATACTCAGTACATGCGGAGGCTAGCAAAAGACTGGGAGCGACCAACTAAGAGAGCAATAATGGCCATAATCATGCATAGCGACAAAACATTATCAATCGAAACATACAGTGATATTACAAGTGAAAAACTAAATGATCATAGAGGCTTTAGTTGACTGGTTATAGTCATAACATGGTATAAGCATGCGCCAAGTGAACCCAATAAAGCATCAAAGGAGAATACCCCAATATTATGCTTTTATGATGGAAACAACACATGATTATTTCAATGACACATTATGCACTCTGAGATAGTTGAGATAAGTCATGCTACAACAATAAATAGTAAGCATATGATAATAAAAACATCCAACATGACATGCCAAAGTCTATGCCACAGTCTATACAAGCTTCCTTTTGCATCACTATAGTCGTGAAACATTTTACTCGTATCCAACACCAATCAACTTATTGAAATAGCTCTCAGGCATGACATACATTATGGACCAGAGAGCTAATCATACACAAATAAATAATAATAACAAGCTATGAACAAAATTCAAGTGAAAAAACAAGAGCTAAACGCAGTACTAGCAAACTAGAACACTCGTAGAACAATAACAGCGACGGAGCGGGTCTTTCTCCAAAACAAATGTGCCGGGATCCAACATATGGTACATCAAACAAAACAAAACAAAACAAAACAAAAATAAAACGCTCCAAGAACAACACATATCGAATGAAGCAATAAAAATATAGCGCATAGAAAGATAACATGTTGCTTTGTTGATGAAGAGGGGATGCCTTGGGTATCCCCAAGCTTTGACGCTTGTACCTCTTGGATATTTCTTGGGGTGCAGGGGGATCCCCAAGTGTAACATCCCAAGTGAGCTACCCTTTTTACCTTACCATGTTTATGCATCATCTTTGCATCATGCATGTCATACCATGTCACCTTTGGTTTTTAATAAAATTGCATTTGGTTTTGTTGCTATGTTATGTGCTTGTCCTCTGTTTCTCTCTCCCTGGTTTCTTCCTCTTGTTACGTCCCTTGTGATGTTACAAGAAAAGCCAAAGCCTAAACCTTTTTCTACCACTTGACCGTTTTCAAAAGGGTCATGCCAAAACTTTCTAGTAATATGGGTTAATATTAAACCCCTCTCTTTAACCTCTTACTTTGCAATTAATCAACAAAACAAATAATTTTGGAATGAGCTAAATGTTTTGTTTTGGTTACGTATAAAACAACATTGGATAAAAACTATTTTACCAATCTCTCGTCTTTTATTCCACATCCAAATTTATTTTCAAATAAAGATGAGATAGGCTTTGTAAATAATAGGAAAGGAGAAGAAGCCACTCTTACCTGAGCCGAAGAAGCGAGACGATCCTATGCCTCCACCTCCCGAGCACGTGAGGAGCACGCACGGCTCTGTTTCCCCTCCTCACCAACTATGCACCACGAAGCATCAGCTCGTGTTCTTTTCTCCACCTTGCTCCCCACCTTTCCCCTCCTCCCCGTCCAAAAATCAAGCCCCAACCAAACCCTAACCTTCTCCCTCTCTGGCCGCCGCCACTCCTCTTCTTCCCGAGAGAGAACCAAAGAAAAGTTCAGAGAGATTACAGTTACTTTTAGTTAAACTCTGCCGGACTTCGCCGTCGTCACCTGCTTCTTCTACACCGACGGTCGCCGCGTGTCTCTGCTTCCACTTCTGCGTCCGCCGCCGTCGCCATGGCCTGCAGCGAGGTCACCTGACCCTGGGAATCGAACCGCCACGCCGCCGTCTTCGTCCTGGACTGTTTCGCGGAACGCGGGACGCCAAGCTCTGCTCGTGTTCTTCCCCGAGCCGCTTCGTCTCTTCCGGCAGCCTCCCGGTGAGCAGTCGCCACGCTCCAGCCTTTTCCCTGTCCTCTTGATCATCTCAACGCGAGCCAGAACGATTAGCCGTCGCGCTGCTGTGTCCGTCGCTGACGAAAGTCTGAAGTTTTCTTCAGTTAACCCCAGCGCTGTTTCCGGTAAGATTCAGTCAACATACATATGTACCTCACCTGGAGTCGGTCCCGTTTCCAAACAAATCAAAACGTCTAGCACACTGCTTCCGTTCTTTGTACACGACCGGCGCATGTCAGTTCAATTCCTAGGTCCGGCTAAAAGGCTGTTCTTTTCGTGTTTGTTCCCTGGTGTAAACATCTGTCGTTATATTTCAGTTCGTCAGTTAACAGTCCTTATACTACATCTTGTCTGAAGCTTGCATCATATCAAAACTAACGAGCAGCTACACTGGGTCTGGACCTGTTCCTTGTCTTGGTGCAGCACGTCTCAAGTTCAAATCCTGTCCGGAGCCTTTAGGCCAATCTTTTTATCTTTTGCTTCCCACCACTGTCTTTGACCTTGGCTAGAACCACCCCGGTGCAAAATTCCTGCAGCTCCAATTTCTGTTCTCCTTTTGCTGTTTCAGTGTTTTTGCTCACAGCAGTTTTCCATTTTGTTTTAAAATCAACCTTTAAAACTTCGAGTAAAACTTGACATGCTGGAACATTAGAACAACCTAATCTAACAGTTTATAAAATTTGTTTCAACTTTTCAATAATTAAAATTTGATAAGTTTTAAATTGGGTTATTTAAAAGTGCAAACTTGCATAATTCCTAACTTGAGTTCTACAATTCCAAATCCAACGAATTTTATATCCAAATGCATTAGAAAAATGTGAGGATTTCAAATCTGCATTTGTCATGCATCATTGGCATCATCCATGGTTCGAACTAATTAAAATTTGCAACCATGACTAAATGTTATGTGTGGGTGTTCCATCTTTTCATGCTATATTCGAACACCCCACTTAATTTTGCTATGTATGAAACCCTTGCACCGCATGCATCATATTGCGCATTGCACTCCTTGTATTGATTTGTGCTTTTACTTTCCTTGTATGTGCTATTTGGTTCTTCTCGAGTAGACATCGACACCGAGCAGTTTGAGAAGGAGTTCCTCTACATCACCCCTGAAGATCGCGTTCGTCCTTTCTCTTCCGATTTGACAGGCGAGCCCACCCCTTCACCTATTTTACATTTTCATGCTCTTTTGATCTATTGCTACCCCTATGTTGCGATTCTGTTGTGTCACGTGACCTATTCCACCTGTTACCCTATATGATCCGAGATACACCTCCTTGCCCTACCTGATGTTTGTTGTTTGTCAGCTTCGCGAGTCGTAGGCGAGTTTAGGGTTTTGTTGATATCTCGAAATGTTCGGGATATCTTGTTGGGTAGTTGTTTTACTTGCTATATCTGTTGTTGGAGATAATCATGGCCCACCCTAATGTTAATATTAAAATGGATAAGAAGAGGCATCGGTGGGTCAACTCTATGTTTTGGTTTTACCATGGCTCACTTGTGTCCAATTTTATAATTAGGACGAGTTCTTGTTTTCTGATCCAAGACTGAGCGCACTAACCACACGTGGGAGGTTTCACTGGGACCCCCCTCGACTATTACCGGAACTACTTCCACTGTCCAAGTGCCACAACTAGTTCGTAACGTTTTGTTTCTCCCGGGAGTGCAAGCTTGTTTCTTTGTGGTCCGATGTTATGGTGTTACTTTTGGGGAAGCCTTTTGTGCCTTGTAACCCCGTTGTCTCTTGCACGCTCGTAGGCGCGGTACGTATTGCTGAGGATGGATTCATCCTGCGGGCACTGTTTCCATCCGAAAGCCGTAGACGCAAACGGCTAGGTCCGTCTCGGAGAGTCGGCCGGACTCTGAAACGGATTTAACCTAGATAGGTGGCTTCTTGGACTTGGTCTGTGGTGAAGGGAGGGGTTGTGATGCGAGGTTTCACCGGCAAGTTTTCTCAAAACCCTTGCTTGTGGAGTCGGACATGCGTGTATGGGTACAGTAGTGCATCCCTGCAGGGTGAAATCTTATCGATAAGCCGTGTCCGCGGTTATGGACGACTTCGAGATGTTTAACTCGATCATAGAACAACTTACACCTTATTTCCTGTTGTTAATAATTTGCTAATAAAACTCTTTCAAAAGTGTGCGTGCCTTTGCAATACCTCTTGGCGAAGGGGGATCGCATTGGCTGGGTTTTGATTGGAGAGTATAGAATTGTTAGATTATGCGCTCTCTCACCTTCTCTAATAGACGAATGTTGTAGCGTGTCTCTATTGGTTAGTTGCTTTGTTGCCGCTAAACTCCCCATATAGCCAGGTGAAGTTTATACCGCCCACCAGCGAGCATAGCTGGTCTTGTCTCGCAAGTACGTGCCATTGGTACTTACCCTCGTTTTTCTCCCTCTTTTTCCGGAACCCGTTTTTCGACAAAACAGGTACGACAGATGATGAGGAGTACATTGGAGGCTACTTCGTTGAGTTCACGGACGACGACCTCGTCGAGTAGCAGGATCGCTCCTAAGGCAGCAGCCTGTGGCTTGTTGGTTATGGACCCCGCTTGGTTATCTTCAGGACTCTTAGTCCCATTTGGATCTTGTCTGTACCCAGACTATTTGCTACCTCTATGTATGATGTACTGATGGGATATGTGTCCCTTTGCGTGTCATTTGGATCTTGCTCAGTAGAGCGTTGCTATATATAAACTTTATTTCCATCTTTTGTGTCGTACATGGTCATGTTGTGATATGAAATCTGTATTCCACCCTTGTACCACTGTGCACCGTGCGTGTATGTTTGAAGTGCACAGGAAGGTGTAGCACTCAGGCCTGGGAAATCTAATCGTGAGCCTATGAGGTTGGTATTATGTATGGGCGTGTCGAGCTCTGCTTGGCCTACCCTTAAGCCTGGGAATGCGAGGCGACCTCACGGCCCCTTGTAGTGACCTCATACACATAAATCCCTCATAACTGCGCGCTCTTAGGTTTTCCCTACTCCTGGGGCTTACAGACTTGGTATCAGAGCAGGACTGCCTTTAGGAGCCCTTGCAGCGGACGAAGTTGTGTCTAGAAACTCATATTTTAGTAGCTACATAGGAAAAATTGTGCGCGAGAGTAGGAATTCATTTTATAACCCCACCCACCCACCCTCTGGTGAGGAAGAGCAACGATTTTACTCTATTCTTATCTTGTTTCACCTAGGTTTGGACGTGTTCGGGGAAACCATAGTGCCATAGGGAAAAATGTGTTTTTGAAAATTTTCTGTACTATGGTTGCTTCAATATCATATGCTATCAATCTCCACCATATAATCTGTTCCTTTGCAATGTTGGTATTTTCATGCCAACATGCTCTCTCCGTTGTTCTGGTGCTATCTCGACCACTTCTTTGTTCCGGTGCATACATCAACCTTCCTTGTTGTTCTCTTCCAATATGCATAACAAGTGCCCACACGACCCAAGTTACTGACACTTGTTAATGCCAAGTTTTGTATAGCTACATATCACTATCTTGCGAGATTTGTGAAATATTCTTGTTGCTATCGTTCTAACCTTCTACATGCTATGGATAGCTCTCGTGTGCTTGAATTCTTGTACATTGATGATAGCTATCTCATGTCTCTTGTTATCTTCTGAAGTTCCCGTTAAGCACTAATATTGGGTTTTTCATTATCCATGATTGTGCTAACCTTGGTGTCCTTACTCAGAATGGAGAGTGGTGAAGATGTTCCTCCACCTGAAGTGGACCAAGCTCTGGTTAAAATGGCGCAAGTCCTAAATCAGATGCAGATAAGCCAAGACAGAATCAATGGTGGCAATGCACGTGTCACTATTCAGGAGTTTCTCCAGCTCCACCCGCGCACTTTTGATGTCACCGCAGAGCCAATCGATGCTGATGATTGGTTACGCGAGATGAACAAGACTATCAGTGTGACACATGTGGCTGATGAGGACCGTGTTCCTTATGTGACATATCTTCTTCGTGGAGTTTTAGCCGCATGGTGGGACAATCATCTGCTGATGAAAGCACCAGATGCAATCATTACCTGGGATGAGTTTCAGCTGCTCTTCAAGCGTCATCACATCCCTGACAACATCATGGAGAGAAAGCGAGAAGAGTTCTGCAATTTGTCTCAAGGCAGCAACACTGTGCTGGCTTATAGAGATGCTTTCTTAAAACTGGCTCGTTATGCTGGAGATGAGGTATCTACGGATGCCAAAAAGCAAGCCATGTTTCGCAAAGGACTGAACCCAGAGATCAAGTATGCTATACTCTTGGTCAAGTGCAATACCTTTGAGGAGCTCGTTAACACAACGCTCCAAGAAGAGTATGGTCGTGCAGTGCTAGAAGAGTCTCGTAAGCGCTCTCGTGAGGTAGCTTCTTCCTCAACAGCTGCTATGCTCTTCTTTTCTTCTTTTCATTATCTTTATACTTAATCTATATTTATCTCTTTTTTCTTATTATTCTCTTCTTTTCTATTGCATTCTATTTATTATATTTCTTAACTATCTTGACTCGTTGGAGTCGTTGTTGTAATATATGTTTCTTGTGGGCTCTATTGTAATCCTGTTGTAATGTTACCGCTCGTGTTAATTCCTCTGGCATCACGTGTGTGATTCTTCGCGCACGTCGTGTCGAAGGGCGTCTCTGAATCAACAGGTGTAAGTTGTCTATGGTCGAGTCATACAGCTCCAAGTCGTCCATAACCGCGGACACGGCTTATCGATAAGATTATAACCCTGCAGGGGTGCCCAAATGTGCCCACACGCACGCTCAACCAACTTACGAGTTGGTATCAGAGCCCAGGTTGACGGTACCCCACTAGTCCAGCCTGTAGGATAACCTTGCCAACGGATGTTGTGTCTAGTGTCAAAACTATTTTCTGAAAATTCGTTGGATAGATCTGAGTAGTTCTGATTTTTCTCCTTACCTATATTCTTTCTCCTCTTATCTATGCGAGTTTTGAGTCTTCTCTCTCATATGCTTGTTTGCATCCCGCATCATGTCGCTCGTTGATAGTTATGCATGTTCACCTAACATATATGCGGAGTATTTCGGATACCGACTATGGTTTTCCCCGCTCCGTTTAACTTTGAAGTAGCGCACCCCTGCCATGTTATGTCATGCTAATCAACCATTAACTTTGCCGGTAAAAAATGCAACTCAAACATAATTTGTTTGTTCGGGATTCCGATCCCGCTTAAATTGGATAAGTTGCATCGCATCATAATTGCCATGTCATGCATATCATCTTGATCATGCTGGATCTTCTTTATCCGTAGTAGTAAGACTTGCATGCATTGTGTGTTCCAGCATTTGTGAGCCCCTTTGCGAAAGCATCGGAACTTTGACTCGCTAATGTCCCCTAGGACCCGAGTTCTTGTTATCTGTTCCGAGATCGAGCGCTCTACCCGTACGTGGGGACTTTTATTGGGACCCCCCCTCACCCATTACCTTTTCTCAAGTCAGTTGAAAAGGGGGCCACAACCTTGGTTTTATACATGTCTAAACCGAGTGGTTTCGGTTCCCGCCCTCCCACCCCTGTTGTTGTTCCAAGGGGCTCTCAAGTTCATCAAAGGTCTGGCAATCAAGCTAAGCAAAGTCATCATGTTGATGCTCGGCAAAGGCCTACTTCGAAGTTCTGGCAAGACCAATGGGTCCTAATCCTTCCTCAAGAGCATGTTTCAAGTGCGGTGATGCGGGACATATTTCAATTCACTGTCCCCAAAACAAGCATCCTCCAAAACAACCTTGCCCTCGAACAAAGGCGATGGTTCGTGTTCCTCCTCCGTCAAAGGCTTTCAACTATAACAATAAGCCCGGTACGAGAAGTGTATGGGTGAACAATGTCACAACTGTACAAGCAAAAAGGGCACCTGACATCGTGCTTGTGTTCTTCCTGTGAACTCGATCTCAGCAAAAGTTCTGTTTGATACAGGAGCGTCACTTTCTTTCGTCTCCTCAAGTTTTGTTCAAAGGCATGAGTTACCTATGGTTCTAACCTCACGGTGAACTCCCCGGGAGCGCAGTTGACAGTTTCCAAGATAAGCCATGGGAATCAAATTCTCATTGGAGGCTATATGTTTCTTGCTTCACTCATAGCTCTCGGCAGTTCAGACATTGATGTCATTCTCGGCATGGATTGGTTGAAGGCCAACAAAGTTGTTATTGATTGTGCCAATCATTCAGTTTACCTTCCTACTTCGACAGGCCACATAGTCTATTCACCTTCCCAAACACCTTCCGTTCACCTTCCGTTTGCGACTTCCCCGATGTCTTTCCTGAAGAACTTCCGGGTATGCCACCTGACAGGGCTGTTGAGTTCGTTATCGAGCTAGAACCTGGTACCGGTCCTATCTCCAAGCGGCCTTACAAGATGAGTCCAAATGAGTTGGCTGAACTCAAGAAGCAGCTTGATGAGTTGCAAAAACTTGGTTTCATTCAGCCAAGCACTTCTCCATGGGGATGTCCTACCATCTTCGTGAAGAAAAAGGATAAAACTGATCGATTGGTGGTTGACTACCGCCCTCTCAATGAGAAAACGATCAAGAATACATATCCTCTTCCTCGCATCAATGAGCTATTTGATCAACGTGCGGGTGCAACTGTGTTCTCTAAGATGGATTTGAGAAGCGGTTATCACCAAATCAAAATCCGCAAGGAGGATATACCTAAGACAGCCTTCAAAACTCGCTATGGCCTCTACGAATACACCGTCATGTCCTTTGGTCTCACCAATGCTCCTGCCACTTTCTCTCGGTTGATGAACTACATTTTCATGGAGTACCTCGACAAGTTTGTGGTAGTCTATCTCGATGATATCCTTGTCTACTCCAAGTCCAATGAGGAGCATGAAGAGCATCTTCACCTCATCCTCCTGAAGCTTCGTGAACATCGCCTTTATGCCAAGTTCTCTAAATGTGAATTCTGGCTTCCTCAAGTCGTCTATCTTGGCCATGTCATTTCTGGAAAAGGCATTGCTGTCAATCCTGAAACCGTCAAGGCAATCGTTGAATGGCTTCCTCCGAAGAATGTCAAGTGTAGCACCCTACCTTTTAATAAAGGCAAGATACCTGTGTATAGTGCTATTCCCGGGATCACTGATAGCACACACATTACAAAATGTAATAATCATTGCAATAGTATCAAATTACTACATCGTTGATCCAAAGGGTAAAGTAAAACCTTACAAATTGCATAGTCACATGGACTAGCTCAACAATGTTCAGAACAAACACATCGGAAAGTAAATCATCAATGAGCCTTCATCATCTTCATGTGCCACGAGCAGATCATGTTGGAATGTAGACTCGAGATCCTACCACGTACTTCTCCTCAGAAAAACCTGCACGTTTGAATATGCAGCCCCACGAATGGAGGTCAGTACAATGATGTACTGGCAAATGACACTTATATGGTGGCAGTTTTTAGACATGACTATCAACATGATATTTGGTTGGTGGAGTCTTGGGCTAATTTGCATAAAGCCAATTTTATCCTATGTTTTTCAAAACAAAACATTTTGTAATTCTTGAAAAGATTTTACAAAAAGGGGGCACATGGTTAAATCCACCATGCACACCAAGTCGATATGACTCCCAAGTCACCACCACATACTATGGTTAAATCCACCATGTACATATCCCTGGGGTCACTCGACCGGGATAATCCTCAGATCACCACCACATACTATGGTTAAATCCACCATGTATGTAGCCCTGGGATCACTCGACCGGGATAATCCTCAGGTCACCACCACATACTATGGTTAAATCCACCATGTATGTAGCCCTGGGAAAATCCAGTCTGAGATTGTTTCTACACAAGTTTTAATCATTCAGAAAAGGTGATGAGATTATTCCGTACATCCTTGTCTAGAGACTCAAATTGTCCATAACAGGGGACACGGCTAAGATCTTAGTTTTTAACTCTGTAGAGGTTGTGCACTTTCACCTTACGACCCATTCTACCCAGAGAGAAGAATGAGACGAGACCTTTCAGAAGGAGAGAGCAACCATACACGCAAGACTCGTTCCCACCTATAATTCTGCTACCAGCCAATGTCTTGCAACAAGTTGAACCCTCACATCTTACTCAATCAAGACAGAGCCCATAATATCATAAGGCTGCACTGGAAGTACACTAAACACGGAAGACATAGCAATCTCTTTGTTCCTGGGTGACAAACCACAAGTGTACTAACCCACGGGTCACCACCACATACCATGGTTAAATCCGCCAGGTATGTAGCCCCGAGTAGCCACTCAACATAATCCAAAGCCACACCAATTCCACCCAGGTGTTTCATTAAGTTTATTGATTTTCAATTTTTCAAACTACTCTTTAACCAAAAAGTGAAACAAGGCATTGGTATCAATTTCAAATTATTTCTCACAATCCTAGCAAGTTGTGCTCAAGGGGTGGCTACACACTACTAGGATCTAAGCATAGCATATATACTTTACTTTTGAAAAACAAAAACCTATCATGCATACTAGTTTAAAAATACTAATGCATAATATAAAATAGGTAGGATTGAATGTCACTTGCCTTTTTGGTAGTCGAAGCGCGTTCACTTCTCTCAATCATACGTGCCTCTCCGTACAAACTATAATATAAAATATAGCACAACATAAACACACCAGTAAACAAGAACAACAAAATCAAACAAGATAACAATCAGAAATCGCTCTATGGTACTAAGGTGTGGCATGAGTTTTGGCTTGCAAGATATGGCGGTGAGATGGAATGGCTAAGTCAAATACTTAGAAAGAAAAAGATTATTTATGTCAAGTGCTTAGAAGGAAAGATTGACAAGGTCATATGGTCTAGGGTTGTTTGCTACACAAGGATGGACAATTGGAATGATGCTTGTGCTTAGAAATTCTCCCAAGCATTTCAAGTGTAATTTAAAATGCAACATGACATAGTGTGAAAACACTTATCAAAGTAGCACAAGTCACACATAGAATTGGGTACGAACTAATGATATATCGAATTACTCAATTTACTCATTTGTAAATTGAATAGTTCAATATAAGCCAATAAGATTAAGTGGGCATGAGATTAAATTGGCATGAATGATATTTGGGTTTGGTTCGCGGAGCCTAATGTATAAACAGAGTCCAACACATGTGATATGTAGTAGGGTTTCTCGACCTCACCGGAGCAAGGTGAAAGTCTAAAATAGGACATGTCACACTTTACTCAAATAACTCGGTTGTTATTTGAATAATATGAACTAGGATAATATATTGTGGAGAGATGCGATCATGAAACATGGCGAAAGTGTCTAAATGATTTGCATAGTGGAAGAACGATATTGCCGACCATACAAATACCGCGAAAACAAAGCGTGCGAATCCGACATGCAAAATGTCCAGAATGATCTAGGCATTTTACTGATTCCAACGGTATAAAATTTGTCGAAAACCGACATGTAGAACTCAAGGTATGGATTTTACAATACGCGGTTAGAATTCTAGTGGTGTCCGAAAAGTTGTCCGAAAAGTTGTCCGAACAAATTGCTCGGATGGAAATACTTCCTACACGAAAGTTGTAGATAATCTAATTACAAACTTAACGGAAGAACAACTATTTGAAACGGAACTCTAGATCTATAGTTAAGGAATTTCAAAGTTTGCAGTGAGCTAGTACAAACTAGCTAACCCGATCGAATCAGATCTTTGTTTCGCCGTGTGAAGGAAAAGAAACATATGGCAAGATGGCATTGGCTGCTACCGGTTCAGATCAGGTTCTAACCACACGCTACAGGTTAAGTGATTGTGTCGTACCAGCGGCAGCAGGGAGACGATGATCGGAAGAGGATGGTGGCGGACTCTGCCGTGATGGTTCCCAGCGCTCGGTAGTCGACGGTATGAGGGGATTCACGGGTAGGGCGGGCCCACTTCAAGTCAAGGGTATTCAGTTGAATACCCAAATGATTTGACAAACATCTTGATATATATGTATATAAATGTTCAATAAATATATAAAAAGCAAAACGGTCCTGTTATGACATGAGTGCTAAAGTAGCACAAATGGTTCTGTTGGAATTTGAACTATCTATTCATTGGGTCCTGAGTTCAACCCCCATGTATGCATTTTGTTGGTTTATTTTTTGCAAAATAACTTTGGTGCATGTATTTTTGTTATAGGTTTATTTTTTGCAAAATGACTTTGGTGCATGTATTTTTTGTTATAGGAAGATCATATAGTGTTTGTTCCACCATTGCTTTTTCATGTTAGCTCCAATTGTTCGAAATTTTAAGAATTTACACATTTATTACACTTATTTTGGTAAATCCATATGTTTCTCAAGCACAAATATCCTTCAATGTGAAGGTTTCTCAAGAAAATATGAGATATGTGTGAGCATTACTCCATAATAAAATTATTTTATAAACATTGTTTCATATAATAATTATTTCTACAATTTTGAATACCCATAATAAATATTCTGGGCCTGCCCGGGTATCTCAAGGCAGTGCTCGGCTGCGTCGTCCTCATGGAGAATCACATGCTCTATAATAGGATTATTTCTTGATCAAAATGGGTTCTTCCGATCTATATAGAAGATAAAAGGAATAAGAAACGAGCCCTTAGTACCATTGTACCTGGCAGAGTTGATGATGCGTCGCTGGAGCCTGCTGAACTTCCACGACTCAAATCAGTGGGAGAAGATTTCTTCAAGAACAAATTCAGTCGGAGGAGGTGCAGAGCTTGGGTCCTCTTTGAAGAAAAGACTGAACGAGGCGAGGGGAATCTCGAGCGCTGATTATACAGAGAGGGGAGGTGTGATGGCTGCAGTTTCTGTTGTTTATGATCTGCGTTTTTGCTGGCGTTTTTTTTTTTGAACAAAGGGATAGACCCCGAAGGGTCTAGTCGGTGCATTGATTCACGACGATGATAGTACAAGTTACAGAGAGACCCCTAACATAGAACCAAACTAAAAAGAGGTCCTCCTCTTTTACAGAAACCATCCTGGATATAAGAAGGAAAAAGCAATCAAGTACAAACCCAGCACCGTCGATGATGAACTGAAGCCGTCGCTGGCCATCATCCACACCACCGGGGACGGCACCACTTGGTGTGTAGAAGACGAACTCCGCCACCGCGACTCCATTGAAGGGCCTCCGATTTTGGAGGTTGAACAAGGGATGCTCCACTCGCATCCGGCAAAGCCGCCCTTCGGCAGTCAGATTTGGTTGGCAATCTTTGGCCACCGATGTTACGCTCTTGATATTGCACCTTCCCAACCGCCGCCTGCCTCTAGCATACGAAGGCTCGCCTTGCTTTTTCCTCCTCCCGCTACCACCACGGCTTGGAGGATCTCGCACAACAGCACTTGCAGCTGAAGCCCAACGGAAGAACCAGGCCGCCGGCTGCTGCACCGTGATAAAAAATCCGCCGTCGAACCCTGAGCTCCCGCCACGAGCTAGAGGAGGCAGATGTAGAGATGAATTGAAGCAACTGCAGACCAGATGGACCTTATTTAAGGAGCCAATAGCACCCTTCACCGTCACTGCCTTCGGCTCCCCCCATGGGAGCACCGCTGCTAAGAGAAGAGCCACCACACAGAGCCGGATTTGGCCCAGAAATTCCAGCTCCAAGCTCCTGATGCGAACCTTATTAGGAGGGATGCGCGAGCCCCTCTTCCACACCTGCATCACCACTTGCCACCAGCAGGACACAGCACAGAAGAAGAACTCGACGGTGCGCTGGATCTGGTCGCCAAGATCCACCAACCTACCCTCATACTCCATATAGGTAAAAACTAGACACAAACTAAGCCTAAATCTAAGACCGGCACCATTCCTTTGCCCTAGCCGCACGGCAACGCCGGCGGGAAGAGCTCCGGTCTGGCCCGGAAGAGCGGTGGAAGAGACCAGAGAAAGGGGGTTTCGGAGAGCGTTTTTGCTGGCGTTAATGGCTGGCTTCTGCTGTGTGTGCGATCGGAAGAGAAGAAAAACCAGCGCTTGTCACTTCGCTAGGGAGCCACGTCTCGCTGGACTGGGCTTGAGGCTGGCTCGAGCAGCTGGTCCGTACAGGAAACCACAAGTGTCTAGAAAAGAAAACAAGGGAAGGAAGGTACATGTGCTAGTAACCTGCCAATGCATGTATGCACTCGTGCATATGTACATCAGCTCACATGTAGGTGTACTGGTAGAAAAATGAACGGAACAAAAGGAGAGAGATTGTGCGATTGGACAAGAAAATAAAAAAAAAAGTAAAGAAAAGGGATCTAGGCGAATACACACAAAGGAGACTGGACAATCGTTTCAGCTCCAACGTTTATGTGATTTGTGGTACACTAAAGTGTGGTTTTAATGACCTGAATTGAATCGTAGTTGAATGGGGAGTAACTTACGTGTTTAAGGCGAGGTGTTTAAAGATCAAGAACTGATGGAATTATGAGCGGAAGATATGGCCATAGCTGTAATATGTATGTGTCGAGTTTCTGAACGTGAGTGCAGGAGGAGGAAGATGAGCGAGTCGCTAGGCCGGTTGGGTCGGTTGGGTCGGACTAGGTATGTTGGCCGTTTTAGTTAGTTTGGACTAATTTGTTTTTCTTCTTTATTTCTATTGGCTTGAATTAAGTTCAAATCCCGAATCGATTCAAAGCACATTTGAAATATTTTAGAACATTTTGATTAAGAAAAATACCAGTGCAATGATAATTCATATGAGAACTTTTGGCACTGTTTTCTTTTGGAAAAAAATAAATAAATTATGGAAACAAAATAATTCAAATAAAGTTTTATTCAAACACTATTTTGGGAAATATTTTTCAATAACGTAAAAGGTTTTTAATTTTTTGTGAAATTTCAATCGAGTCCAACCAAACATGTCTACATTCTAATTTTATTTCACATTCCAAAATTTGGAAAATTTTGGGATGTGACAGACTACCACCCTTAATGAAATCTCGTCCTCGAGATTTGAGAAAGGCTAGAAAGAAAAAGGTTTGGGTTTAGGTCTTCTAAAAGGTCTTTTAGGAGATTTCGAAAGTTAACCTTGGGCTTTGAAAACGTTACACTAAACCACATGCAGTCGTATCATCAATTGTATCCATTCTTCTGAGGGTACTTATCCCATGGGTATTATCCTGTACTTGAGTATACTCGATCATGGGGAACTCCTTATGATACCTTATCCAAATACTAACTCATGGGGCATCTGGTGTAAATCAATAATCTAAGGGTATGGCTTCTACCACCCTTAAAGGAAACTTTTGTAGGCAGTCTTAGGTCTTTGGTTTAGGCTAAGCTCTTCTTGGATATGACATTGGCATGTCCGAGGATATGACTTGACAACATGTCATCTTTGAAAAAATATCTATGGCTTCTGGGTTAATACCCAATAGATGGTTGTTTATTCACATATAATGAACAACAAATCTCTTCACGGTGATTCGAATAGGTTTCCTTCATATTAGGGCTTCTAATCTATATGGGCAGGTGGTTGAACTACTTTTGACAGAAGGGTCACTCTTTGGGCCAAATGGAAAACCAATATGAGAGTACTTCAAGGCATCCTTCATCTTCTTACTTGAAGGTCTTCCACTATTTTTCATCTACTGGTTTGGGTCTTCAAACTCACCGTAGTCCTACGGTTGGCAGCACTTGCCTACTATAAGGGTATAATATTTATCCACCATAGGGTTTTGGCTTAATCGCCGATATCTCTTTGGTAGGTATGTCTCTCTAGATTCGCAAAGTCAATATTACGAAAGCGAATAATAAGAGTAGTAGGAATGGTGATCAATCCATCCTGCACCCAGATCATTACTCCGTATTTGATTTATTGAATCTCGTATTCTAACACTTGGTCAACCTCACAAGTTCGATAAAGAATTCTATGGAGAATTTAATCAATGTTTCAGTCCCCATTATTGAATTGTTTTGAAAACACTTCTATCGATCCTTAACTACTGTTTCGCGTATCTCACATTATATCCTTCTTCACCTTGATAAGAATCATCAGGGTTGGTTTCACTACTATTGTCTTCATGGCGAGTTGCCGAGAAAACATTTTCTAGACTGGGTATAGATGAGAATAGATAGAAAGATTCTACAGAAGATTCCTACCCAACACCGCAGATCAAAGCAATTCGACAAACAACAATCATCTAACAAGCATCAAGCAATATTTTTCAAACACAAGCAAGGTAGTATGGTCATACCTCAATTTGGTAAGATCAATACTTTGTTCTTTATCGTTGGTTCGCCAAAAGAGAACTAATGGTGGTCTGATCTATTTCTATATTGTATGCATTAAGTTTCTATTCTATTCCTTCATTGTATATTCGTGTGTTGTGTCGTCTGCATCGAAGTCTTTCTTCAAGTTCTTCATTGGCCTTCCATGAGACACTTCGGCGGAATTGAAGAATATCACATGAAGCATCAGTTCCTCAGTTCAGACACAAGGTCATTATTTGTCTTTTCTTAATCGTTTTCAGGGGTAGGTCATCTAAAGAAAAGAGGAAATCACCTTTAAAGATTGAACAGATGAGAGTACCAGATGTTTCACAAAGCAAACATATTTTTAATTGAAATAGGATTAGAAAAAAATTTCATCCTAGGGTCTTCCTATTTCTAATCCAAACCTAGGGTCTCGATCCTACAGGCAACACTATGATCTGATACCATTCTGTAGCACCCTACCTTTTAATAAAGGCAAGATACCTGTGTATAGTGCTATTCCCGGGATCACTGATAGCACACACATTACAAAATGTAATAATCATTGCAATAGTATCAAATTACTACATCGTTGATCCAAAGGGTAAAGTAAAACCTTGCAAATTGCATAGTCACATGGACTAGCTAAACAATGTTCAGAACAAACACATCGTAAAGTAAATCATCAATGAGCCTTCATCATCTTCATGTGCCACAGGCAGTCATGTTGGAATGTAGACTCGAGATCCTACCACGTACTTCTCCTCAGAAAAACCTGCACGTTTGAATATGCAGCCCCACGAATGGAGGTCAGTACAATGATGTACTGGCAAATGACATTTATATGGTGGCAGTTTTTAGACATGACTATCAACATGATATTTGGTTGGTGGAGTCTTGGGCTAATTTGCATAAAGCCAATTTTATCCTATGTTTTTCAAAACAAAACATTTTGTAATTCTTGAAAAGATTTTACAAAAAGGGGGCACATGGTTAAATCCACCATGCACACCAAGTCGATATGACTCCCAAGTCACCACCACATACTATGGTTAAATCCACCATGTACATAGCCCTGGGGTCACTCGACCGGGATAATCCTCAGGTCACCACCACATACTATGGTTAAATCCACCATGTATGTAGCCCTGGGATCACTCGACCGGGATAATCCTCAGGTCACCACCACATACTATGGTTAAATCCACCATGTATGTAGCCCTGGGAAAATCCAGTCTGAGATTGTTTCTACACAAGTTTTAATCATTCAGAAAAGGTGATGAGATTATTCCGTACATCCTTGTCTAGAGACTCAAATTGTCCATAACCGGGGACACGGCTAAGATCTTAGTTTTTAACTCTGCAGAGGTTGTGCACTTTCACCTTACGACCCATTCTACCCAGAGAGAAGAATGAGAAGAGACCTTTCAGAAGGAGAGAGCAACCATACACGCAAGACTCGTTCCCACCTATAATTCTGCTACCAGCCAATGTCTTGCAACAAGTTGAACCCTCGCATCTTACTCAATCAAGACAGAACCCATAATATCATAAGGCTGCACTGGAAGTACACTAAACACGGAAGACATAACAATCTCTTTGTTCCTGGGTGGCAAACCACAAGTGTACTAACCCACGGGTCACCACCACATACCATGGTTAAATCCGCCAGGTATGTAGCTCCGAGTAGCCACTCAACATAATCCAAAGCCACACCAATTCCACCCAGGTGTTTCATTAAGTTTATTAATTTTCAATTTTTCAAACTACTCTTTAACCAAAAAGTGAAACAAGGCATTGGTATCAATTTCAAATTATTTCTCACAATCCTAGCAAGTTGTGCTCAAGGGGTGGCTACACACTACTATGATCTAAGCATAGCATATATACTTTACTTTTGAAAAACAAAAACCTATCATGCATACTAGTTTAAAAATACTAATGCATAATATAAAATAGGTAGGATTGAATGTCACTTGCCTTTTTGGTAGTCGAAGCGCGTTCACTTCTCTCAATCATACGTGCCTCTCTGTACAAACTATAATACTCGTATAAAATATAGCACAACATAAACACACCAGTAAACAAGAACAACAAAATCAAACAAGATAACAATCAAAAATCGCTCTATGGTACTAAGGTGTGGCATGAGTTTTGGCTTGCAAGATATGGCGGTGAGATGGAATGGCTAAGTCAAATACTTAGAAAGAAAAAGATTATTTATGTCAAGTGCTTAGAAGGAAAGATTGACAAGGTCATATGGTCTAGGGTTGTTTGCTACACAAGGATTGACAATTGGAATGATGCTTGTGCTTAGAAATTCTCCCAAGTATTTCAAGTGTAATTTAAAATGCAACATGACATAGTGTGAAAACACTTATCAAAGTAGCACAAGTCACACATAGAATTGGGTACGAACTAATGATATATCGAATTACTCAATTTACTCATTTGTAAATTGAATAGTTCAATATAAGCCAATAAGATTAAGTGGGCATGAGATTAAATTGGCATGAATGATATTTGGGTTTGGTTCGCGGAGCCTAATGTATAAACAGAGTCCAACACATGTGATATGTAGTAGGGTTTCTCGACCTCACCGGAGCAAGGTGAAAGTCTAAAATAGGACATGTCACACTTTACTCAAATAACTCAGTTGTTATTTGAATAATATGAACTAGGATAATATATTGTGGAGAGATGCGATCATGAAACATGGCGAAAGTGTCTAAATGATTTGCATAGTGGAAGAACGATATTGCCGACCATACAAATACCGCGAAAACAAAGCGTGCGAATCCGATATGCAAAATGTCCAGAATGATCTAGGCATTTTACTGATTCCAACGGTATAAAGTTTATCGAAAACCGACATGTAGAACTCAAGGTATGGATTTTACAATACGCGGTTAGAATTCTAGTGGTGTCCGAAAAGTTGTCCGAGCAAATTGCTCGGATGGAAATACTTCCTACACGAAAGTTGTAGATAATCTAATTACAAACTTAACGGAAGAACAACTATTTGAAACGGAGCTCTAGATCTATAGTTAAGGAATTTCAAAGTTTGCAGTGAGCTAGTACAAACTAGCTAACCCGATCGAATCAGATCTTTGTTTCACCGTGTGAAGGAAAAGAAACATATGGCAAGATGGCATTGGCTGCTACCGGTTCAGATCAGGTTCTAACCACACGCTACAGGTTAAGTGATTGTGTCGTACCAGCGGCAGCAGGGAGACGATGATCGGAAGAGGATGGTGGCGGACTCTGCCGTGATGGTTCCCAGCGCTCCAGTGGTCTTCCGCGACGGTGAGGTAGTCGACGGTATGAGGGGATTCACGGGTATCTCAAGGCAGTGCTCGGCTGCGTCGTCCTCATGGAGAATCACATGCTCTATAATAGGATTATTTCTTGATCAAAATGGGTGCTTCCGATCTATATAGAAGATAAAAGGAATAAGAAACGAGCCCTTAGTACCATTGTACCTGGCAGAGTTGATGATGCGTCGCTGGGGCCTGCTGAACTTCCACGACTCAAATCAGTGGGAGAAGATTTCTTCAAGAACAAATTCAGTCGGAGGAGGTGCAGAGCTTGGGTCCTCTTTGAAGAAAAGACTGAACGAGGCGAGGGGAATCTCGAGCGCTGATTATACAGAGAGGGGAGGTGTGATGGCTGCAGTTTCTGTTGTTTATGATCTGCGTTTTTGCTGACGTTAATGGCTGGCTTCTGCTGTGTGTGCGATCGGAAGAGAAGAAAAACCAGCGCTTGTCACTTCGCTAGGGAGCCACGTCTCGCTGGACTGGGCTTGAGGCTGGCTCGAGCAGCTGGTCCGTACAGGAAACCACAAGTGTCTAGAAAAGAAAACAAGGGAAGGAAGGTACATGTGCTAGTAACCTGCCAATGCATGTATGCACTCGTGCATATGTACATCAGCTCACATGTAGGTGTACTGGTAGAAAAATGAACGGAACAAAAGGAGAGAGATTGTGCGATTGGACAAGAAAATAAAAAAAAGTAAAGAAAAGGGATCTAGGCGAATACACACAAAGGAGACTGGACAATCGTTTCAGCTCCAACGTTTATGTGATTTGTGGTACACTAAAGTGTGGTTTTAATGACCTGAATTGAATCGTAGTTGAATGGGGAGTAACTTACGTGTTTAAGGCGAGGTGTTTAAAGATCAAGAACTGATGGAATTATGAGCGGAAGATGTCGAGTTTCTGAACGTGAGTGCAGGAGGAGGAAGATGAGCGAGTCGCTAGGCCGGTTGGGTCGGTTGGGTCGGACTAGGTATGTTGGCCCTTTTAGTTAGTTTGGCCTAATTTGTTTTCCTTCTTTATTTCTATTGGCTTGAATTAAGTTCAAATCCCGAATCGATTCAAAGAACATTTGAAATATTTTAGAACATTTTGATTAACAAAAATACCAGTGCAATGATAATTCATATGAGAACTTTTGGCACTGTTTTCTTTTGGAAAAAAATAAATAAATTATGGAAACAAAATAATTCAAATAAAGTTTTATTCAAACACTATTTTGGGAAATATTTTTCAATAACGTAAAAGGTTTTTAATTTTTTGTGAAATTTCAATCGAGTCCAACCAAACATGTCTACATTCTAATTTTATTTCACATTCCAAAATTTGGAAAATTTTGGGATGTGACATCAAGCAAGTGAGAAGTTTCCTCGGTTTGGCAAGTTACTGCCGCTGCTTCGTCGAGAATTTCTCCAAGATCGCCAAGCCTCTTACCGATCTCCTCAAGAAAGACAAGAAGTTCCTTTGGTCTCCTCAATGTCAAGAAAGTTTTGACCTCCTCAAGCAGAAGCTCACTTCCACACCTGTCCTTGTTCTTCCAGATACTTCTAAACCTTTCCAGATATTCTGTGATGCCTCTCTTCATGGGCTAGGCGCTGTCCTCATGCAAGAACGTCAAGTCGTGGCGTATGCTTCTCGTCAGTTGAAAAAGCATGAGCTCAACTATCCCACACATGATTGATGTCTACGGGAGCTTCTATTCTTGTAGACAGTGTTGGGCCTCCAAGAGCAGAGGTTTGTAGAACAGCAGCAAGTTTCACTTAAGTGGATCACCCAAGGTTTATCGAACTCAGGGAGGAAGAGGTCAAAGATATCCCTCTCATGCAACCCTGCAACCACAAAGCAAGAAGTCTCTTGTGTCCCCAACACACCTAATAGGTGCACTAGTTCAGCGAAGAGATAGTGAAATACAGGTGGTATGAATGAATATGAGCAGTAGTAATGGCGTGTAGTTGATGGTGGTAATATGGTAGCAGTAGTAACGCAGCAGTAGTAACGCAGTAAAACAGTAAACAAGCAGCGATAGCAGTAATTAGGAACAAGGCCTAGGGATTAGACTTTCACTAGTGGACACTCTCAACATTGATCACATAACAGAATAGATAGATGCATACTCTACACTCTTTTGTTGGATGATGAACACATTGCGTAGGATTACACGAACCCTCAATGCCGGAGTTAACAAGCTCCACAATTCAATGTTCATATTTAAATAACCTTAGAGTGCAAGAAAGATCAACACGACTAAACCAAGTACTAACACAGCATGCACACTCGTCACCTTCACGCTATGTAGGAGGAATAGATCACATCAATACTATCATAGCAATAGTTAACTTCATAATCTACAAGAGATCATAATCATAGCATACACCAAGTACTAACACGGATGCACACACTCGTCACCATTACACCGTGTAGGAGGAATAAAACTACTTTAATAACATCACTAGAGTAGCACATAGATAAATTGTGATACAAAACACATTGCAATCATAAAGAGATATAAATAAGCACTTCACTACGCCATTCATAACAGTGAGTAAGTATTCTGTGAAATATAGCCTAAGAGACCCACACGGTGCACACACTGTCACCTTTACACACGTGGGACAAGGAGTCTCCGGAGATCACATAAGTAAAACTCACTTGACTAGCACAATGACATCTAGATTACAAGCATCATCATATGAATCTCAATCATGTAAGGAAGCTCATGAGATTATTGTATTGAAGTACATAGGAGAGAGATGAACCACATAGCTACCGGTACGGCCCCGAGCCTCGATGGAGAACTACTCCCTCCTCATGGGAGCAGCAGCGGTGATGAAGATGGCGGTGGAGATGGCAGCGGTGTCGATGGAGAAGCCTTCCGGGGGCACTTCCCCGCTCCGGCAGGGTGCCGGAACAGAGACTCCTGTCCCCCAGATCTTGGCTTCGCGATGGCGGCGGCTCTGGAAGGTTTTCGTGGGTTTCGTCGTTCGTCATAGGGTTTTCGCGACGGAGGCTTTAAATAGGCGGAAGGGCAGCCTCGGAGGGGGCTCGGGGCCACCACACCATAGGGCGGCGCGGCCCCCCTCCGGCCGCGCCGGGGTGTGGTGTGGGGCCCCCGTGGCTTCCTCCGGCGGCTCTCGGGTGTTCGGATGGTTCCGGGAAAAATAGGAACCTGGGTCTTGATTTCGTCCGATTCCGAGAATATTTCGTTACTAGGATTTCGAAACCAAAAACAGCGAGAAAACGAGGACCGGCACTTCGGCATCTTGTTAATAGGTTAGTTCCGAAAACGCATAAATATGACATAAAGTGTGTATAAAACATGTAGATATCATCAATAATGTGGCATGGAACATAAGAAATTATCGATACGTCGGAGACGTATCAGCATCCCCAAGCTTAGTTCCGCTCGTCCCGAGCAGGTAAAACGATAACAAAGATAATTTCTGAAGTGACATGCCATCATAACCTTGATCATACTATTTGTAAACATATGTAGTGGATGCAGCGATCAAAACAATGGTAATGACATGAGTAAACAAGTGAATCATAAAGCAAAGACTTTTCATGAATAGTACTTCAAGACAAGCATCAATAAGTCTTGCATAAGAGTTAACTCATAAAGCAATAAATCAAAGTAAAGGTATTGAAGCAACACAAAGGAAGATTAAGTTTCAGCGGTTGCTTTCAACTTATAACATGTATATCTCATGGATAATTGTCAACATAGAGTAATATAACAAGTGCAATATGCAAGTATGTAGGAATCAATGCACAGTTCACACAAGTGTTTGCTTCTTGAGGTGGAGAGAAATAGGTGAACTGACTCAACATAAAAGTAAAAAGAATGGTCCTTCAAAGAGGAAAAGCATCGATTGCTATATTTGTGCTAGAGCTTTGATTTTGAAAACATGAAACAATTTTGTCAACGGTAGTAATAAAGCATATGTATCATGTAAATTATATCTTACAAGTTGCAAGCCTCATGCATAGTATACTAATAGTGCCCGCACCTTGTCCTAATTAGCTTGGACTACCGGATCATTGCAATACACATGTTTTAACCAAGTTTCACAATGGGGTACCTCCATGCCGCCTGTACAAAGGTCTAAGGAGAAAGCTCGCATTTTGGATTTCTCGCTTTTGATTATTCTCAACTTAGACATCCATACCGGGACAACATGGACAACAGATAATGGACTCCTCTTTAATGCATAAGCATGTGGAAACAATTATTATTCTCATATGAGATTGAGGATATATGTCCAAAACTGAAACTTCCACCATGAATCATGGCTTTAGTTAGCGGCCCAATGTTCTTCTCTAACAATATGCATGCTCCAACCATTAAGGTGGTAGATCTCTCTTACTTCGGACAAGACGGACATGCATAGCAACTCACATGATATTCAACAAAGAATAGTTGATGGCGTCCCCGTAAGCATGGTTATCACACAACAAGCAACTTAATAAGAGATAAAGTGCATAAGTACATATTCAATACCACAATAGTTTTAAAGCTATTTGTCCCATGAGCTATATATTGCAAAGGTGAATGATGGAATTTTAAAGGTAGCACTCAAGCAATTTACTTTGGAATGGCGGATAAATACCATGTAGTAGGTAGGTATGGTGGACACAAATGGCATAGTGGTTGGCTCAAGTATTTTGGATGCATGAGAAGTATTCCCTCTCGATACAAGGTTTAGGTTAGCAAGGTTATTTGAAACAAACACAAGGATGAACGGTGCAGCAAAACTCACATAAAAGACATATTGTAAACATTATAAGACTCTACACCGTCTTCCTTGTTGTTCAAAACTCAATACTAGATATTATCTAGACTCTAGAGAAACCAAATATGCAAACCAAATTAGCAAGCTCTAAGTGTTTCTTCATTAATGGGTGCAAAGTATATGATGCAAGAGCTTAAAAATGAGCACAAAAATTGCCAAGTATCACATTATCCAAGACATTTTACCAATTACTACATGTAGCATTTTCCGTTTCGAACCATATAACAATGAACGAAGCAGTTTCAACCTTCGCCATGAACATTAAAAGCTAAGAACACATGTGTTCATACGAACCAGCGGAGCGTGTCTCTCTCCCACACAAGGATGAATTTATTCAAACAAAACAAAAATAAAAGCAAACTGACGCTCCAAGTAAAGTGCATAAGATGTGACGGAATAAAAATATAGTTTCAGGGGAGGAACCTGATAATGTTGTCGATGAAGAAGGGGATGCCTTGGGCATCCCCAAGCTTAGATGCTTGAGTCTTCTTAGAATATGCAGGGGTGAACCACCGGGGCATCCCCAAGCTTAGAGCTTTCACTCTCCTTGATCATATTGCATCATACTCCTCTCTTGATCCTTGAAAACTTCCTCCACACCAAACTCGAAACAACTCATTAGAGGGTTAGTGCACAATCAAAAACTCACATGTTCAGAGGTGACACAATCATTTTTAACACTTCTGGACATTTCCCAAAGCTACTGGAAGTCAATGGAACAAAGAAATCCATCCCACATAGCAAAAGAAGCAATGCGAAATAAAAGGCAGAATCTGTCAAAACAGAACAGTCCGTAAAGACGAATTTTAAAATGGCACCAGAATTGCTCAGATGAAAATGCCCAAATTGAATGAAAGTTGCGTACATATCTGAGGATCATGCACGTAAATTGGCTTAATTTTCTGAGCTACCTACAGGGAGGTAGACCCAGATTCGTGACAGCAAAGAAATCTGGAACTGCGCAGTAATCCAAATCTAGTACTTACTTTACTATCAAAGACTTTACTTGGCACAACAAAACACAAAACTAAGATAAGGAGAGGTTGCTACAGTAGTAAGAAACTTCCAAGACACAAATATAAAACAAAGTACTGTAGCAAAATAACACATGGGTTATCTCCCAAGAAGTTCTTTCTTTATAGCCGTTAAGATGGGCTCAGCAGTTTTAATGATGCACTCGCAAGAAATAGTAGTTGAAGCAAAAGAGAGCATCAAGAGGCAAATTCAAAACAAATTTAAGTCTAACATGCTTCCTATGCATAGGAATCTTGTAAATAAACAAGTTCATGAAGAGCAAAGTAACAAGCATAGGAAGATAAAACAAGTGTAGCTTCAAAAATTTCAGCACATAGAGAGGCATTTTAGTAACATGAAAATTTCTACAACCATATTTTCCTCTCTCATAATAACTTTCAGTAGCATCATGAGCAAACTCAACAATATAACTATCACATAAAGCATTCTTATCATGAGTCTCATGCATAAAATTATTACTCTCCACATAGGCATAATCAATTTTATTAGTTGTAGTGGGAGCAAATTCAACAAAGTAGCTATCATTATTATTCTCATCAAGTGTAGGAGGCATAGTATAATCACAACAAAATTTACTCTCCATAGTAGGTGGCACCAAAAGACCACTATCATTATAATCATCATAAATAGGAGGCAAAGTATCATCAAAGAAAATTTTCTCCTCAATGCTTGGGGGACTAAAAAGATCATGAAAACCAGCTTCCCCAAGCTTAGAACTTTCTATATCATTATAAACAATGGTGTTCAAAGCGTTCATACTAATATTACTACCAAGCATGCAAATAAGATTTCATAGGTTTTTTAATTTTCGCATCAAACAATCCATGTCTTAAATCAGGAAATAGAATAAGAAGCTCATTGTTGTCCATTATGCCAAACTAGTGTAAACAAGAAACAAAAAGATGCAATTGCAGGATCTAAAGGAAATAGCTTCGAGCACAAACACAATGGTGCCGAAAAGTACTCGTTACCCGGAACCGGAGTATGAGTGCCTTTTTACCTTTCCTCCCCAAGCAACGGCGCCGTAAAAGTGCTTGATGTCTACGGGAGCTTCTATTCTTGTAGACAATGTTGGGCCTCCAAGAGCAGAGGTTTGTAGAACAGCAGCAAGTTTCCCTTAAGTGGATCACCCAAGGTTTATCGAACTCAGGGAGGAAGAGGTCAAAGATATCCCTCTCATGCAACCCCGCAACCACAAAGCAAGAAGTCTCTTGTGTCCCCAACACACCTAATAGGTGCACTAGTTCGGCGAAGAGATAGTGAAATACAGGTGGTATGAATGAATATGAGCAGTAGTAATGGCGTGTAGTTGATGGTGGTAATATGGTAGCGATAGTAACGCAGCAGTAGTAACGCAAGAAAACAAGAAACAAGCAACGATAGCGAGTAATTAGGAACAAGGCCTAGGGATTAGACTTTCACTAGTGGACACTCTCAACATTGAT
>NC_061513.1:192063183-192121623 GCF_022539505.1 Lolium rigidum | reverse complement strand
AAGAAGCCACTCTTACCCGAATCGAAGAAGCGGACGATCCTATGCCTCCACCTCCCAGCGACGTGAGGAGCACGCACAACTCTGTTTCCCCTCCTCACCAACTATGCACCAAAGAAGCATCAGCTCGTGTTCTTTTCTCCACCTGCTCCCCACCTTTCCCCTCCTCCCCGTCCAAAAATCAAGCCCCAACCAAACCCTAACCTTCTCCCTCTCTCGGCCGCCGCCACTCCTCTTCTTCCCGAGAGAGAACCAAAGAAAAGTTCAGAGAGATTACAGTTACTTTTAGTTAAACTCTGCCGGACTTCGCCGTCGTCACCTGCTTCTTCTACACCGACGGTCGCCGCGTGTCTCTGCTTCCACTTCTGCGTCCGCCGCCGTCGCCATGGCCTGCAGCGAGGTCACCTGACCCTGGGAATCGAACCGCCACGCCGCCGTCTTCGTCCTGGACTGCTTCGCGGAATGCGGGACGCCAAGCTCTGCTTGTGTTCTTCCCCGAGCCGCTTCGTCTCTTCCGGCAGCCTCCCGGTGAGCAGTCGCCACGCTCCAGCCTTTTCCCTGTCCTCTTGATCATCTCAACGCGAGCCAGAACGATTAGCCGTCGCGCTGCTGTGTCCGTCGCCGACGAATGTCCGAAGTTTTCTTCGCTAACCCCAGCCGCTGTTTCCAGCAAGATTCAGTCAACGTACATATGTACCTCACCTGGAGTCGGTCCCGTTTCCAAACAAATCAAAACGTCTAGCACACTGCTTCCGTTCTTTGTACACGACCGGCGCATGTCAGTTCAATTCCTAGGTCCGGCTAAAAGGCTGTTCTTTTCGTGTTTGTTCCCTGGTGTAAACATCTGTCATTATATTTCAGTTCGTCAGTTAACAGTCCTTATACTACATCTTGTCTGAAGCTTGCATCTGTACCTGTTCCTTGTCCTGGTGCAGCACGTCTCAAGTTCAAATCCTGTTCGGAGCCTTTAGGCCAATCTTTTTATCTTTTGCTTCCCACCACTGTCTTTGACCTTGGCTAGAACCACCCCGGTGCAAAATTCCTGCACCTCCAATTTCTGTTCTCCTTTTGCTGTTTCAGTGTTTTTGCTCACAGCAGTTTTCCGTTTTGTTTTAAAATCAACCTTTAAAACTTCATTTGAGTAAAACTTGACATGCTGGAACATTAGAACAAACTAATCTAACAGTTTATAAAATTTGTTTCAACTTTTCAATAATTAAAATTTGATAAGTTTTAAATTGGGTTATTTAAAAGTGCAAACTTGCATAATTCATAACTTGAGTTCTACAATTCCAAATCCAACGAATTTTATATCCAAATGCATTAGAAAAATGTGAGGATTTGAAATCTGCATTTGTCATGCATCATTGGCATCATCCATGGTTCGAACTAATTAAAATTTGCAACCATGACTAAATGTTATGTGTGGGTGTTCCATCTTTTCATGCTATATTCGAACACCCCACTTAATTTTGCTATGTATGAAACCCTTGCACCGCATGCATCATATTGCGCATTGCACTCCTTGTATTGATTTGTGCTTTTACTTTCCTTGTATGTGCTATTTGGTTCTTCTCGAGTAGACATCGACACCGAGCAGCTTGAGAAGGAGTTCCTCTACATCACCCCTGAAGATCGCGTTCGTCCTTTCTCTTCCGATTTGACAGGCGAGCCCACCCCTTCACCTATTTTACATTTTCATGCTCTTTTGATCTATTGCTACCCCTATTTTGCGATTCTGTTGTGTCACGTGACCTATTCCACCTGTTACCCTATATGATCCGAGATACACCTCCTTGCCCTACCTGATGTTTGTTGTTTGTCAGCTTTGCGAGTCGTAGGCGAGTTTAGGGTTTTGTTGATATCTCGAAATGTTTGGGATATCTTGTTGGGTAGTTGTTTTACTTGCTATATCTGTTGTTGGAGATAATCATGGCCCACCCTAATGTTAATATTAAAATGGATAAGAAGAGGCATTGGTGGGTCAACTGTATGTTTTGGTTTTACCATGGCTCACTTGTGTCCAATTTTATAATTAGGACGAGTTCTTGTTTTCTGATCCAAGACCGAGCGCACTAACCACACGTGTGAGGTTTCACCGGGACCCCCTCGACCTATTACCGGAATCGGCTTCCATCGTCCAAGTGCCACAACTAGTTCGTAACGTTTTGTTTCTCCCGGCGTGCAAGCTTGTTTCTTTGTGGTCCGATGTTATGGTGTTACTTTTGGGGAAGCCTTTTGTGCCTTGTAACCCCGTTGTCTCTTGCACGCTCGTAGGCGCGGTACGTATTGCCGAGGATGGATTCATCCCGCGGGCACTCGTTTCCATCCGAAAGCCGTAGACGCAAATAGCTAGGTCCGTCTCGTAGAGTCGGCCGGACTCGAAACGGATTTAACCTAGATAGGTGGCTTCTTGGACTTGGTCTCGTGGTGAAGGGAGGGGTTGTGATGCGAGGTTTCACCGGCAAGTTTTCTCAAAACCCTTGCTTGTGGAGTCGGACATGCGTGTATGGGTACAGTAGTGCATCCCTGCAGGGTGAAATCTTATCGATAAGCCGTGTCCGCGGTTATGGACGACTTGGAGATGTTTAACTCGATCTAAAACAACTTACACCTTATTTCCTGTTGTTCATAATTTGCTAATAAAACTCTTTCAAAAGTGTGCGTGCCTTTGCAATACCTCTTGGCGAAGGGGGATCGCATTGGCTGGGTTTTGATTGCAGAGTATAGAATTGTTAGATTATGCGCTCTCTCACCTTCTCTAATAGACGAATGTTGTAGCGTGTCTCTATTGGTTAGTTGCTTTGCTGCCGCTAAACTCCACATATAGCCGGGTGAAGTTTATACCGCCCACCAGCGAGCATAGTTGGTCTTGTCTCGCAAGTACGTGCCATTGGTACTTACCCTCGTTTTTCTCCCTCTTTTTCCGAACCCGTTTTTCGACAAAACAGTACGACAGATGATGAGGAGTACATTGGAGGCTACTTTGTTGAGTTCACTGGACGACGACCTCGTCGAGTAGCAGGATCGCTCCTAAGGCAGCAGCTCGTGGCTTGTTGGTTATGGACCCCGCTTGGTTATCTTCGTGACTCTTAGTCCCATTTGGATCTTGTCTCGTACCCGCACTATTTGCTACCTCTATGTATGATGTACCGATGGGATATGTGTCCCTTTGCGTGTCATTTGGATCTTGCTCGGTAGAGCGTTGCTATATATAAGCTTTATTTCCATCTTTTGTGTCGTACATGGTCATGTTGTGATATGAAATCCGTATTCCACCCTTGTACCCCGTGCACCGTGTGTGTATGTTTGAAGTGCACAGGAAGGTGTAGCACTCAGTGCCTGGGAAATCTAATCGTGAGCCTATGAGGTTGGTATTGTGTATGGGCGTGTCGAGCTCGCTTGGCCTACCCATAAGCTTGGGAATGCGAGGCGACCTCACGGTCCCTTGTAGTGACCTCATACACATAAATCCCTCATAACCGCGCGCTCTTAGGTTTTCCCTACTCCTGGGGCTTACACCAAGCTTGATCTTTTGTCCATTCTTCATCTCATCACATCATTCTTCTCTCTCTACACTTGAAAACTTCCTTCATACAAAACTTCCCACAATTCTTTATTATCAGCATTAGTACAATCAAAATAAACAAATCCACTTGGGTTCAGTTCTAACATATATCAAACACCCATTAAAGCATTAGCTACTGTAGAAACTCTTCATAAAGCTCTTTGATCAAAAGAACTAAAAAAGAAAGCACTTTAAGAGGCAAATGCAAATAGTGCGAAATCACAAAACAGAACAACAGGTAAAGCTCGATTTTTTCCGAAATCCTCTGTTACTCATCTCGAAAAGTGGTAAACTAACGAAAGTTAGATAATAAACTGGGGCATATGCATAAAAAATGGTAGCTCAAAATTCGGCTCTGACTATTTATACGAATTTTTATGGTAACAGCACAGAATCTGTTTTCAGGACATCAACTTACCCAAATCTTACTTTCTTCCTATTAGAGGCTATTGTTGGCACAAAGATGAAATAAAAATTATAAGGAGAGGTTATTACACAGGTAATAACTGCAAAGACTCAATAAAAATAAAAATTACATAAAATAAACAAGGGTTATCTGCCAAGAGTGCTTTTATTTAACGCCTTTCAGCTAGGCGCGGAAAAAGAGCGAGCATCAAGTATTGTCAAGTGAATAAGCATCAAGATCAATGCGAGAAGTCTTTTCAACAAGGATTTGTATTTTATCAATATAAGTTTTAGAAGACCCTTTCTCAGCACTTTTAGGTTCATTACTTTCATCAAATGGATTTTGAGGAACAATCCAATCAAAATTCGTTTCCCAAGCTTCATGCATTGCTACTAATTTGAAATATATTGGTATTTTACTTTCTCTCCTATTTTTGGTTTTGTCTATTTTTTCAAGTGTACCAAAGATCTACACATGAGCCTACCATCTCAAACCGATCAAAAACTTTCCTAGCTTCTATAACAAAATCTTTAAATTCTCTAAGCAAAGTTTCTAGGATAAAATCTTTCTTTTCATCATCCTCAACTTCGTGGAGTTTAAGAAACATTTGCTGCACTATAGGATTAAGGCTAAGAAATCTAGCCTCCGGCATTTGAACCAAATAAGCTGCAGTAGTTTCATAATTAGGAGCAAGTTCTACCAGGGATTTATCCTCAATATCTTTATGCTTACTAACACGATTGAAGAATTTTTCAATGTTATCTTCCCCAATTATAGAACCACTAACTACAGATAGGTCCTTCAGATCGTACTTAAGGACCAACATAATGAACTAGAAACAAAATAAAACTATGTGAGAAACTTTTTTTTTGTGGTTTTGATATAGAGAAGCAAACAAAAAAAAATAAAGTAAACTAAGCAAAACAATAACGAAGTAAAGAGATTGGAGATGAAAGACTCCCCTTGCAGAAATCCTCTTTCTCCCTAGCAACGGCGCCAGAAAATCTTGATGGCGTGTGCTTGATGAAAGCAGTTGGGAAACCCCAAGAGGAAGGTGTGATGAGCACAACGGTAAGTTTTGCCTTAGTAAGAAACCAAGGTGTAATCGACCAGTAGGAGAAAGGCGTGACTTCTGAAGGTGTTTCTAGCTCTCTAGTGGCAGGGCGCACTAGCGACGTCAGCAACAACGTGGAACCTGCACACAACGCAACCAAAATGATTTGCCCCAACTTACAGTGAGGTTGTCAATCTCACCGGTTTGGTGAACACAAAGGATTAGATGTATCGAGTGGAAAGAGATGTTTGCAGTAATTAAAGAGAACAGAGCTTACAGAAGTAAACAGAACAGGATTGTAGGGGTTGAATTTATCCGTGTAAAGGAAATGACCGGGGTCCACAGTTCACTAGAGGTGTCTCTCCATAAATATAAATAACATGCTGGGTGAACAAATTACAGCTGGGCAATTGATAGAATATCGACCATACATGGCAAGATGATTACTATGAGATTCGTTTGGGCATTACAACATAATACATAGACTGTAATTCAACTGCGTCTATGACTAATAATCCACCTTCCGGTTATCGTCCGAACCCCTTCCAGTAATAAGTTGCAAGCAACAGATTATCGCATTAAGCAATGTGTGTAAAGTAAACAATAGAATTACCCTTGGATAAAACATTGTTCTTTCCTCCCTAGTAGCAACAACACATCTACAATCTTAGAAGTTATTGTCACTCTCCCAGAAAACTAGAGGCATGAACCTACTATCGAGCATAAATACCCCCTCTTGGAGTCACAAGCATCTACTTGGCCATAGTATCTACTAGAAACGGAGAGCATGCAAGATCAAAAATAACATATGACATGAATATATAATTGACCTCAACATAGTATACAATATTCATCGGATCCCAGCAAACACAACATGTAGCATTACATAAGGATGATCTTGATCATGTAGGGCAGCTCACAAGATCTAAACATGAGGCACAAATTGGAGAAGACAACCATCTAGCTACTGCTATGGACCCATAGTCCAGGGATGAACTACTCACGCATCACTTTGGAGGCGGGCATGGCAATGTAGATGCCTCTGACGATGATTTCCCCCTCCGGCAGGGTGCCGGGAAGAGCTTCAGAACCCTCCCGAGATGGGTTCTGCAATGGCGGCCATGACGGAAGTTTTCGTGGATGGAGGCTCGGGTATTCAGGGTTTTCCTGAGATTGTGATTAAATAAGCGGAGGGGCGATGTCGGTGGAGGCCAGGGTGGCCCACTCCACCCCTAGGCGCGGGCCAGGGCTAGGTCACGCCTCGGGCTAGCGTGGCCGCCCTACTGCCCTCCTTCGACTCCCCTCTCGACTCTGTCTTCGTTACGGAAAAATATTGACTTCAACTTTTGTTTCTGCCAATTCCGAGAATATTTCCTATACAAATTTTCTGAAATACAAAACAACACAAAACATGAAACTGGCACTGTGGCATCTTGTTAATAGGTTAATGTCAGAAAATGTATAAAAGTGCAACAAAGTATGAGCAAAACATATATGAATTGGTGTAAAACAAGGATGGAGCATCAAAAATTATAGATATGTTTGAGACGTACCAGTAGGTACCGGCCGTGCATCGGTTAAGCAAACATGTGCGGCACTTCCGTCCAAGTACCGCAATGGTAGCAGATTGGAGTCAGGGGCTCACAGAGATCATGCCCGGTACCTTGACGGTGCTGACACCGGTAGTACCGGTTGAGCCCCACGTGTCCTTCACCGAAGGGCTGAGTTTACCCTAAGGCGCTAGTACCGCTTCACAAAGCGGTAGTACCGGTTGTGCGGAACCTGAACATAACGGTTAGATTCATTGACCCCCTATAAAAGGGGTCTTCTTCCCCAGCTCGATTTAGATATTTTCTTCTCTCTCACCTCCATTGTTGCTGAGCTCAAATCTTGAGGATCTCCCTCCCCATCCAACCAATCAAGCCCAAACTTTGAGGAGTGGTAGAGGAGATCCCGATCTATAGTTCCACCAAGAAATATTTCTCCAATCCCACCTAATCCTTTGTGGATCTTGTAGCTAGGGTTCCTATTGTGGGATCTCTTCGAGATGAGCTACTATGGAGGCTAGTTGTGTGTTTTGCTAGCCCCATAGGGTGTTAGGAGCCTCCGTTGTTGTGGAGCTCGCTCCAACCTTGTGTGAAGGAATCGCCGCCTTTACCGGCCTTAATAGTGGAGAGGTGAAGGCTCCTTTGTGGGGTTTTCACGATGAACAAGGTGAAGCCTTTGTGGCTGTTGGACCTTTGTGGTCCACAACTGCTCAACACAGACATACTCCCTTTTGTGGGAGGAACTGCGGGAAACATATCGTGTCTCTTCTCCGCTATCGTCCGCCCGGTTGTTTCGTTTCCTTCTTACTTGCTCATAGCTTGCTTTACTTGTTTCCTTGGATAGCATCATATTAGGATCACCGTAGTTGCTAAAGTCGCCACCTTTTCTTCCGCATTGCTTAAAACTGAAAAAGCACTAAAATTGGTATAGCAACCATTCACCCCTCCTCTAGTCGCGCCACGGTACATTCAATTGGTATCAGAGCAAGGTTCTCTTGCTCGGGCTTTACCTCCTAAGAGATGTCCGAAAAAGAGGCACTTGGGGAGGGAACCCTTCCCGTGGAGCAATCACCTCCACCCTCAACTATTGCTGGCACTACGGCTACGTTGGATGACTTCAAGAAATTGGAGTCATCCATCTTAAGCCAAATGAAAGCTATGATGGAGGAGTTGATTGCCCCAAAACCAAACCTCATCATAGATCATAAGGAAAGTGTAGTTGTTTATCCACCAATAGCTAATCCTTTCCCTCTCTCGAATTTTGTCCCTGAAAAGGACAAAGTTCAAGAAGAGGAGAAGCTTGGGTAAATCAGTATTTCTTCAAAAGGGAAGGATGATCATAAGGTTGAGGGACATTTAGGGAGTAATCATGCGGTGCCAGCGCCAAGTGATTACGCCGTAAATGTTCCAATTCCAATGCCGCATATAGTTTCTCAAGGTGCATCACCACTACTTGATTCTACAAACTCTAAAAATTGGCAATTTTTAATGCATTCCCATGTGCGTAGCTCATTCACCGAACTATTGCGCATCGTCGAGGAAGGTTTCTCACCACGTGACCCGAAGAAATTCACAAGCAGGGATGTGGTGGATGACCAACTCAACGCCACCACCGTCCACATGATCCACATGGCGGTGTCACGAAAGGACCGTGCTCACATTCGCACTCTTAAGACCGCCAAAGAAGCACGGGATAAGCTTGACAAGCTCTTCCTTGGTAATGAGAGCATCCAAAGCTCTTCTTTCGATGAAGTGAAGAACATGGCCGACAACTTCGTCATGATTGAAGGAGAATCCTTGAAGTCACGTACCGGCATCTCACCGCTCTTGCCATGCAAATGGGAGACCTTGGGGCCAAGTTTGTGGAAGACCATTGGGTCAAGCAAAAATTCTACAACGCTCTCCTCCCTTATGAGGATGTCAATTTTATCGCCATCCGTCAAAATTCTCTCTTCCGCTCCATGACATCAAATGAGGTCCTTAGCGAGATCATTGCTTTGGATATCTCAAAGAAGAATGTAGACGACCTAGTTGCACGAGCCCACAACGCCTGCAAGCCAAATCTCGCTTTGAGGTTCAAGGACCATGAAGGAAGTGAAAGTGATGAGGATCCCGTCGAGTGGGCCCCGGATGATCTCAAGACCAACTACCATGAGTACATGGCTCTCGCTGCCAAAAACTTTTGGGACGGCAACAAGACTAGAGGCTCAAGGTCTAGAGGCAATTAAAGATACTCTCCTCGTGATTCTCCAAGAGCCCAAGGAAAGGGCAAAAGGCAAGGACTTGCTACAATTGTGGCGACAAGAATCACTTCGTCGCAGATTTCCACTTTGAGAAGAGATAGGACAATGGTGGAAGGCTTGTCCGCAAGGACAAGTCCAAAACCTTCTCCAAGGGCTTCTCCAAGTTCTCCTCCAAGCCCGGGGACAACAAGGTATCCTTCACCAAGAAGCCTAAAGCATTCATCATCCGTGAGGAGTACTCCTCCAATGACGGTGGAGACAATGATGACAAGAGCTCGAACAAGGTGGATGACGGATTGGCCGCCATCGCCATTTCCACGTGAAAGAACATGTCCATTACCCCATGTGTGGTTTTGGTAATTGATGACAATCCCTATGGACTAACGGTTGCATTGAGAATCAATCTTAGGTCAAGTCCATAGCCATGTGTTGGACTCAAGGTTGCAAGGTGGAGAAGACGGAGTACAATGACGAAGACGGTGTTGAAGAGAGACGAAGACGGTGTAGAAGATGAAGAGAGACGAAGACGGCATAGACGAAGACGGTGGCGTGCGTACATGATGGAAGAAGACGGTGGCGTGTATGTTGAAGGAAGACGGTGGCATGTACAATCATGAAGAGTATGAAGACGGAGCTTGCCGACTCGAGAAGAACGCGCAAGTACAAGGTTTGTGCTCGATAGGATAGTGGGTCGCATCATCGGAGAGAGCTCAAACCTTGCATGCATTGCATCGTGTTTCTTGGTTCTTCTTGGTTCTTATGCATGAAACAGATTTTGGTTGCATCGCATGTTGCATGTGCAAGGATGATGGTTTTCCCGATATACCGTATTGAGAGGTTACACCTCTATGACCATAGGAAAATCATCATCCACTCTTTTGCATGATTTCACCTTGTAAAGATGTAGCTCTTGTCGTCCTCTTTCCGGCAAAATTGGTTTCATGTCATTCCGAGTTTCCTAGCCCGAGTTATGGATTTCACATTGCATCATATTTGAAAAAGAAAAAGAAAAAACCTTTTTGGGCCGGGCGGCACTACCGCTGGGAGTACCGGCCCAACCACCGCTTTAGCCTTCCAGGCTAACTGGATTGAAAGCGGTACCAGGCCGGTACCGGCCCGGTTTACGGTACCAGGCCGGTACCCAGGCCGGTACTACCGCTCGGCCCACTTCTTTCTTCCTCTCTCTCTAGCCCAGCCTCCACCGCACCAGCCCACCACCGCACTGCGCCCGTGCCGCCCCAGCTGGGCCCAGCCCCTGCTCGCGCGCTGTCCGCGTCGCTCGCCAGCTGCGGCCGCTGCGCTCGCGCTCGATCTCGCGGGAGATCGAGGCAGCGTTGACCGCCCACGCTAGCTGGCTCGCGCGCGCGCATGCTGCTTTGCCACGCGCCGCTGCTGCCTGGCCCCACCCCTGCGCTGCTGCTGCTGCACCTGCACGTCCTCTGCTGCTATTACCGCATGCTGCTGTCCCTCTCTCTCACACACACTTTTGCTCAGATCTGAACACGAGCGGTAGTACCGCTCCGCAGAGCGGTACTACCGGTTTGGCCCGTTTTTCAGCTGTTTTCTGCGCAGTTTGCGCGCGAGCGGTAGTACCGCTCCGACAAGCGGTAGTACCGCTTTGGGCGTGGATCTGACCGTTTTTCAGCCCCAACAGCTATATTTCTGGGTCCCCTATATATACCTCTCTTCCACCTCCGACCCAACCAACCCTTCCCCTCCATTCTCTCTCCTCCATTGTTGACCTTGGGTTCTTGCTTCCTCCTCTTGATCCCCTCACTATTTGTTGCATATTTTTGGGGGAAAGGAGAGAGGAGATCTGGATCTAGAGCTTCACCAATTGAATCCCTCTCCAAGTGAGGGGATATTGCTAGATCTAGATCTTGGAGTTTCTTGGTGTTTCTCCACTCTTTGTTCTTCCTCCCTTATTCCCCCAATAGCTTCTTCTAGCTTTGTTGTAATTTGGGAGAGAAGAACTTGGGCATCTTAGTGGTGTTCTTAGCCATTGCATTAGGTGCATCGGTTTGGGTTCTCTCCGGGGTTTCGATCTCGTAGAGGGCATGTTACCTTAGTGGTGTTCTTGCCTTAGTGGCCGCATTGCCTTAGTGGTCGTGTTTCCTTTGTGGAGTGTGTTAGCCTCTTGTGGCGCATCGTTTCCTTGGTGGAGTGTGTTAGCCTCTTGTGGCGCATTAGCATCCTTGGTGGAGTGTGTTTCCTTGGTGGAGTGTGTTAGCCTCTTGTGGCGCATTAGCATCCTTGGTGGAGTGTGTTTCCTTGGTGGTGTGTGTTGCCTCTTGTGGCCGTGTACTTGAGAGCCTCCTCGTTGTGGAGTTGCCTCAAGTGTGATACTTGGGTGTTTGCCCAAGCTTGTACGGGTTCGGTGACCACCCTCAAGTGTCCCTTAGTGGATCGAGGCTTTCCTTTGGTGGAAAGGCTCGAGGAGAATACGGTGGCCCTAGTGGCTCATTGGAGTGCCTCGTGCCTCCACACCGCTCCAGACGGAGACGTAGCACCTTAGTGTGTGAACTTCGGGATACATCGTCGTCTCCTCGTGCACCGGTTACTTCTCAACCCGATCTCCTTAACCTATGCGCTTTACCTTGTTATATCTATCTTGCTTGATGTGCTATACTTAGCTTGTTATCACATTGTGCTCATCATGCTAGCATAGGTTGTTGGTGCTCTTAGGCAAACCCCTAGTTGATAGGCCTTGAGCTAAACTAGTAAACACATGTGTAGTTTTATTCCGCCTAGTTTAGCTCTCAAGTAGAAGTTTTTATACACCGCCTATTCACCCCCCCTCTAGGCGACGTCCTAGTACATTCAATTGGTATCAGAGCTAGGGCTCTCTTATCTTGTTGGGGTTCACTGCCTAGAGAGTATGATGTCGGCTAGAGGATTAGTGCACATTTCCACCTTTACATTTTATGACACTAATTATGATGCTTGGAAATTCTACATGCTTGATTATTTTAGGGACATGCACCCACATGTGGAGCAAATTCTTGATATGGGTTTTTCTCCTCCTAAGGATCCACAAAATCCAACCTTTGAGGAGAAGAAAAACTCTTATCTAGATGCTCAAGCTACTAAAGTGCTTTGCCATGTTGTGAGTCATGTAGTGATTTCCTCCATCGCGCCTTTCCGGAGTGCTCATGAGTTTTGGACAAAGCTTCGAGATACATATGGTGGGTCCAAGACCATTGAGGATGATCGCACTCCTTCCACTTCACCAATGTGTGGTAAGACACAAGGTAATGATATGGTGAGTGGTGATGAACATTGCATTGTTGATGGTGAGCCCTCTCTTGATGATTCTTCATCCCTATCCCATTGCAACGTTTCATCTTTGGACTTGAACACTTATAGCACTATAAATGCTTTACATGCTAGTGTTGATAGTCCTTGCATGTCTTCATCCCATGATGATATGCTTCCCTTGTCTTGTTGCCATAATGAAGATACTTTGCTTTCCTCTAGTATTTGTGTGACTAACAATGTAGAGTAAACCGAAGATACTATGGGCCAAGACAAGATCTTGAATGGAGCTTCAAGTAGTACATCTTCTTCATCATCGCACGGTTCCTACACTTGCCTTATGGCTAAGGCTTCTAAGGTATCTCCTTCCTTGGAACCCTATATATCTAGTGATGATGAGGATGATGATATGGAAGGGCTTAATGTTGCTTCCTTAAACATGATGGGTGAGTTGGTTTTTCATGCTCTTCATAAGAAGAAATTTGCTTGCTCTAACTTTATGAAAATCTTGGCTTTTGCCATTGAGAGCACAAAAATTATTGAGAAAAAGGAAGAGCATGAGCGCGAGTATGCAAATGAGATTGCAACTCTTAGAGAAGCTCTTAAAGAACAACAAACCACCAATGAATCTCTTGAGGAGACCTTTACTCTAGAGCTATCTATGGTAAAGGAATCTCGTGATAGAGCTTTAGAGGTGGCACATGATTTTCAAACTAAAAATGTTGAGCTAGTAAGTGCTCGTGCAAAACTCCTTGAGGATTTTGAGCTTCTCAAAAATAGCTCTAGGGCTATTGAGAGTGAGCTCATCAAACTCACCGAGTCACATGAGCAATTTAAGGCTCTCAACCTAATAGAGCTTGCTAAGTTGCCTTCTCCTTGTGCTATAATTAATAATGCTTGTGCTACTAACTCTACCTCTTGTGAAGCTTCCATCTTGAAGGAGAATGTTGAGCTAAGGGCTCAACTTGCTTTGCTAACAAGCAATTATGAGAAATTGGAAGAAAATTATGGAAAGCTTTCTAGCTCCCATGATGATCTTCTAGTCTCTCATGATTTGCTAAAGTTAGCTCATGAGGCTATCATGTCAAAGGTAAAATCTTGTGAGCCTCATGTGAGTACTAGCACTACCTCTCAAAATGCTATTTTGCCATGTGCTAGTGCTTTTAGTTCACCCACTCATGCTATTGACTTATCTTGTGGTGAACTACCTTCTATGCTCGTGTTGCTCTACAATTCCATGTGCTAGTGCTAGTAATTCACCCACCCATGCTATTGCTATATCTTGTGGTGAATTACATACCTTGCCTTGTTGCTCTAACAATGAAGCTTCCACTTCCTCTAGTACTTGTGTTGTTACTAACCATGTAGGGGAAATCAAAGAGCTCGAGGCCCAAGTCTCTTCTTTGAAGGACTTGGTAAAGGGTCATGAAGGGAAGCGATCCCCCAATGACAAGAACAAGTCCACCACGCACAAGCGGAAGAAGGGCCATGGGCATGTGAAGGACCCCGCCAAAATTGTGTGCTTCAAGTGCAAGATTGAAGGGCATCGTGTTAGATCGTGCCCCTTGAAGAAGAAGCCACATGGCGAGAAGAAACAAGGGAAGCGGCCTCAAGATGGAGCTCATGGTCTTCCTCAAGGTCAAGCTCAAGGTCTACCTCGACTTGAAGAAAGGCCGCTACCCAAGAAGGATCAAGCCAAGGCTCCCGTTGTGGAGAAATCAAGTGAGAAGAAGGAGAAGAGAAGAACATGCTACATATGCCGCGAGAAGGGTGATAACCCACAAGTATAGGGGATCGCAACAGTCTTCGAGGGAAGTAAAACCCAAATTTATTGATTCGACACAAGGGGAGGTAAAGAATACTTATAAGCCTTAACAACTGAGTTGTCAATTCAGCTGCACCTGGAAAAACACTAGTAACAGGGGTGATGTGAAAGCAACAGTAATATGAGAGCAATAGTAACAGTAACACGGCGAGCAAGTAAGAAGTAACACAGAGGCAATGGCACCAGAAAATAGTTGATACTACTTCCAATGACATATAGAACGAGTTTATGATGATAAGAGATGGACCGGGGTTCCCAGCTATCTACACTAGTGGTAACTCTCAAATAACAAGTAACAAGTGTTGGGTGAACAAATTATAGTTGGGCAATTGATAGGATTGAAATAGCATTAAGACAGAACATCAAGTCTATTAATCATGTAGGCATGTTTTCCATATATAGTCATACGTGCTCGCAATGAGAAACTTGCATAACATCTTTTGTCCTACCAGCCGGTGGCAGCCAGGCCTCAAGGGAATCTATCGGCAATTAAGGTACTCCTTTTAATAGAGCACCGGAGCAAAGCATTAACACTTGGTGAAAACATGTGATCCTCATACCTACGCCTTCCCCTCCAGCTTATCCCGATTCTGCTGTCACTCTGGGGCCTCGGGTTCCGGACATAGACATGTACAAACAACTTGTAGATACAATCTAAGCAATAATTATAGAGCTTAAATCTAAGATCATGCCACTCGTGCACTAGTGACAAGCATTAAACACAACAAGATTGCAGCAACACTAACTTCACAAACTTATATAGATAGACTAATTATAATGTAACAATCCATCAGATCCCAACAAACACAACACCGATTACATCAGATGGATCTCAATCATGTAAGGCAGCTCATGAGATCATTGTATTGAAGTACATGGGAGAGAGAGTACCAACTAGCTACAGCTAGAACCCGTAGTCCATGGGGGAACTACTCACGGAGCATGATGGAGGCGGTGGCGTCGATGGAGAAGGCTTCCGGGGGCACTTCCCCGTCCCAAAGGCGTGCCGGAACAGAGATTCTGTCCCCCGAAACGGAGTTTCGCGATGGCGGCAGTGCCCCTGGAGTCTTTCTGGAGTTTCGTCAATTGGTGTAGGGTTTTTACGTCGCGAGGGGTCATATAGGCGAAGAGGCGGAGTCGGAGGAGCCAGGGGGCTTCCTCCCCATAGGCTGGCGCGCCCCCCCTATAGGTCGCGCCGCCCTGTGGTCTGGGGGCCCTGGGCCTCCTCTCCGGTTCCCCTTCGGTGTTCTGGTCCGTCTCGGTGAAATAAGATATTTGGTCTTCGTTTCGTCGAATTCCGAGAATATTGCCCGAACAGCCTTTCTGGAACCAAAAACAGGAGAAAACAGGAACTGGCACTTCAGCATCTTGTTAATAGGTTAGTTCCGGAAAATGCATAAAATCATTATAAAGTGTGAGCAAAACATGTAGGTATTGCCATAAAACTAGCATGGAACATCAGAAATTATAGATACGTTGGAGACGTATCAAGCATCCCCAAACTTAGTTCCTGCTCGCCCTCGAGTAGGTAAACGATAAAAAGAATAATTTCTGTAGTGACATGCTACTTACATAATCTTGATCATACTATTGTAAAGCATATGAGATGAACGAAGTGACTCAAGGCAATGATCTATAGTTTGCTAACAAATAGATAACATATAGCAAAACTTTTCATGAATAGTACTTTCAAGACAAGCATCAAAAAGTCTTGCATAAGAGTTAACTCATAAAGCAATAAATTCTTAATAAGAGGTTTGAAGCAACACAAAGGAAGATTTAAGTTTCAGCAATTGCTTTCAACTTTCAACATGCATACCTCATGGATAATTGTCAACACAAAGTAATATGATGAATGCAAATAAGCAAGTATGTAAGAATTAATGCACAGTTGACACAAGTGTTTGCTTCTAAGATAGAAAGGAGTAGGTAAACTGACTCAACATAAAGTAAAAGAAAGGCCCTTCGCAGAGGGAAGCAGGGATTAAATCATGTGCTAGAGCTTTTCAAGTTTTGAAATCATATAGGGAGCATAAAAGTAATGTTTTGAGAGGTGTTTGTTGTTGTCAACGAATGGTAGCGGGTACTCTATCTACCTTATCAACCAGACTTTCAAGAGCGGCTCCCATGAAGTACGTTATCTCTACCAGCAAGGTAGATCATCCCTCTTCTCTTTTGTTTACACATGTACTTTAGTTTTTTTTTAGATGACACTCCTCCCAACCTTTTTCTTTCACAAGCCATGGCTAACCAAATCCTCGGGTGCCTTCCAACATTCTCATACCATGAAGGAGTGTCTATTTGCAAAATTAAGTTGCTTACTGATAGATCAGGGCAAAACATGTGAAGAGAATTATTAATGCAAGTTAATTAATTGGGGCTGGGAACCCCGTTGCCAGCTCTTGTTGCAAAATTATTGGATAAGCGGATGAGCCACTAGTCCATTGGTGAAAGTCTGTCAGAAGTAAATGACAAGATCGAAAGATAAAACACCACATACTTCCTCATGAGCTATAAAACATTGACACAAATAAGAGATAATAGCTTTTGAATCGTTTAAAGGTAGCACATGAAGTATTTACTTGGAATGGCGAGGAAATACCACATAGTAGGTAGATATGGTGGACACAAATGGCATAGGTTTTGGCTCAAGGTTTTGGATGTACGAGAAGTATTCCCTCTCGGTACAAGGCTTTGGCTAGCAAGGTTGTTTGAAGCAAACACAAGTATGAACCGATGACAACAAAACTTACATAAGAACGTATTGCAAGCATTATAAGACTCTACATTGTCTTCCTTGTTGCTCAAACACTTTTACCAGAAAATATCTAGACCTTAGAGAGACCAATCATGCAAACCAAATTTCAACAAGCTCTACGGTAGTTCTCCACTAATAGGTTTAAACTACATGGTGCATGAGCTTAATCATGATCTACTTGAGAGCTCAAAACAATTGCCAAGTATCAAATTATTCAAGACAATATGAAGCATTTTCTGTTTCCACCCAAATATCAATAAGTGCAACGGTTTTCAGGTTCCGCCATGAACATGAAAAATAAAACGAAGAACACCAGTGTTCATATGAAAAAGCGGAGCGTGTCTCTCTCCCACACAAGGATTGCTAGGATCCGAATTTATTCAAACATAAACAAAAATAAAAACAAACAGACGCTCCAAGTAAAGCACATAATATGTGACTGAATAAAAATATAGTTTCACTAGAAGTGACCTGATAAGTTGTTGATGAAGAAGGGGATGCCTTGGGCATCCCCAATCTTAGACGCTTGAGTCTTCTTGAAATATGCAGGGATGAACCACGGGGGCATCCCCAAGCTTAGACTTTTCACTCTTCTTGATCATATATCATCCTCCTCTCTTGACCCTTGAAAACTTCGCCACACCAAACTTCTCATAAACTTCATTAGAGGGGTTAGTACTCAAAAACTTTAATACACTTTGGTCCTGTAGTGACACATTGCAAGAACTCAATAAAACATTAGCTACAGCTCTCCACGTCTAGAAAGCCTTACTTAAAGTCCACAAGAGACAATGCAAAAAACAGAGACAGAATCATCAAACAGAACGAGCCGATAAATATGATTTTTTAAGAGGTACTTCCGTTTCTCAAATCATAAAACTCAAAACTAATGAAAGTTGCGTACATATCTGAGGAACACGCATGAAAATTGGCAGATTTTTATGAGTTTCCTACAGAGATACCTACTCAAGTTCGTGACAGATATAAATATGTTTCTGCGCAGAAATCCAAATCTAGCATCAACCTTCTATTGGAGACTTTACTTGGCACAACAATGCAATAAAATAAAGATAAGGAGAGGTTGCTACAGTAGTAACAACTTCCAAGATACAACAAAACAGTAGCAAAATAAAGACATGGGTTATCTCCCAAGAAGTGCTTTCTTTATAGCCATTAAGATGGGCTCGAGCAATTTTAATGATGCTCACATAAGGATGAGAGTTGAAGCAAAAGAGAGCATCAAAAAGCAAGTTCAAAACACATTTAAGTGTAACCCACTTCCTATGCATAGGAATCTTGTACACAAATAAATTCATGAAGAACCAAGCGACAAGCATAAGAAGATAAAACACGAGCAACTTCAAAAATTTCAGCATATAGAGAGGTGTTTTAGTACCATGCAAATTTCTACAACCATATTTTCCTCTCTCATAATAATTTTCAGTAGCTCCATGAACAAACTCAACAATATAACTATCACATACAGCATGCTTTTCATGATCTACAAACACATAATTTTTATCCAGCTCAACAATAGTGGGATTAAAACTTTCAAACCCACTTTTATCAATAATATAACAAGATGATTGATCAATCTCAAAAGATATGGGACTCCAAGATAAAGTCAAGACCTCTCCAATCCCATTTTCATTAGTAGTACAATTAATATTATCAAGTAACATAGGACCATCATCTAGAGCTTTATCATAAACATTTGCTAAGAAAAACTCTTTAGTACCATGCATTTCGACATCAGGCACAAACAAAGCATTATCATAAGATTTATCAAAATAGCATGGATTATCATAGATAACAGTAGCATAATTATTCTCACAAGTTTTACTCATAGGGAATATTGCAAGAGAATCCCCAGGCATATAACATTCATCCCCTTTGGTAAGCATGGAGGACAATCAAATAGTGTAAGAGATAAAGAGTTACTCTCATTAGAAGGTTGGCATGGGTAGCTAATCCATTCTTCCTCCTTTTGTTCATCACTCTCCTCCTCTTTTTCATCCAATGAGCTTTCAGGTTCATCAATTTCCTCCTCTTTTTCATCCAATGAGCTTTCAGGTTCATCAATTGTGAGTGCATTCTTGTGCATTAATGAGTCTCTCTTTATAATCAATGATATAAGGATTATCACTGTAACTTTCTATGCAAAAATTAAGGATAGAAGATACATAATCTTTAAGGTCCTTACAAACAACACAAGTTTCATAATTTTTAGACATGAAGGATTCTATCTCAGAAGCTCCCATAAATAAAAACAAATTGTTCTACTTCTTCGAACCCAAAATGAATATAGTTATTCCAATTATAGTTCTTAATTAAAACTTCTTCACTAAAGCCACATTGGAATTTCAGATGTTTAGTATCCTGTTTAGAGCAACAGTTTATATCATGGCGTTTAAGCAAGATTTTAGCAATTGTATTCAATTTTTCTATCACAGCACTCATGACTTTACCCGTTCTTGATTCTCTATAATTCATATATATTTCAATAAGCTCCAAATAGGTTGTGGGTTCTCCCATAACAACAGTTTTTAATTTTTCGGTTTTTCAAAATTTTATGGATTTTCGGGTATATAAGAAAAATAAAACAAGACAAAAATAAACTAGACAAAAGTAAACTAAGCAAAACAAAATAAAATAAAAACAGAGAGAGAGAGAGAGGTAGAGTGTACTCCCCAGGTGAACTTATGAGTAAAGCTATGCCTCCCCGGCAACGGCGCCAGAAAATAGTCTTGATAACCCACAAGTATAGGGGATCGCAACAGTCTTCGAGGGAAGTGAAACCCAAATTTATTGATTCGACACAAGGGGAGGTAAAGAATACTTATAAGCCTTAACAACCGAGTTGTCAATTCAGATTGCACCTGGAAAAACACTAGTAACGGGGGTGATGTGAAAGCAAGCAGTAATATGAGAGCAATAGTAACGAGAATACGACAGTAGATAGAATGAGAATACGTAGGCAATGGCACCGTGAAAATAGTTGATACTACTTCCAATGACATATAGAACGAGTTTATGATGATAAGAGATGGACCGGGGTTCCCGAGCTATCTACACTAGTGGTAACTCTCAAATAACAAGTAACAAGTGTTGGGTGAACAAATTACAGTTGGGCAATTGATAGGATTGAAATAGCATTAAGATAGAACATCAAGTCTATTAATCATGTAGGCATGTTTTCCATATATAGTCATACGTGCTCGCAATGAGAAACTTGCATAACATCTTTTGTCCTACCAGCCGGTGGCGGCCGGGCCTCAAGGGAATCTATCGGAAATTAAGGTACTCCTTTTAATAGAGCACCGGAGCAAAGCATTAACACTTGGTGAAAACATGTGATCCTCATACCTACGCCTTCCCCTCCGGTTATCCCGATTCGTTGTCACTCGGGGCCTCGGGTTCCGGACATAGACATGTGCAAACAACTTGTAGATACAATCTAAGCAATAATTATAGAGCTTAAATCTAAGATCATGCCACTCGTGCACTAGTGACAAGCATTAAACACAACAAGATTGCAGCAACAATAACTTCACAAACTTATATAGATAGACTAATCATAATGTAACAATCCATCGGATCCCAACAAACACAACACCGATTACATCAGATGGATCTCAATCATGTAAGGCAGCTCATGAGATCATTGTATTGAAGTACATGGGAGAGAGAGTACCAACTAGCTACAACTAGAACCCGTAGTCCATGGGGGAACTACTCACGGAGCATGATGGAGGCAGTGGCGTCGATGGAGAAGGCTTCCGGGGGCACTTCCCCGTCCCGGCGGCGTGCCGGAACAGAGATTCTGTCCCCCGAAACGGAGTTTCACGATGGCGGCGGCGCCCCTGGAGTCTTTCTGGATTTTTGTCAATTGGTGTAGGGTTTTTACGTCGCGAGGGGTTATATAGGCGAAGAGGCGGAGTCGGAGGAGCCAGGGGGCTTCCTCCCCATAGGCTGGCGCGCCCCCCTATAGGCCGCGCCGCCCTGTGGTCTGGGGGCCCTGGGCCTCCTCTCCGGTTCCCCTTCGGTGTTCTGGTCCGTCTCGGTGAAATAAGATATTTGGTCTTCGTTTCGTCGAATTCCGATAATATTGCCCGAACAGCCTTTCTGGAACCAAAAACAGGAGAAAACAGGAACTGGCACTTCGGTATCTTGTTAATAGGTTAGTTCCGGAAAATGCATAAAATCATTATAAAGTGTGAGCAAAACATGTAGGTATTGCCATAAAACTAGCATGAAACATCAGAAATTATAGATACGTTGGAGACGTATCAAAGGGCCACATCTCCTCCTTTTGCACTAGTGGCAACTCATCCAACCCTATCTTGATCGGTGGTGCTTATTCTCTTTGCAAGGATAAGGTTGGAAATGTGTTTGCCAAATATATGGGCACTCAATGTGGTTTCTCAAAAAGAACCATTTGGGTTGCCAAGCCTATTGTGACTAACTTCTTAGGACCCAACTTGGTTGGGGACCAACAAGCCAAAATTTGATCAATAGGTACATTTGGAGGGCATGGAGGCTTGACTAGTTCATGAAGACTTGGGGGATCTTCATCATTCTCACTTCCTCATGTCAAGTACTATTCCTTTCATCCGTTACCCATGCACCTCCTTGCGGTAATGAGTCCTCAACTCCTTTACATTGAAAGTTACTCGCTCCCCTTTTACATGTGTTGGTTTTGTACCTTGCATGTGGTTGTGTATGTTGTGTCTCCTACTTGCTTATCTCGCTATCATGCTTATATATGTTGGGTGGCACATCATGTACAATTGTTCTTTGTTGAGCCTATTGCATCTTATTGATATCTTAGTTGTTCGCTCATGTGAGAAATTAATGGACTATCCCATTTTGGGGGAGTGATATGCTTTGTGCATTTCACAATCCTAAAATGTGCGACTATTGCCTGCCAAAACCCACCGGCGGGCAGTGGTTAAGCAACACGAAGAGCCGGGAGACTCCCAAGACTGCTAAGTGGGCCCTGGTGCCTCGCGTCGTCCCGCAAAGTTCCAGCACACGTCCTGGCGGTTGCAAGGGCGTGCCACCTCACCTATACCTGATCAGGAAGGTGTTGGATTGCTTCGATTAGTCTCCTGCATGGTAGACACGTAAACATTAAATACGAGCCCGATCGGCTCTCAGGTTGCCCTGTGGATCGGCTCAAAGAGCCGATCGCCCCATGGTTCACATTGGATTTACGGTGACCTGGGGATCCTGCTTGATCAAAACAAAGCTAAACCAATCTACGACAGTTTAGGGTTTTCACCGCATAATCGGAACATCCTACGCGTAGTTGGGCCTAGCAGATACGAAAGATGATGGAAACTACTCCTGTAAGAGGCCTAAAAACCAACGTAAAGTCAATTCCCGGAACATCCCTTATAGGAACGGTAAAACAACACCTCACGCACCACCGGATCATCCAACCCCAGCATAAGGCCTAATCATGCAGATATTAAACTAATCCTTGGAGAACAAGGAGCAACTATAACAGATCAGATCTACTAAGTAACGAACAAGTAAGGTGCTTCCCTTACACCTAGGTAGGTGTAAGGGAAGCTAGATATCAAGGGACGGCATTGCTAAGCAAATATGCATAAGAAAAGCATCAATGCAAGACCCAAAACATCTATGATAAGTAGTGCTACTCGCCATCAACAACGCTTCAACACGAGTAACACAAGGTAACGAATAAACGTATACTGCCTAGATCGCAAGATGCGATCTAGGCAGCATGATGCTTACCCGGAAGAAACCCTCGAAATAAGGGGTGGCGATGCGCTCGGTTTGTGTTTGTTGTGAACGTGACTCGTCCTCCTTTCTCAATAACCCTAGGTACATATTTATAGTCCAAGGGACTTTCTAATTCGGAAGTACACCCAACCGTGTACGAGCCAAACTCTATCTTTTAATTCTAAACACGATCTAATAATATACAGATACACGGGCAATCTAGCCCAAACTCTTCGTGCAAGGCCGCTCCAGAGATTCTCCACGTGTAATCTTCCAAGCCCATCTCAAATACGGCCCATCTCCTGATTTGGCTAAAATCTGGGGATAACACATGCCCCCTGGTTTTGGAAATGATAATTCCAAAATCACTCTGCTTTTTCTTCGTCGGGTCCTGTCGTGGCAGAGCAGAACCGTCGCAGTATCCTTCATCATGACGCCTTGCCTTCTCAACTTCTCTGCACGATTTGACAGTTCTTTGGCACCACTTCCTCGGAAACTGCTGCAACATTAACTCCCCCATATCCCATTATTTAACCGCGTCGAACAGTTCGCCACTTCATGTCCTTGCTCTGTTCTGGCCATCGGCACCAAGAAACCCCAATCTCAGAGCAATGTCTTCCTCCTCTTCCTCCTCCACCTCGTCGGATCTCTCCTCCCAGTCCTTCTCCTCCTCCTCCTCCTCCCGCGCACCCACGCCAGAGTGGGATCCGATGGCGGCTCTGATGGCGGCGCACGACGAGCGCGCCCCAGAGGAGTGGGACCAGGAGGACCACGCCTCCTCCGTCTGGTCCGAGGACGACAAGTCCTTGACCAGCGGAGATGAAGACCTTCAGTTCCTCGCTAATGGGGAACTGGAATCGGAGAGCGAGGACGACTCGTTCTCCTGGGACGATTACACCTCCTCCGAGGAAGAGGAGGAGGAAGACGACGACGACGACTCCCTCGAGGATTACCCTCCGGCGAAGCGCTTCCGCGCCGGGTCCGACGACGACGACGATGATGAAGATGAGGAGGCCCCCAATGAGGGCCACTGGAGCAGCGACGAGGAGCCCGCCGGCAGCAGCGCCGACGAGAGCTCCGATGACGGCGACGAGGGCAGCGACGGCCCGTAGACTAGGATCTACTAGTACATGCCTAGTAATAGTAGTAGCAGATTGGTCAATAGACCTTTCTTTTGTTCTTCCTCCCTTGAGCAATCGGCTCTTTCTTTGTAAGAAATCCTATTATTAATGAAGAAAATATTCCCCTATTAATTTTGCTTTCTCGTCAATTTTGCCGATTGTCAAACGCAGTCGCTGCACAAAGAGCCGATGGAAGGACATCGGCCCGCACTATAAACACAATTTGAGGCTGAACAGTTGCCTATTCACACGGTCAAACAGATCCAGTCCATGTCCAAACCATCCTCCAACCTCAAACGCGCAGATTCAACTCCTCAGCAAATCCACTGGGAGATTCGTCTCAGATGTCATGATCTCTGTCCTGAAACCGATTTGTTAACCTGCTCAATTGAGCCTGTTCCTCTAGAGTCGATGGCAATGCATCGGCTTTTTATTTTTATTTTTATTTTTCTGAAGTCGATGTCCGTGCATCGGCTGTGACTTGTAAAAAAATTTTACTGGCCGATTTCATGAATCGGCCCCCACATTTTACTGTTCGTCATCCCACATGCTTGGGAAATATTTCTTGAGATGTTGACCATTGACAGCTACTGGGAACTTCACGCCATCCAACTGCTCAAGCATGTATGCACTACCCTTCAAAACTTGGTCAAGTTTGTACGGGCCATGCCAATTTGGAGACCATTTACCATATGCCTTGTCCTTAGTCCTCAAGGGCAATACAGCTTCCCATACCAGATCACCAACATGGAACTCCTTTGGCTTCACCTTCTTATTATATGCGCGAGCCACCTTGGCTTTATTCTCCTTGATTTTCTCAAGTGACCATAGTCTGAGTTCCGTTGCATCCTCAATGCTGTCGCTCATCAGGGCTGCATATTCTTCAGCAGTCAAATCATTCTGAAACGTGATCCGTCTCGACCCAGCCTTGATTTCCCAGGGTAACACAGCTTCTTGTCCATAGACCAGATGGTATGGCGAGGTTTTTATTGCTCCATGACACGACATGCGATAAGCCCACAAAGCTTCTGACAATACCTCGTGCCATCGTCTAGGGTGCTCGTCGATCTTTCTCTTAATCAGCTTGATCAGACTTTTGTTGGACGCCTCAGCCTGCCCATTTGCTTGAGCATAGTATGGAGACGATCGGATCAGCTTGATTCCCATATCCTCGCAGAATTTTCTAAACTCCTTGGAAACGAAGACCGAACCTCCATCGGTCGTGATAGTCTGGGGAATCCCGAATCTATGAATGACATGTTCCAACACGAAACTGATGACATCCTTCGATGCTACTGACTTCATAGGGACGGCCTCCACCCATTTAGTGAAGTAATCTCTAATGGCCAGAACCCATTCATGGTTTTTGCTCGATGGAGGATGAATTTTGCCGATCATATCCATGCCCCAACCCCGGAATGGCCAAGGTTTGATGATAGGATTCATTGCTGACGCGGGTACCATCTGAATGCTCCCAAATCTCTGGCATGCTTGACACCCTTTATAATACTTGAAACAATCTTCAAGCATGGTGGGCCAATAAAATCCCGATCGCCTGATCAGCCACTTCATCTTATGAGCCGATTGGTGAGTTCCACAGGCACCCTCATGCACCTCATGCAAGAGCCGATTGGACTCGGCTGGTCCCAAACATTTGAGAAGTAATCCTTCCAATGTCCTGTAGAACATGTCATCGCCAATCAGTACGTACTTCATGGCCCTATATCTTATCCGTTTAGGTGCCCCCCGAGCCGGATCTTTCAAGTAATTGAAGATATCGGCTCTCCAATCATCTGGTTCCATGAACTTCACCTGAAAATCGGCTCCATCGGCTACGTCCTTGTATCTAGTTCCATGAACTTCACCTGAAAATCGGCTCCATCGGCTACGTCCTTGTATCCTGACGCCGTTTGTGCGAGATCGTTCGCCTCGGTATTTTGCGACCTTGGGATCCAATTGAAGTTTATATATCTGAACCGTGTCATCAGCTCACGGCATTGCATCCATAATGGAAAGAGCGACTCGCTCTCACACTTGTACTCTTCCGTGAGTTGAGAAATCACCAATTTGGAGTCTCCAAAGATCTCAACCGCTTCTGCCCCAGCGTCCAATAGCAACTCCATTCTCTTGCATATCGCTTCATACTCAGCAACATTGTTGGTGCAAGGGGTAAATATCCTGATGGAGAAGGAAAATGTTGCCCCCCGAGGCGACACGAGTAGCACGCCGATGCCGCAACCATCCTCACAGACCGATCCATCAAAGAACATGGCCCATGCACGCACAGATAGTGCAGCTACGTCCGTGTTTATTCGTTCAGCGATAAGATCGGCCAACGCTTGTCCCTTGACTGCTTGCGCAGGTTGATACCGGATATCAAATTCTGATAACGCAAACATCCACTTGCCAAGTCGGCCTTTCAGCACAGGAGCCGACAGCATGTGCTTGATGACATCCGATTTGCATATGACGATGATTTCGCCGACGAGCAAGATGTGCTCGGATCTTGGTGCAGGTGAAAAATAGACAAAGGCACAACTTCTCAATTTCGGGGTACCTTGTTTCGCATCCAACATCCTTCTGCTGAGGTAGAAAACCACTTTTTCCGGACCATCATAAACCTGCACCACCACCGATGCGATGGAGGTGTCAGCTCATCGATAAGTAAATGTAGAATGGCCTGTCTTGCTCGTGGCGGAACTAACACAGTGGCTTCGTTAGGTACTCCTTAATATCGTCAAATGCTTGTTGTTGCTCTGCCCCCCAGCGAAACTCCTCATCAGACTTGATTTTGACCAATCCCATGAACGGCTCGATTCGTCCTGACATGTTGGAGATAAACCTTCTGACGAAATTAATTTTGCCGATGAGACACTGGAGCTCCTTCTTCGTGGTGGGTGGCTTCATCGTTCGTACTGCCTCTTGACTTTTCAGGCCGATCTCAATTCCACGTTCATGAACCAAGAAACCCAGGAACTGACCGGCCGTCACACCAAAGGCACACTTCTTTGGATTCATTCTTAGTCCGAACTTCCTAGTTCGGTCCAGGACGTGTCGCAAATCCTCCAAGTGTCCATCCGTCGAAACAGACTTGACCACCACGTCATCGATGTAAATTTCCACCAATTTGCCGATTAAATCATGAAAGATGTAATTCATGGCTCTTTGGTATGTTGCGCCAGCATTCTTTAGTCCAAAAGTCATGACTACATATTCAAACAAGCCCACCGAGCCTGGCACTCTGAATGCAGTCTTGTGTATATCTTCCGGAGCCATGAAAATTTGGTTGTAGCCAGCATTGCCATCCATGAAACTTAAAATTTTATGACCAGCAGCTCCATTGATCAGTGTCTCTGCTACTGGCATTGAATATTCATCCATTGGAGTGACACTATTGAGGTTCCGAAAATCTATGGCAACGCGCCATCGGCCATCTTTTTCTCCACAGGTACAACATTGGAAATCCATTCAGCGTACCTGCATGTCCTAATGAATCCGGTGTCCAACATCTTCTGGATCTCTTTCTTGACCTCCACCAAGATTTCGGCCTTCATCTGTCGTGCTCGCTGCTGGAACGGCCGAAATCCTTTCTTCAGAGGGAGCCGATGCTCAATGATGCTCCTGTCTAACCCATGCATCTCCGTATAATCCCATGCAAAACAATCTGGGTACTCTTTCAACAAGGCTATCATCAGGCCCCTCAGATGCGGATCTAACTTTTTGCTGATAAATGTTGGTCGTGGCTTATCCCCAGGACCAATGTCAGTCTCTTCCAGCTCATCAGCTGATGTAAACCCATACCCCAGCTTTCCATCGCCTGCTAGATCAATGCTGAACACAGGCAAAGTGTATGTTGAGGATAATTTTGGCCGATTGCTAGAATCGGCCTCCTTTTTCATTGCAATGCTCAATGAGGGCTTACAACTTCTTGGCTCTCTACTATGGCTACGTGACATGTTTGAGATAAGATCCTTGCCTTTTATTTTTTGGGGCCGATCGCAGGGATCGGCCTTGCCACGTACGTCTACTGCCTTGGATCTTGCTACTCTGTCAGGCCGGTGGATAAGACCAGCCTCACCCCGTTTTTTGAAGCTTCGATGCGCTCACAGCCGTCCAAACTGATTCCAGAGAGCGACTCTTGGTCGTCTGCATCCCAGATATTCATGGCAGCTAGTGAGATCTCGATTGAGTCATCTGCCTGAACGACCTCTACTTCATCTCCATCCCACTGTATGATGCATTGGTGCTTTGTGGATGGAATGCAACAGTTAGCGTGAATCCAATCCCTTCCTAGTAGGACAGCGTAATTGCTTTTGCTGTCGACGATGAAGAACGAGGTAGGTATGGTTTTTCGGCCTACGGTCAAATCTACATTCAGAACACCTTTTGCTTCTGATGCTTGGCCATTGAAATCGCTTAACGTGACGTTGGTCTTGATTAGATCGTCATTGGAGCGTCCCAAATGTCGTAGCATGGAATACGACATTATGTTGACTGCCGCTCCCGTGTCAACCAACATCTTGCTGACAGGCTGCCCATTGATGTAACCTCTCAGGTATAGGGCTTTCAGATGCCTGTAGCTCCTCTCTCGTGGCTTCTCAAAGATCACTGGCCGTGGACCGCAGTCGAATTGAGCCACCGATACTACCTCGTCGTTTGGAGCACAAAACTCTGACGGGAGTATGAGCACCATGTTTGTATCAGCCGATGCCTCTGCATCGGCTTTTGTCTGTTTGGGGCGCCACACTTTCTTTGGCGGACGCGTCTCTGTTTCCAATGTTTGCTGAATTTTCACGGCCAGATCGGGCCGTGCTTTCCTCAACGTGTACATGTACTGTGCCTCGGCTTCCTCCAGGTTTCGTAGCCGCTGCACCCTACGCTTCTGAGAATGGCTGAGTCCGTCAGGGCACCACCTTGGCCGGTGGTACCTATCTTCTTCTTCATCTGACTCCTCGAAGTCTTCATCTTGAGACGACTCAGCTCGTTTGTTCTGAGGTGGGAGAGGCCCTAGACGATTGAACACTGAAACCTCATTTGTTCCCTTCCTTTGCTGTCTGCATTCTGGGCAGCTCTCGATTGTAGGCAATCGGCTCATTCCTGAGTCCCAGCAATGTTTAAAGAAAGGACAGTTCCAATGCCTATCCATGTCTTCTTGCTCTCTTGACCTCCCTCTAGCTTGACGCTCATACCCGTCGTTGTCTCTATCATGTCGACGATACCTCCTGTCATCTGCATCAGACCGACTATATCTCTCATCATCTACGTCGTAGCGCCGACGTCGGTCATACTGCCGCTCATATTTGTTAAGGAGATGCGCGGAGAGTGGTCGTTGATACCGCACGCTTCTCACTTCTTCCTCTGTCAGGTACCGTCTGTTATCATGTTGGGGCCGGTCGCGTGGATCGGCCTCCTCTTTATCCTTGCCACGGGAGTGGCTGCTTTCTGATTTATCCTTGCCATGGCGGTGACCAAGTCCTGCCATGTTGACATCAAAAGAGAAACCTGGCTCGCATCTTATGGAGTGACTGAGATCCACCATGTTGACGCCAGGAAACGGATGTGTGTCTACTTTCATGGCAAATTGTCCGAAGATTAATCGGCCTGATTCTATCGCCATTTGAATCTGTGCGCGCAACACTTTGCAGTCGTTGGTGGCGTGGGTAAACGTGTGATGCCATTTGCAGTATGGCCTACCGTTCATCTCTTGTGGCGTAGGAATTTTGTGGCCTTCGGGTAACTTCAGCTGTTTCTCCTTCAGCAGCAAATCAAAAATCTGCTCAGTTTTGCTTAAATCAAAGTCAAACCCTTTTGGAGGCCCTAGTTGTTTCACCCATTTGCAGGACACGGGAACTGCCGTCCGAGTCCATTCAGCCACTGCGACTTCCTGATCCTCTGCAGAATCTTCATCCTCTTCAGCATCGACCAGGCCTATCGTGCGCTTGAACTTGTCTTGGTACAATTCTGGGTGGCGCTGTTCATACGAAGTCAGTCTCTGGACCATGTGCGCCAACGAATTGTACTCCACTTGGAACGTCAGATCCTTGAGTGGCGCTGCAAGGCCTGCCATGGCCAGCTCGACTGCTTCTTTCTCAGATAAATGAACCGAATAACATCCGTTCTTGACAGTTCTGAAACGTTGAATGTACTCAGACACCGTCTCTCCTTGCCTTTGCCGAACCTGCGTCAGATCGGCAATGCCAGCTTCGGTAGCTTCTGAATGATATTGTATGTAAAACTGCTCTTCCAGCTGCTTCCAAGTCCGAACTGAATCTGGGGGTAATGAGGTGTACCACCCAAAGGCTGGACCCGTGAGAGATTGGGCAAAGAACCTCACACGCAGCGGTTCTGATGCTGAAACCATGCCGAGCTGTGCCAAGTATCGGCTCACGTGCTCGATGGAGCTGGACCCTTCTGATCCACTGAATTTTGTGAAGTCAGGGAGCCGATACTTAGGCGGCAGCGGGATTAGGTCATACTCATTGGGATACGGCTTGGAATAGCCGATTGTTTTCTTCTTCGGCAGGATACCGAACTGGTCTCTCAAGATTGCGCTGATCTGATCCACAGTAGGAGCTGAGGGGTTGAGCTTTCAGGACTCGCTGCAGTGGCATATTTAGTTAGCCACGCCTGTTTCTCAGCATCTGCTCCAGAACTCCCTGCTGTTCCAGCAATCCCTCCTGCCGTAACGATCGCTCCTGCTCCGGCAATTCCTCCTGCTGAAGTCTGGATCGCGTGCGTCCAGTTGTTGCAGTCCGGCACGTATGTGCACACGTATCCATGTGGGATCTCTTTGGGCGGCTCATACAAGAATTGGTAATCGCCAGGATCACCTCCAACCTTGTAGACAATGTATGCCGGTGAACCTTGTTGCTGTGGAGCTGCCATCGCGAATGGCAATGGTGGCCTAGTGTGGAATTGTATTTCTCCCTGGTGAGTCCCTAGAGCAGGTCCTGACGGAGAGTACTGATGCTTCATGATTTCTTGCACCACACGAAGCGCAACGCGCTCAAGAGTAGTCACCAGGCTCTCAGAATGCCGATGTAGAGAATGAGACACAGCATAGTTAATTTCCTAGCGCAGGGCTCTGGTACGTTCCTCCGAAGGGAGAGGCAGATCCAATCCCTCGAACGCACCTTCGGGTGTGAATCCTTTGAACCTGATGCCGTGCGAACGGGTCTTCTCAAAAGAGCCGATGAGGTCGGCTTCAAAGATGGCCTTAAGCTCATCGTATTTCTTCTTATGCTCTGCAGGCAGATCCTCGTACTTGATCAGTTCGTCCGACATCTTGGCTGCCGATGTTGACGTGGTTGTTGCAGAAAGTGTCCCACCGGGCGTGCCAGAATGTGTTGCCTGCCAAAATCCACCGGCGGGCAGTGGTTAAGCAACACGAAGAGCCGGGAGACTCCCAAGACTGCTAAGTGGGCCCTGGTGCCTCGCGTCGTCCCGCAAAGTTCCAGCACACGTCCTGGCGGTTGCAAGGGCGTGCCACCTGACCTATACCTGATCAGGAAGGTGTTGGATTGCTTCGATTAGTCTCCTGCATGGTAGACACGTAAACATTAAATACGAGCCCGATCGGCTCTCAGGTTGCCCCATGGTTCACGTTGGATTTACGGTGACCTGGGGATCCTGCTTGATCAAAACAAAGCTAAACCAATCTACGACAGTTTAGGGTTTTCACCGCATAATCGGAACATCCTACGCGTAGTTGGGCCTAGAAGATACGAAAGATGATGGAAACTACTCCTGTAAGAGGCCTAAAAACCAACGTAAAGTCAATTCCCGGAACATCCCTTATAGGAACGGTAAAACAACACCTCACGCACCACCGGATCATCCAACCCCAGCATAAGGCCTAATCATGCAGATATTAAACTAATCCTTGGAGAACAAGGAGCAACTATAGCAGATCAGATCTACTAAGTAACGAACAAGCAAGGTGCTGCCCTTACACCTAGGTAGGTGTAAGGGCAGCTAGATATCAAGGGACGACATTGCTAAGCAAATATGCATAAGAAACGCATCAATGCAAGCCCCAAAACATCTATGATAAGTAGTGCTACTCGCCATCAACAACGCTTCAGCACGAGTAACACAAGGTAACGAATAAGCGTATCTTGCCTAGATCGCAAGATGCGATCTAGGCAAGCATGATGCTTACCCGGAAGAAACCCTCGAAATAAGGGGTGGCGATGCGCCTGGTTTGTGTTTGTTGTGAACGTGATTGTCCTCCTTTTCTCAATAACCCTAGGTACATATTTATAGTCCAAGGGACTTTCTAATTCGGAAGTACACCCAACCGTGTACGAGCCAAACTCTATCTTTTAATTCTAAACACGATCTAATAATATACAGATACACGGGCAATCTAGCCCAAACTCTTCGTGCAAGGCCGCTCCAGAGATTCTCCACGTGTAATCTTCCAAGCCCATCTCAATTACGGCCCATCTCCTGATTTGGCTAAAATCTGGGGATAACAGCGACATGATGAATTAAAATTCTATAATGTCCATTAATTATCTCACTTGGTTCTTATTTGCCTCTTGCACGAAAAATATCTTTATCACATTATGGGGGAGTATTATGGTTTGTGCATCTTACAAGCCTAGAAAATGTGAACATTTGAGGTTGTGTCACATAGAATTGATATTTTAGATTATCTTGTTCCTATGTGACATGTGTGCTCAAACAAATCCCATTTTGCGTAAAATGCTCTTATTGCTATTCTCTTGGATTTTGTTTGTGGGAGTTTTTCTTGGCATGGTTTTCCACATTGTATTGCTAGCTCCATATACTCTTTGGAAAATCATGTGCTTCATGTTATGCTATTCATTGCCTTGCATGATTGGTGTAACCAATTGAAGCTCTCAAGAATCTCCTTTTGCATTATGGTCAATTCTTATCCTTTACCATATGCTTTCTTTGTTGTGAAGATGATCTTGGACATGCTCACAAACTACCATATGGAAATATTTCCTAAATACCTCTTGTCCTTGGACAATTGGTAATAAATTGTGTGGTATTGTTCCGGATCATCCTCACACTTGGCTCTTGTGCTCAATTGCTTCATTTCTTGCCAAGAATTTGTCCTTGTGGGTTAGACTCCCATGTGTCTTCCTTGCTTCTTATGTATCTCCTCTTTTCACTTGAACCTTGTTAGTGTTTTGATAAACAATGTAGAGCGATGATCCCGCATTTGTGCATTTTGTATTCAAATGCAAAATCCTAAATGGTGCACTAATTTTGGGGGAGCTCTCCTATGTTTGCTAGAACACTCCCTTGTTTCAAGAATTTGACTTTGGAAGACAAACCTTTTCTTTTCGGTACTTTTGTGCCATCATGAAAAGTGTTGAGGGTTTGGTTTATTTGGAACCTTGCTTTCTTTGGGAGTTGGCTATCTCATTACTTGATATTTGGTTTTACTTTCCTAAAATGAGATAAGTCCTTGAGCATGATTGTTTTGGATATCTTGCTCTATCTCTCTTGTACCTATCTTGTGTGTGCATGTTTCTTTGTGGATAAACGTCTTCGTGATGTTGTCCACTTAGAGAAACTTATACACATAAGATATGGTGCATATCTTTTGATATCCCTCTTTGTTGGAGTCCATTCCTTCATTCTTATTTGACTTGATGATGACTCCACAAAGATTGTGGTTATGAGTGCTCATTTTATCCTATTTGCATCTTCAAGCACTCATATTTGATTTTGGCACAAGCTTTGTTCCTTCATTTGTCGAAGCCATCTCACCTTCATATCCTCTTGCAATCTTTGATCCTCAATATAGTTGGATTCCCTCCCGGTATTCGTCATTGGATACGTGCATTTGATTTCACTCACATTATGAGAAATGCACACCTTATGGAGGAATTCTAACTATATTTGCCTTCCGAACCTTTCGTCCATTTTGGCAATCGATGCCAATGGGGGAGAAGTTTGGAGGGTTTAAGGGAATTGCTTTTGTTAGTTCTTAAGCATTTGCCTTTCATGCCTTGCATTTGTTGCTTTGCATGGTTGAATATTTAGAGGATACTCCACTAGGATTTAATTGCCGGTATATGCAATGAAATTCAAGTTCATTCACACATGCATATATTATGGGGGAGTTTGTTCTAAATGTTCAACTTGGGTTGCTCGCTAAATTCTATATTTAAACCCTCTCAAAGAGATTGTCATCAATTACCAAAATGGGGGAGATTGAAAGAACATGTCCATTACCCCATGTGTGGTTTTGGTAATTGATGACAATCCCTATGGACTAACGGTTGCATTGAGAATCAATCTTAGGTCAAGTCCATAGCCATGTGTTGGACTCAAGGTTGCAAGGTGGAGAAGACGGAGTACAATGACGAAGACGGTGTTGAAGAGAGACGAAGACAGTGTAGAAGATGAAGAGAGACGAAGACGGCATAGACGAAGACGGTGGCGTGCGTACAAGATGGAAGAAGACGGTGGCGTGTATGTTGAAGGAAGACGGTGGCATGTACAATCATGAAGAGTATGAAGACGGAGCTTGCCGACTCGAGAAGAACGCGCAAGGACAAGCTTTATGCTCGATAGGATAGTGGGTCGCATCATCGGAGAGAGCTCAAACCTTGCATGCATTGCATCATGTTTCTTGGTTCTTCTTGGTTCTTATGCATGAAACGGATTTCGGTTGCATCGCATGTTGCATGTGCAAGGATGATGGTTTTCCCGATATACCGTATTGAGAGGTTACACCTCTATGACCATAGGAAAATCATCATCCACTCTTTTGCATGATTTCACCTTGTAAATATGTAGCTCTTGTCGTCCTCTTTCCGGCAAAATTGGTTTCATGTCATTCCGAGTTTCCTAGCCCGAGTTATGGATTTACATTGCATCATATTTGAAAAAAAAAGAAAAAGCCTTTTTGGGCCGGGCGGTACTACCACTGGGAGTACCGGCCCAACCACCGCTTCAGCCTTCCAGGCTTACTGGATTGAAAGCGGTACCAGGCCGGTACCGGCCCGGTAGTACCGTAACCCAGTTACGGTACCAGGTCGGTACCCAGGCCGGTACTACCGCTCGGCCCACTTCTTTCTTCCTCTCTCTCTAGCCCAGCCTCCACCGCACCGGCCCACCACCGCACTGCGCCCGTGCCGCCCTAGCTGGGCCCAGCCCCTGCTCGCGCGCTGACCGCGTTGCTCGCCAGCTGCGGCCGCTGCGCTCGCGCTCGATCCCGCGGGAGATCGAGGCAGCGTTGACCGCCCACGCTAGCTGGCTCGCGCACGCGCATGCTGCTTTGCCACGCGCCGCTGCTGCCTGGCCCCACCCCTGCGCGCTGCCGCTGCTGCACCCGCACGTCCTCTCGCTGCTATTACCGCATGCTGCTGTCCCTCTCTCTCACACACACTTTTGCTCAGATCTGAACACGAGCGGTAGTACCGCTCCGCAGAGCGGTACTACCGGTTTGGCCCGTTTTTCAGCTATTTTCTGCGCAGTTTGCGTGCGAGCGGTAGTACCGCTCCGACAAGCGGTAGTACCGCTTTGGGCGTGGATCTGACCGTTTTTCAGCCCCAACAGCTATATTTCTGGGTCCCATATATATACCTCTCTTCCACCTCCGACCCAACCAACCCTTCCCCTCCATTCTATCTCCTCCATTGTTGACCTTGGGTTCTTGCTTCCTCCTCTTGATCCCCCCACTATTTGTTGCATATTTTTGGGGGAAAGGAGAGAGGAGATCTAGATCTAGAGCTTCACCAATTGGATCCCTCTCCAAATGAGGGGATCTTGCTAGATCTAGATCTTGGAGTTTCTTGGTGTTTCTCCACTCTTTGTTCTTCCTCCCTTATTCCCCCAATAGCTTCTTCTAGCTTTGTTGGAATTTGGGAGAGAAGAACTTGGGCATCTTAGTGGTGTTCTTAGCCATTGCATTAGGTGCATCGGTTTGGGTTCTCTCCGGGGTTTCGATCTCGTAGAGGGCATGTTACCTTAGTGGTGTTCTTGCCTTAGTGGCCGCATTGCCTTAGTGGCCGTGTTTCCTTTGTGGAGTGTGTTAGCCTCTTGTGGCGCATCGTTTCCTTGGTGGAGTGTGTTAGCCTCTTGTGGCGCATTAGCATCCTTGGTGGAGTGTGTTTCCTTGGTGGAGTGTGTTAGCCTCTTGTGGCGCATTAGCATCCTTGGTGGAGTGTGTTTCCTTGGTGGTGTGTGTTGCCTCTTGTGGCCGTGTACTTGAGAGCCTCCTCGTTGTGGAGTTGCCTCAAGTGTGATACTTGGGTGTTTGCCCAAGCTTGTACGGGTTCGGTGACCACCCTCAAGTGTCCCTTAGTGGATCGAGGCTTTCCTTTGGTGGAAAGGCTCGAGGAGAATACTTGTGGCCCTAGTGGCTCATTGGAGTGCCTCGTGCCTCCACACCGCTCCAGACGGAGACGTAGCACCTTAGTGTGTGAACTTCGGGATACATCGTCGTCTCCTCGTGCACCGGTTACTTCTCAACCCGATCTCCTTAACCTATGCGCTTTACCTTGTTATATCTATCTTGCTTGATGTGCTATACTTAGCTTGTTATCACATTGTGCTCATCATGCTAGCATAGGTTGTTGGTGCTCTTAGGCAAACCCCTAGTTGATAGGCCTTGAGCTAAACTAGTAAACACATGTATTTTTATTCTTCCTAGTTTAGCTCTCAAGTAGATGTTTTTATACACCGCCTATTCACCCCCCCTCTAGGCGACGTCCTAGTACATTCACCACTCCCTCCAAATCCCTCTTTGATTCTCCAAATGAGAACCTCGTCACCAACAACTCCCATTGCCTCATGGCAAAGGTATCTTCGGAGGTATGTTCCCCTCCCAAACATACATACTCATCTAATGCTTCCACTATTGATGATGCTTCTAGCCTCGCTATCAAGCGTGAGGTTGTGGGTTTGGATGCTTTTATCACTGACATGCAAGGGGATACCAAGATACATGTTGAGGCCTTCATGGCTCAACTAGGAGCAGCTCAAGATCTTCTTGAGGAGAAGGAGAGGTTTGAGAGGGAGGCGGCCGGTGAGATTGCCTCTCTCACTCAAGCACATGAGGAGGTACACAACTTACGCATTTCTCTTGAAGCAAGTGTTTTGAACCTAGAAGTATCTAACAATGCTATCATCTACCAACTCACTAAGGATCGAGATCATGCTCTCGCCTTGGTGGGTGTTCTTAAAAAGGAAAAGCTTTCTCTTGATGTTGACCATACCAAGTTACTTGAGGAATTGGAAACCCTCAACAAGGTCTACAAATCCTTGGAAAGTAAGTTTTCAATTCTCTCTAAGTCAAGTGGTCAACTTCAATGGGAAGATCATAAGGAGAAAGAAGTAGAAGTGTCTAACCCTTGTTGTGACCATGTAAAGGAGCTTGCCGCCTTGAAGGCAAAAGACAAAACTCTTGGAGGTTAACTCCCTCAAAGAAGAAGCCTTGGATGAGTACTTCCGATTGATCAAGGAGAAGGTTCCTTGTTGTGATCGTGAGGAAGAGATTGCCGCCTTGGAAAGGAACAAGCCAAGCTAATGGAGATCGATGCCATGCAATCAGAAGCCTTGAAGGATTACTTCCCCTTGAGCAAGGATCGTGTTACATGTTGTGGTCATGAAGAAAAGATCGCGGCATTGGAGAGGCACAAGCGCAAGCTCTTGGAGATTAACTCTCTTCAAAGATGCATTGAAAGAGCACTTTCGGTTGAACAAGGAGAAGGAAGTACAAGTGTTTGATATCACTCACCCTTTCCTCGAGCATGAAGATGAAGTCAATAGGTTGATGCGCAAGTTCGAGAGGCTCCGATTCAATCCATCTATTTGGAGGGATCTCTTGAAGCTAAAGATAGAGCCAAGAAGGGCTCTTGCAATAAAGGATATGCGGCTACCAAGCCGAAGAAGAAGAGAAGAAGAAGGACCAAGAACAAGAAGAACAAGAAGAATGTGGGTATCACCCGTGAGGGAGGTGATTCTAGCCCAAGGAGGGGTGGAGTTCCCGACCCCACCACAAGGGGCTATGCCGGTGCTAACAACCCATCTCATGTTCTTTTCATTGATTACTATGGTCGTGTTCGTGCTTGCTTTGTTGGTCCTTATGAGGAAAATGTTGATTGGAGTATTTGGGTTCCAAAACCCCTTGTTACTAACATGCAAGGACCCATTGAAAAATGGGTACCTAAATCCAAGAATTGATTCCTTGTAGGACTACGCTTCCGGTGGTGCTAAATGGGTGGTTGATAGTGGAGCCACTAGTCATATGACCGGAAGCAAGAATATTGTTGTCGACCTCATACCTTCACATTCTACGGTATCATATGGCGACAACACAAGCTCTAAGTTATTGGGTCTTGGGAAGGTGGTGGTAACACGACATCTCACTTGTGAATGTCCTCCTTGTTGAGACCCTTGGTTACCATTTACTTTCCGTTCATCATATTGCACGCATGGGTCTTTGTACCTTTTTAGATGAACACATGGTGGTCCTCTTGTGGAGCAAGACACTCAGTGTAGCCTTTTTTGGATATGTAGAGAGCGGGTTATATGTGGTCGACTTCTCCAGAAAGACAACCTCGTCCGCTCTTTTCCTATTCGCTAAAGGTGACGTGGGTTGGCTATGGTATCGGCGACTAGCCCACGTTAACATGAGGACTTTGCAAAGCCTTCACAAGGGGGGCCACATTCTAGGACTAAAAGACGATGTTTCTTTTTGCAAGGATCGTGTTTGTAGGGCATGCGTTGAAGGAAAGATGCATGGAGCTCCTCACAAGGATAAGACTACCATATCTACCACAAGGTGCTTGGAGCTCTTACATGTTGATCTCTTCAGTCCGCCGTCTCATGAAATTCTTGGAGGGAAGAAATATTGCCTCGTGATAGTCGATGACTACTCAAGATGTTGTTGGGTATTCTTCTTCAAGCACAAGAGTGAGAATCAATGGACCATGATGGAGTTTGTCACTCAAGTTCAATGCAAGTTCGACACCACGATTCTCGCAATAAGGAGCAACAATGGTACGGAGTTCAAGAACCACACATTGGTTGACTTTCTCGGTGATGAAGGCGTTCAACATCAGTACTCCACACCTTATACTCCCCAACAAAATGGAGTCGCCGAAAGGAAGAATCGAACCTTGATTGAAGCCGCAAGAACCATGGTGATGGAATACAAGTCCAACTACAAATTTTGGGCATAAGCTATCTCAACCGCTTGCAATGTTACTAATCGCCTATACTTTCACAAGGGTTTGGAGAAGACACCATATGAGATCCTAACCGGTAGCAATCCCAATGGTTCCTACTTCAAGGTCTTCGCATGCAAGTGCTATGTGCTCATCAAGGACGTACGTCTATCCAAGTTTGACTCAAGATCTCAAGAAGGTATCTTTGTTGGCTATGCTACTGACTCTCAGGCCTATAGATTCTTCAACAAGGCCAATGGTCGTGTTGTAGAATCTTGTGATGTGACATTCGTTGAAGATGATAGTTATCTAGAAGAGTGAAGTGCTTCTTGTGAGAAAGGAGATGCAATTCCCCCGGAGACCATAGGGAGTATGGGTGTTGGTTTCTACCGACCTCAAGAGATACCTCCTATGAGTGCCGGGGAAGGAACAAGTTCTACTCAAGTAGATCGATCTACACCACAAGGCCAAGCTTCTTCTATTGAGCAACCAAATGCAAGTCAACCACTACAACAACCCCAAGATCGACAATAACCTCCACCAAGTGATCAAGGCCAAGCTTCAAGTTCTACACCGGACTTATCGGGACAACCGCTCCGGATACTACATCTCCTACATCCCCCGAGTCGTCTGGCCCTCATGATGATGATGATGATGACGATGATCCCCCCATAAACAACAATGAAGGTCAAGGCGAGGATCCAAACCGTGATAAATATCAATAGGCCTCTCAAGAACCTATCCTTGAGGCCGACACTTGCCGTGAAGACAAGACAACAAGAAATCTACGCCTCAAGTCTCATTCCTTGCGCAAAATTCTTGGAGATCTTAAGAGCAAAGTTTATACCCGGAGGCAACTAGCAAACTTTTGCAAGCACCACGCTTTTGTCTCCATGGTGGAACCACTCAAAGTCTTTGATGCACTTGAAGATCCCGATTGGATGCTAGAAATGCAAGAAAGAGCTCAACAATTTCAAGAGGAATGATGTGTGGACTCTTGTGAAGCGCCCGGATCATTGCCGCAATGTTATCGGCACCAAATGGACTTCAAGAACAACAAAGATGAACATGGCATTGTCATCTGCAACAAAGGAAGATTGGTGGCCCAAGGTTATTCACAAGTTGAAGGCAGGGACTATGGCAAGACATTTGCACCCGTTGCTCTACTTGAGTCGATACGTATCCTTTTGGCATTTGCCTCTCACCATGATTTCAAGCTTCAACAAATGGATGTGAAAAGTGCTTTCCTCAATGGTCCTCTACACGAGGAGGTATATGTGAAGCAACCCCCGGGGTTCGAGGACCATAACTTCCCGGAACACGTCTTCAAGCTTAACCAAGCTATGTATGGTCTCAAACAAGCTCCTAGAGCTTGGTATGACCACCTACATGAGTTGCTTGAGGACCGTGGTTTTGAAGTGGGGAAAATCGATCCCACTCCTTTTACTAAGAAGGTCAATGGGGAAATTTGATAAGGGCTGACCCTAGGGGAGGCCCGATCTTCACGGATTTGGGGGCGGTGTGAAGAACACGAAGAACACGAGTGGGGAAGCGGAGGGAATCGGAGATACAAACACAAGACACACACACAACCGGTTGTTCTTCGTTGTCCCGATACACCAACCCAATGGAATTGCAAGGCAAAGACCCACAAGGAGTAGAAATCCCTCACAAAAGATTGGCAAGCAATTGGTAGAGTTCTAAAGAGGCAAAGAGTGCAAATAGATAGATTTGCAAAAGGAAAAGATCCACAAACACTAGAATCCCTAGAATGGAAGAGACCAGTCACTCAGAAGATCCTTGATACACTTCATAGATTCATCTCTAGAAGATTTTCCCATGGGGGAGGAGCTAAGCTCATATTATCTCAAAACAAGTCTAACCCTAATTCGTGGCTGGGGGAGCCCTATATATAGGCTAGATCCAAAATAGGGGTAACTTGGTCATTTGCGAAATAAACACACCATAGGATCAAAATCAACGGTTCAGATGAAGTCAACTGGGGTGGGGCCGGCAGTGCCGGGGTGAGCTCAGCGGTAGTGCCGGCCAGGTGCTGCTGCGACGTCTTCGGGCGGCAGTGCCGGTGCTTGGGGGCCGGCAGTGCCGGTGCTTGGTGGCCGGCAGTGCCGGGGTGCATCGGCCGATAGTGCCGGGGTGCATCCGCCGGCAGTGCCATGGTGCTTCCACCGGCAGTGCCAGCCTGGGGAGGGCGGCAGTGCCGGCCTGGAGCTGACGCCATCAGCTGAAGCAGCTCTTCCTTCTTCTATTCTTCTTCCTTGACCCATGGAGCTTCTTCCTCTTCAGATCCTTGGTGAGGCTTGTACCTGATGAGACATAGAGCATTTGCATGAGGTAGCATTCCATCCAATGAGGTATCCAACATTTACGTGGAAAGGAGCGAATTCACCTCTTTGTGTATAGCTTTGGCCCGAGCTCGTGTCATTGGGCCACGAGGAGGGCTTGTCGATGTTGAGGCGGAAGTGTCCAAAAGCCACCCCGTATCATCTCCTCCTTGCGAAAGAGTCGTCCTCGACTCTATGTTCTCCTCATCTCCATGATAGGGTGAAAGATCTGACACATTGAATGTGTTGCTCACCAAGTACTTGAACGTTGGTATGTCGATGACGTAGGCGTGATACGTCTCCAACATATTTATAATTTCTTATGTTCCATGCTAGTTTTATGACAATACCTACATGTTTTGCTCACACTTTATATCATTTTTATGCATTTTCCGGGACTAACCTATTAACAAGATGCCGAAGCGCTAGTTCCTGTTTTCTGTTGTTTTTGGTTTCAGAAATTCTACACAGGAAATATTCTCGGAATTGGATGAAACAAAAGCCCACGGCCCTATTTTCCACGAAGTCTTCCAGAACACCGAAGAGGAGTCAAGGAAGGGAAGCAGGGGGCCCACACCATATGGCGGCGCGGGTGACCCCCTGGCCGCGCCCAGATGTGGGGAGGGAGCCCCCTGGCCCCTCCGAGGCCGCCCTTCCGCCTATATATTCTTCCAGAAGTAAAAACCCTAGGAGCATCGGTCTTCCTCCACGAAAAGTTACGTAACCGCCGCCATCGCGAAGCCAAGTTCGGGGGACAAAAGTCTCTGTTCCGGCACGCCATCTTCATCGCCGTTGCCATCTCCATCGACTCCATCGCCATCTTCATCGCCGTTGCTGTCTCCCATGATGAGGAGGGAGTAGTTCTCCCCCGAGGCTGAGGGCTCTACCGGTAGCTATGTGGTTCATCTCTCTCTCCCATGGTGTGATCTTTATGTGATCATGAGCTTTCTGATCTAGTTGAATATGTAGATGTTACTCTTGTCTATTATGCACTATAGAGGTTACTTTAATATGAACTCCGGAGTTACTCTCCACGGTGTGATGGTGACAGTGTGCGCATCATGTGTGATTCCTTTATGAAGTTGTGGAGCTTGTTTACTCTGGCTTGAGGTGTGCTTTTGTAGCCCTACACAATGAATGGTGTTTGTCATCCCACAAGAGAGTGTTTAAGAGTAGCATTTACTTATTCAATTATGTGATCATTGTTGAGAGTGTCCACTAGTGAAAGTATGATCCCTAGGCCTTGGTTCTAAGCATTGAAACACCGTTTCCAACAAGTTCAGCTACATGTTCGCTTGCTGCCATTTTTATTTCAGATTGCAATTACTACTTATAATCATCTATATTACTTGTATTTCACTATCTCTTCGTCGAACTAGTGCACCTATACATCTGACAAGTGTATTAGGTGTGTTGGGGACACAAGAGACTTCTTGTATCTTAATTGCAGGGTTGCTTGAGAGGGATATCTTTGACCTCTACCTCCCTGAGTTCGATAAACCTTGGGTGATTCACTTAAGGGAAACTTGCTGCTGTTCTACAAACCTCTGCTCTTGGAGGCCCAACACTGTCTACAAGAATAGAAGCACACGTAGACATCAAGCTATTTTCTGGCGCCATTGCCGGGGAGGTAAGGTAAAAGGTATTCACATCCTCCGACTACTAAGCTATTTCCTAGCACTGTTACCGGTGTGTGAGTGCTCGAAGCTATTTCCTTTAGATTCTGCAATTATATCTTTTTGTCTCTTGTTTTTATTTTCACTAGTTAGGCTTAATGGAAAACAACAAAAATATTAGAGATCTTTATAGTATTTATCTTGAGTTAGGACATGAGGTGTTTGAAGAGAAAATTAAAAAACCTATGGAACTTTATATGCATGCTAATGGCAATGTTATTAGTATGAATGCTTTGAACACCATTGTTGCTAATGCTATGGAAAATTCTAAGCTTGGGGAAGTCTGGTTTTGAGGAGCATGATATTTTTAGTCCCCCAAGCATGGAGGAGAAAATTTACTTTGATGATACTTTACCTCCTATATATGATGATTACAATGATGACTATCATATTTTCAGTCCACCTACTATTGAGGAGAAAATTAATTATGATTACAATATGCCTCCTATATATGATGATTATGGTGATGAGAATAATAATGATAGCTATCTTATTGAATTTGCTCCCATTACAATTAATAGTAATGACTATGCTTATGTGGAGAGTAATAATTTTATGCATGTAGCTCATGATAAGAATGTTTCATGTGATAGTTATATTGTTGAGTTTGTTCATGATGCTACTGGAAATCTTTATGAGAGAGGACAATATGGTTGTAGGGATTTTCATGTTACTAAAACACCTCTCTTTTTGCTTAAAATCTTGAAGTTGCGCTTGTCTTGTTTTCCTATGCTTATTGCATTATGCTTACATGACTTGTTTATTTACAAGATTCCTTTTGATAGGAAGTGGGTTAGACTTAAAAGTGTTTCTTATTTGCTTTTGATGCTCTCTTTTGCTTCAACTCTTATTTCTTGCGAGAGCATCATTAAAATTCATCGAGCCCATCTTAATGGCTATAAAGAAAGCACTTCTTGGGAGATAACCCATGTTTTTATTTTGCTACTGTTTTGTTGTGTCTTGGAAGTTGTTACTACTGTAGCAACCTCTCCTTATCATGTTTATTTCGTTTTTGTGCCAAGTAAAGTCTTTGATAGAAAGTTGATACTAGATTTGGATTTCTGCGCAGGAACAGATTTTTTAGCTATCACTAATTTGCGTTTTTCTCTCAGTAGAAAACTCGTAAAATTCTGAAAAAATTCATGAGTAATTCTCAGATATGTACGCAACTTTCATTCAACTGGAGCTTTTCCATCTGAGCATGTTAAATGCCCCGAAAAAATTCGTCTTTACGGACTGTTCTGTTTTGACAGATTCTGCCTTTTATTTCGCATTGCCTCTTTTACTGTGTTTGAGTGGATTTCTTTGCTCCATTAAATTTCAGTAGCCTTGGGTAATGTCCAGAAGTGTTGGGAATGATTGTGTCCTTGCTGAACATGTGAATTTTTGATTATGCACTAACCCTCTAATGAGATTGCTTTGAGTTTGGTGTGAAGGAAGTTTTCAAGGATCAAGAGAGGAGGATGATATGATATGATAAAGAAGAGTGAAAAGTCTAAGCTTGGGGATGCCCCCGTGGTTCATCCCTGCATATTTCAAGAAGACTCAAGCGTCTAAGCTTGGGGATGCCCAAGGCATCCCCTTCTTCATCAACAACTTATCAGGTCACCTCTAGTGAAACTATATTTTAATCCCGTCACATCTTATGTACTTTACTTGGAGCGTCCGTGTGCTTTTATTTTCGTATTGTTATTTTCATTCTCTGAATAAAATCGGATCCTAAACATCCTTGTGTGGGAGAGAGACACGCTCCGCTTTTTCATATGAACACTTGTGTTCTTAATTCATGTTCATGGCGGAAGCTGAAAGCCGCATCACTTATTGTTATTTTGTTGGAAACAGAAAATGCTCCATGTAGTAATTGGTATATTGTCTTGAATAATTTGATACTTGGCAATTGTTTTGAGCTCTCAAGTAGATCATGTTTAAGCTCTTGCATCATGTAGTTTAAATCTATTAGTGGAGAACTACCGTAGAGCTTGTTGAAATTTGGTTTGCATGATTGGTCCCTCTAAGGTCTAGATATTTTCTGGTAAAGTGTTTGAACAACAAGAAAGACAGTGTAGAGTCTTATAATGCTTGCAATATGTTCTTATGTAAGTTTTGCTGTACCAGTTTATACTTGTGTTTGCTTGAAACAACCTTGCTAGCCAAAACCTTGTACTGAGAGGGAATGCTTCTCGTGCATCCAAAACCTTGAGCCAAAACCTGTGCCATTTGTGTCCACCATAACTACCTACTATGTGGTATTTTTTCTAGCCATTCCAAGTAAATTGCTTGTGTGCTACCTTTAAAACCTTTAAAAAATTCATTCCTTGTCTTTACAATACATAGCTCATGGGAAAGTAGCCTAAAAACTATTCTGGTAATGAATATGTCGCTTATGTATCTTAGTTCTTATAAGTTGCTTGTTGAGCGGTAACCATGTTTCTGGGGACACCATCAACTTGTCACACCTTTGTTGAATATCATGTGAGTTGCTATGCATGTTCGTCTTGTCTGAAGTAAGGGAGATTTCTCATGATTAAATGGTTTGAGTATGCATATTGTTAGAGAAGAACATTGGGCCGCCAACCAAAGCCATGTATCATGGTGGAAGTTTCAGCTTGGACATTAATCCTCGAATCTATTATGAGAATATTATTTGTTGTTGAATGCTTAAAGCATTAAAAAGAGGAGTCCATTATCTCGTTTTCTATGTTGTCCCGGTATGGATGTCCTCAAGTTGAGATCTATCAAAATCGAGAAATCAAATGCGATTTATCTCCTTCGACCTTTGTACAGGTGGCATAGAGGTACCCCTTTGTGACACTTGGTTGAAACATATGTAATGCAATGATAATCCATGGAAGTCCGAGCTAATTAGGACAAGGTGCGGGCACTATTGGTATTCGATGCATGAGGCTTGCAACTTATAGGAGGTTTTATGCATAACACATATGAATTATTACTACCGTTGACACAATTGTTTCCATGTTTTCAAAATAAAAAGCTCTAGCACATGAGTAATCCTCGCTTCCTCTCGCGAAGGGCCTTTCTTTTACTTTATGTTGAGTCAGTTCACCTACTTCTTTCTATCTTAGAAGCAAACACTTGTGTCAACGCGTGTGCATTGATTCTTACATGTTTACTTATTGCACTTATTATATTACTTTGTGTTGACAATTATCCATGAGATATACATGTTGAAGTTGAAAGCAATTGCTGAAACTTAAATCTTCCTTTGTGTTGCTTCAAAACTTCTTATTAAGAATCTATTGCTTTATCAGTTAACTCTTATGCAAGTCTTTTTGATACTTGTCTTGAAAGTACTATTCATGAAATTTTTTTGCTATATGATTCAGTTGTTTAGTCATTATATTTTTGTTAGCAAACTATATACCATTGCTTTGAATCACTTCATTCATCTCATATGCTTTACAATAGTGTTGATCAAGATTATGTTGGTAGCATGTCACTTCAGAAATTATTGTTTTTATCGTTTACCTACTCGACGGCGAGTAGGAACTAAGCTTGGGGATGCTTGATATGTCTCCAACGTATCTATAATTTCTTATGTTCCATGCTAGTTTTATGACAATACCTACATGTTTTGCTCACACTTTATATCATTTTTATGCATTTTCCGGGACTAACCTATTAACAAGATGCCGAAGCGCTAGTTCCTGTTATCTGTTGTTTTTGGTTTCAGAAATTCTACACAGGAAATATTCTCGGAATTGGACGAAACAAAAGCCCACGGCCCTATTTTCCACGGAGTCTTCCAGAACACCGAAGAGGAGTCAAGGAAGGGCAGCAGGGGGCCCACACCATATGGCGGCGCGGGTGACCCCTGGCCGCGCCCAGAGGTGAGGAGGGAGCCCCCTGGCCCCTCCGAGGCCGCCCTTCCACCTATATATTCTTCCAGAAGTAAAAACCCTAGGAGCATCGGTCTTCCTCCACGAAAAGTTACGTAGCAGCCGCCATCGCGAAGCCAAGTTCGGGGGACAAAAGTCTCTGTTCCGGCACGCCGCCGGGACGGGGAAGTGCCCCCGGAATCCATCTCCATCGACTCCATCGCCATCTTCATTGTCGTTGCTGTCTCCCATGAGGAGGAGGGAGTAGTTCTCCCCCGAGGCTGAGGGCTCTACCGGTAGCTATGTGGTTCATCTCTCTCTCCCATGGTGTGATCTTTATGTGATCATGAGCTTTGTGATCTAGTTGAATATGTAGATGTTACTCTTTTCTATTATGCACTATAGAGGTTACTTTAATATGAACTCCGGAGTTACTCTCCACGGTGTGATGGTGACGAGTGTGCGCATCGTGTGTGATTCCTTTATGAAGTTGTGGAGCTTGTTTACTCCGAGTTGGAGGTGTGCTTTTGTAGCCCTACACAATGAATGGTGTTTGTCATCCAACAAGAGAGTGTTTAAGAGTAGCATTTATTTATTCAAATATGTGATCATTGTTGAGAGTGTCCACTAGTGAAAGTATGATCCCTAGGCCTTGTTTCTAAGCATTGAAACACTGTTTCCAACAAGTTCAGCTACATGTTCGCTTGCTGCCATTTTTATTTCAGATTGCAATTACTACTTATAATCATCTATATTACTTGTATTTCACTATCTCTTCGCCGAACTAGTGCACCTATACATCTGACAAGTGTATTAGGTGTGTTGGGGACACAAGAGACTTCTTGTATCTTAATTGCGGGGTTGCTTGAGAGGGATATCTTTGACCTCTACCTCCCTGAGTTCGATAAACCTTGGGTGATTCACTTAAGGGAAACTTTCTGCTGTTCTACAAACCTCTGCTCTTGGAGGCCCAACACTGTCTACAAGAATAGAAGCACACGTAGACATCAAGGAGTTGTTGTTGATGCGCTTGAGAACCTTGAAGGGATCATCACCTCGGGGCTTGAGTTTTGAGTTGCGTTCTTGAGGGAACCGGTCTTTGCAAAGATGTATCCACACCAAGTCTCCTTCATTGAAAATCCTTGCCTTCTTCTTCTTCATGTTGAGTTTAGTGGCTTGATGAAGCACTCGTTGTTCGATTGTTGCACTTGTATCTTCATGGAGTTTCTTCATGTATTGGGCTCGCTTGTCGATGTTCATGTTTACTTGCTCATGTAGCATAAGAGGAAGTAGGTCGATTGCCGTCGGTGGTTCGAGCCCATAAACGATCATGAAGGGACTTCTCTTTGTTCTAGAGTGCTTGGTGCGGTTGTAGGCAAAATCCGCATGCGGGATGCAATCTACCCATGCTTTCAAATTCTTCTTGACAAGGACTCGCAGTAGAGTGGAGAGGCTTCGGTTCACCACTTCTGTTTGCCCATCGTTTGGGGGTGCGAGGATGATGAGAACAAAAGCTTGACGTTGAACTTGGCCATTAGTGTCTTCCAAAGATAACTCATGAATTTGACATCGCGGTCCGAGACAATGCTTCTTAGTACACCGTGGATTCTCACAATTTCCCTAAAAAACAAGGAGGCAATATGTGAAGCGTCATCCGTTCGGGAACATGGTATAAAATGAGCCATTTTAGAGAATCTATCAACAACCACAAAAATTGAATCATGACCATATTTAGTTCGAGGCAATCCTAGTACAAATTCCATGCTTATATCGGACCAAGGAGCATGAGGGATAGGCAATGGTGTATAAAGGCCATAGGGATTGGAAGTGGACTTAGCTTGTAAGAATGTTGTGCACCGTCGGCGAAGGCGTTCCACGTTGCAGTACATTCTTGGCCAATAGTAGTGAGTTAAAAGCATTGCATACGTCTTCTCTCGTCCAAAGTGTCCCATGAGACCACCACTATGCGATTCTTGTAAGAGCAAAAGGCGAAGAGAAGACTTGGGAATGCAAATTTTGTTGCCCTTGAACAAGAAGCCTTGGTGCAAATAGAATCATCGATGCCCTTTTCAATAGAACACTTTGCAAAAATTGGGCCAAAGAAGTTATCGGAAGGATATAGGTCCTTGATTTCATCAAGACCCAAAACATGAAAATCCAAACGAGTGAGCAAAAGGGTGATCTTGCGAGAAAGAGCATCCGCAACGACATTGTCCTTGCCCTTCTTGTATTTGATTACATATGGAAAGGACTCGATGAACTCAACCCATTTTGCATGTCTTTTGTTCAAATTGGTTTGACTCTTCAAATACTTCAAAGAATCATGGTCGGAGTGAATAACAAACTCTTTTGGCCAAAGGTAATGTTGCCAAACTTCAAGAACTCGAATTAAAGCATAAAGTTCTTTGTCATAGATGGGATAGTTGAGGCGTGCGCCATCCAACTTCTCACTATGATATGCGACGGGTTTACCATCTTGCATAAGGACACCACCAATTCCAAGTCCACTCGCATCACATTCTATCTCAAAAGTTTTAGCAAAATCAGGAAGAACGAGAAGTGGTGCCTCGGTGAGTTTCTTTTTCAATTAATCAAAAGCATTTTGTTGTGCTTTGACCCAAACGAACGGAACATTCGTTTTTGTAAGCTCATTCAAAGGGCAAGCAATGGTGCTAAAATCTTTCACGAAACGTCTATAGAAGCCGGCAAGTCCGTGGAAACTTCGAACTTGACCAACAGTGGTAGGAGTGGGCCAATTGTGGATGGCCTCAACCTTCGAAGAGTCCACTTCAATGCCATTGGCGGAAACAACAAACCCAAGAAAAACCATCTTGTTTTGTGCAAAGGTGCACTTGGGAAGATTTGCAAAGAGCTTTTCACGGCGTAAGATTCATAAGACTTCTCTCACATGTTGCACATGGTCCTCGAGATTTTTGCTATACATGAGAATATCATCAAAATAGACAACCACGCTCTTGCCAATGAGAGGTCTCAAGATATGGTTCATAAGGCGCATAAAAGTTGATGGAGCATTTGAAAGACCAAATGGCATGACAAGCCATTCATAGATACCAAGTTTGGTCTTGAAGGCCGTCTTACATTCATCACCAATTGCCATGCGGATTTGGTGGTAGCCACTACGCAAATCTATTTTAGAGAAAATCGTGGCACCACTCAACTCATCAAGCATGTCATCTAAACGCAGAATGGGATGGCGGTATCGCACGGTAATGGCATTGATGGGACGACAATCCATACACATTCTTTGCGACTCATCTGGTTTAGGAACTAGAATGACCGGTACCGCACAAGGGCTTAAGCTTTCGCGGACATACCCTTTTTCGAGGAGATGTTGAATTTGTCGTTGAATCTCCTTTGTGTCATTGGGGTTGGTGCGGTCGGCGGCGCGGTTTGGTAGAGGGGCACCGGGTATGAGGTCGATGCGGTGCTCGATTCCCCTAAGCGGTGGTAGCCCATGAGGGAGCTCGTCGGGGAAGACATCTCAAAAGTCCTTCAAAAGAGACAACAAATACGAAGGAAGTGTTGTTAAGTTGTTAGTCTCCGAGGGTGGCCCCTTGCAAATGAGCACATAGTGCAATTTGCTGGATGGGTTGTGGTGCACTTCTCTAATCTCACCCTTAGTGGCTAGGAGGACACTCTTCATCTCACTCACATATGGCTTGTGGCGCTCACTCTCTTTTTGGTGGGTCACTCTCTCACCTCTCATCTCACTAGTGATGGTAGCTTCCTTAGCCCTCGCTAAAGCCTTTGCATTGTCCGCAATTACTTAGCTAGGAGTCATTGGGTGTAGGATGAAGGACTTGTCGTCGGCCTTGAAGCTATAAGCATTTGTGTAACCATCATGGTTTGCTTTCTTGTCATGTTGCCAAGGGCGACCAAGTAGCATGTGGCACACCGTCATAGGCATGACATCACACTCAACGGTGTCTTCATAGGCGCCGATCTTGAAGGAGATTGTGACGGTGTGTTGTATCTTCACATTTCCGTTGTCACTTAGCCATTGCACATGGTAAGGATGGGGGTGTTTCCGGGCCGGGAGGTTGAGCTTAGAACATAGTTCGGTGCTTGCAAGATTGTGGCAACTACCTCCATCGATGATGACCTTGATGGACTTGCCATTGATTCCGGCTCTTGTTTGGAAGATGTTGCATCTTTGGTCTTCATTGGGTATTGCATGGGTTGTCAAGACTTTGATCACCACAAGTGATGGGCTTGCATCATGCACACATAGGATTTTCTCTTGGTCTTCCAATTCATCATCTTCAAAATTGGTTGCGGCTTGCACTAAGGCTTCATATCACCTTCACTTAAGTACTCCACATCTCCATCATCCCGAGTTATCATAACTCTTGTGTTCTTGCATTCAAAGGATTTATGTCCTTGGGCGCCACACTTGAAGCAAGTGATGTTACTAGATCTGGTGGAAGCTTTGGAGGACATAGTTGATTGTTCCGGCTTGAAGCTTGTTGTCTTGATGGCACTTCTTGTTTGCTTGGGAGGATCCTTGGAGGCACTAGCACTTGTATTCTTTGTGCTTGAGGAAGCATTCGTTGCATTTCTTGCGGCGAAGAAGGTTTTGGACTTTGCACTTGCTAAGTCTTCTCGCACTTGGCGCTCGGCCCTTGTTGCTTGATGGAGTAACTCAACCATGTTTTTGTAAGGCAAGAATTCCACTATCCTCTTGACGGGGATGTTCAATCCATTCAAGAATCTTGCCATTGTTTGCTCTTCTCGCTCATCCACATTCGCACTCATCATGGTCATGTGCATCTCCTTGTAATACTCCTCAACGGACTTGAAGCTTTGCTTGAGTTGAGTGAGATTGTTGAAGAGGTCACGTTTGTGGTGGGTGGGCACAAAGCGGTGTGCATGACTTCTTGCATCTCTTCCCATGTGTAAATGGGATCTAAGTCTTCTTTCTCACGCTTCTTGTTTACTTCTTCCCACCAAATATATGCATATCCCTCAAACTCAAGTGATGCCATGGCCACCTTCTTTGCTTCTGAGAAGTTGTGTATGCAGAAGATCTTGTCAACCTTGAGTACCCAAGACAAGTATGCATCGGGGTCTTCTTTTCCTTGGAACTTGGGCATGGTGAACTTTAGCTTCCCAAAGATTTCTTCCTCATTACGGTCATTGCATCGAGGTATTGGTCTTGCATCATCTTCATCCTCATTATGGTTGCGAGGTTGTCGAGGATGATCCTCATTTTCATTGAGGCGGTTTGGAGGAGGTGGACGCCTTCCATGTGGTTGCCGAGGGAGTGGCATTACACTAGATTCACTTGGTGCGTCGTCTTCATTGTGGTTTCTTGCTTCACCGTGAGGTGCTTGAGGTGCTTGACGAGCTCTATGGTTGAAAGGATTATGTCTCCTATTGTCCATGTTGTTCCTTCTTGCGCCATCATCTTGAGGAGCATCAATACTGATGATTTGGCGTTCTTGGTTCACTTCTTGTTTGGCGTCATTTTGTGGATGCCTTTGAGCATTGACCACTTGAGATGGATGAGGTTGTCCTTGTTGTTGACGTGTCGCTTGCTCATGGCGAAGACGTTCTTGCTCACGTGCTCGAAGAAGATCTTGATCATGACGAAGGCGTTGTTGTTCCTCTTGGAATTGAGCTTCACGATTAGCTTCTTGTAGCCGCTCTTGTTCAAGTTTAGCACGTGCTTGCTCCGCATCTTGAGCTTGTTGTTGAATTACTTGAGCATCCACATTATGGTGGTGTGGGTCTTCATTAGAAGCATGGTGAGACGGAGACGGAGCTCGATGTCTTGAACTATGAGAGCGCGAAGACCTTGAGTGTTGGCTTCGATTGTTGGCTATGTTGGCAATAGCTTGTTCAAGGCATGCCAACCTTTCTTCTTGTCTTATCATGCTCACCATGTTTTGTTGACCTTGAGTAACGAGTGTAGCCTTCATATCATGGCCTTGAGCATCAAGCTTGTCATGGAGGTCTTGCACTTGGACATTGAGGTCCCTTCTTTGCACTTGAGCTCGTTCTTCTTAGCGTATTACGGTCTCATCTATCCTTGTCGTGAGATCATGTATGCTCTTGTTGACGGCTTGAGTAGCTATCCAATGTTGGTGCCGTGTCATTGGTAGTTGGTTCCCCTCTCCACTAGACATGGTTACAACTAAAACAAGAACTATGTTGTGGGGGTTAGAGGAAAACTCACAAGTAAGTCAAAGACTCACAACAAAATTGGGAAGGTGTGTCAAGGTGAGGAACAACCGGTTACACACGCAAAAACACACGCAAAAGGCTAAGAACTCTATATGGTGTTAGGTATGGGTGTGGAAAGCCAAATGGAAAAACCAACAAAATGTTTATTGTCAAAAGTGGGTAAGATCCAAAAGTCACAAGTCAAAGGCGGTGATCACAAAATGCATACACAAGGTGGAACACACGCACGGGACAAATTGGGGTTAGCGCAACCAAGGAAAATGAGCACGAACAAAATTTGTTCTAACGAAGACTACTAGCTCGGTGTCACGCTAACGCAAGAGAGACCGTGGCTTGGTTGCAAAATTGAGAAGCAACAATATTTGCGCAAGACGCCTCTCTTCTCTTTTCTCTCTTTTGCTTATAAGCTTTGGACTCTTTTGTATTTTTCTCTTTTTATTTGACTATGTAAGGATACTACTATCTATGTAAGTATGTCACACTTCTTTTGCTTATCTTTTCACAACGAGCTTGCTTCGTAGCTTTGCGCAACACACGCACACCCTCACGGTCGAGACGCTTGCGCAATGTTTCGCAACACTAGCAAGCCACTCTCGAATGGAAAGGTACGCAAAGGAGGCTAAGGTTACAAGCTAAGGTGCAAGTTATACCACTTGATGATGGTGGTCGACGATGATCTCGAACTTACGTTGGTGGTGGAAGGTGTCAAATGAACCACTTGGATCCTCAGGGTGCCGTCATCTTTGTTGATTTTGCGGAAGCTTGTGGTGGCTGAAATGGCACTCAAAACCGAAGACCAAACACAAATGGGAAGTACCAAAACGAAAACGAAGTGAACTGTGAAAATTTCGGGCTACCGGTAGTGTCCGCGCCTGGGGGCGGCAGTGCCGGCCTGGTCGCGGCTGTTCGTTGATTTGGCGGAAAACTGACCGTAAAATCTTCGATTTCGTGGGAAAATTGGCACAATCGGGTGGGAGAAGTTGGGGGAAATGTATATCAACACAAAAGGCAAGTTTCTATTGGGGATTTCTATTTTCGTGCCCCTGGTTTGTTATTTGTACTCAGTTTTGCTCAGCCCCTTAGTTTTTCCTCAGTTTTCCCCTCCCTCTAGTTTGAAACCCCTCGCAGACGCTCAGACGGGAGGGTTGCCGTCTGGTCAGAGGCCTTCACCGTTACCGGTGACGGCTAGGGAGCCGCGTTGGTGTTGAATTGACCATTTCTTTCGAACTGTGTTGACTGTAGACTGGAGGAGCTCACCCAAAGCTTTCCACTCCGCCCGAGACTGGAGGAGCTCACACACCGCCCTCCGCCGCCACACCGTCCTGCCCTCCTACCTTATGGCGTCGTCCGCCGCCGAGCCGCCCCCCCCCCACCACCACCCCGGGAGGCGGAGAGGGCTCCGCCTCCACCAGATCTAGATCTACCACTGTCGCGGAGTTTGTATGTCCATCTGGTGTGCCGACTCTTCCCGTCAGCCGCAGAGAAGATTGGGAATCGGAGGGATCTAACGCATGGATTCCATTTGGGTAAGCATCGTCTGCCTATGTGAATTAACAGTAGGCAGTTTTTGAGCGCCAATCGTTGTTGCTCAACTAACTGCGTTGCTTTTCGAATAGGATTGATCCAGCGACGGCTTTTCGGCTGGTGGTTAGGCTGGATTCTAGCTTTACGCGTGATTCTAAACGCTATAAGAATGGGTTTTACTTCCCTGCGGTGGTTGCAACCACCATCTCGTTGAGGGATTTGAAAGCTAACATCTGCGCTAAGTACAGCTGGAGCTCTGGCGACGCAGTTCATTTCGAATATTTCCACAACACAGAGGGAAGATTTGTTCCACTAATTTCCGACGACGATCTGGGAATTATTTTTTCTTTGAATGCTTCTTGACGGTTCGGTAAAATTGGTATCCATGTGGAAAGGGGCCGGGCATCATCTCTCTCTGGTGCTGGGGCATCATTAGGTGGTCGGGCATCATGTCTCTCTACTGCTGCTGCCTCTGCTAATAGTGTGCGCCGCGACGCTCCTTGTAGGTCCACAACAGCACCATCTGTCCCCAGTGCTAGTGGTAGCCAGATCGTTCGTACGGTCGATGTGGATGACGATGCAGACATTGAGGATCAGTCTCCTCAAGATGATGAGGATGAGTTGATGTTTCCTGAATTGGTAGATCGATGCGATAGCAGGCAATGGAGGATCAATACATGGAAGATATTGCTTTTGGTGCCAGATTTGATGACACTGATGATGAAGAGAAGAATGAGAACGATGACAACCTCGTTTTAGCCGATTACGAAGGTGAAGACTTGCCAACAATTGAGTGGAACAGGGAGGATCCTCAGCTTGCAGAAGGCACCGTGTTTCAAACGATGATGGGCTGCCGTAATGCAATTACTACATATTGCATTCTCTCTAAGAATAATTATGAGGTTATTAAAAGTGAGCCAGGTAGGTTCACAGTTAAATGCCCATACAGGAGGTGTAAGTGGAGGCTGCATGCATCCACAATGCGCAGAAGCAGCTTGGTTCAGGTACTACGCCAACCAGTTGTGTATTTAGATCACGGTGTAAAATTTGTTATCTATTACTGACATCCCTTATCATTATGTTTCAGATAAAAAAGAATCCGGAGATCAATAGGTGTCCACCTCTAGGGGGAGAGCCAGAGCTAAAAACAAAGCTAGCGAAGACTAGGTGGTTGGCAGATATAATCCTAGATTGGCTGAGAGAAACTCCTTCACTTGGTCCAACAGCACTCCAGAAAAAGGTGGTTGAGAAGTATAAAATGGAAGTACCTTACATGAGGATGTTCTATGCAAAGGAAATGGCTCTTGACAAGATCAATGGTCCATGGAATGAAAGCTTTCAGTTGCTTTACACTTTCAAAGCTGAAGTGGAGATGGCTAGTCCGAGGCGATGTTGTAGCGATAGACAAGCATACAGTTCCCTACAAATTGAAAAGCGGGAAGGTAATGCACAAGGAATGTTTTAGAAGGGATTTTGTTTGTTTCAAAGCTTGTTGGAAAGGCTTTTTGGACGGTTGCAGGTCTTATTTGGCCGTGGATGCAACAACTCTTCATGGCAGGTTTAATGGACAGCTAGTTGCTGCCACTGAAGTTGATGGATATAATTGGATGTTCCCTGTTGCTTATGGAGTTTTGGAGGTTGAGTCAGAGGAAAGTTGGACTTGGTTTCTGCAGAATTTGCGCGACCTTATAGGTCATCCACCAGGACTTGTTATCCACACAGACGCTTGCAAAGGTTTGGAGAGTGCGGTAGAAGCAGTATTCCCTAGAGTGGAGCATAGGGAATGTATGCGACACTTGGTACAGAATTTTACAAAGAAATTCAAGGGTAAATTTTTTACTGACAACCTATGGCCAGCTTCATACACATGCACTCTAGGAAGCATCTGTTTCATTTGGATTTGTTGTATAAACAAAAACCTGGGGTGAAGGAGTACTTGGATGAACATCATGGTAGGGTGTGGTCAAGAAGCCAATTCAATGAAATTTGCAAGGTAGACTATGTAACAAGTAACCTTGCGGAGAGTTTCAATTCAAAGGTCGAGGTCATTGAAAGGGCTTATCTTGTGGCAAATATTTGATAAGATTAGGCGGATGATCATGATAAAGATCGATCTGCGTCAAAGAATTGCATCCAAAAAATATGCTGGCCATCTCATGCTCCCATCTTTGATTAAGTCTTTGCATGACGAGGGCAAAACAATTGAGGATGCAATGCGTCGAGAAAAGGAATGGAGAGCTGAGGTAACCTACATCGACGGTAGAAACATGCGGTGGAGGTATCCAGTGAGTTTGGTTGATAGGACATGCCATTGTAGGGGATGGCAGATCCGTGGGATACCCTGCATACACGCATTGTTTTTCATGAGTGTTATAGGGGGTGAAGATGGTGAAGTTGATCAGTATGTGTCAGAGTATTTCTCTATTGCCAAATTTAGGGCTGCATATGCTATGAATGTTCCTACCTTGTTGGTAAAAGACCAATCGATGAAAGTCGATCCAGGCTTCAAACTGTACTCTCCAGTATTGACTAGACCGGCAGGTAGGCCGAGGAAGAATAGGATCAGAGCTAGTGCAGAGGGTGGTGCACCGATTCGAAAACGTAAGTGCAAACGTTGTGGAATCCCTGGACACATTGCTAGGCTTTGTAAAAATGGAGTTGACCCAGCTTTTGGAATGGAAGATGAGGCAGGAGCAGCAAATATAGAGGAGAATGAAGCAGCAATTCAACTTGAGATTGAAGCAGCAGTTCAACATGAGGAGATTGAAGCAGCAAATGCAGAGGAGATTGAAGCAGCAATTGAACATGAGGAGATTGAACCGATGGATCGAGAGCAGAGGGAACAGATGGATATAGAGCTGCTTGAACCGATGGATCGAGAGCAGAGGGAACATATGGATGTAGAATGGCTTCAACCGATGAGTCCAGAGGAGAGGGAACAGTATGATCGACATTGCATCAAAAGTGGTATGGCCCAGTTTGATGCTAACTTCGAAGAGCAGATGGCAGAAGAAAAAGCACAAGCTTCGCAGAAGAAGAAGAACAAGAAAGAGGGCAAAAGGAAGGTAGACACCGGTAATATCCCTGGTAGGGTTACCCGGAGTAAGGTGGTGGCCCCAGCGAGTCACACCAGGAGCAAGAGAAAGATTTTATTCTGAACAACTAATTTGAATTTGTATGAACAATTTGTATTGGGGTTCTGATATGTCTCAAACGTATCTATAATTTCTTATGTTCCATGCTAGTTTTATGAAAATACTCACATGTTTTATACACACTTTACATCATTTATATGCATTTTCCGGCGCTAACCTATTAACGAGATGCCGAAGCGCCGGTTCTGTTTTGTGCTGTTTTTGGTTTCGAAATCCTACACAGGAAATATTCTCGGAATTGGACGAAACGAACGCCCAGGGTCTTATTTTTTCATAGAGCTTCCAGAAGAACGAAGAGGATACGAAGTGGGGCCACGAGGTGCCCTAACCATAGGGCGGCGCGGCCAAAGGGGGGCTCGCGCCGGCCTATGGTGTGGGGCCCCCGTGCCTCCTCCGACTCTGCCCTTCCGCCTACTTAAACTCTCCGTCGCGAAAACCCTATTACCGAGAGCCACGATACGGAAAAAGTTCCGGAGACGCCGCCGCCGCCAATCCCATCTCGGGGGATTCGGGAGATCGCCTCCGGCACCTGCCGGAGAGGGGAATCATCACCGGAGGGCTCTACATCACCATGCCCGCCTCCGGACGATGCGTGAGTAGTTCATCCTTGGACTATGGGTCCATAGCGGTAGCTAGATGGTTGTCTTCTCCTCTTGTGCTATCATGTTTAGATCTTGTGAGCTGCCTATCATGATCAAGATCATCTATTTGTAATGCTACATGTTGTGTTTGTTGGGATCCGATGAATATTGAATACTATGTCAAGTTGATTATCAATCTATCATATATGTGTTGTTTATGTTCTTGCATGCTCTCCGTTGCTAGTACAAGCTCTGGCCAAGTTGATACTTGTGACTCCAAGAGGGAGTATTTATGCTCGATAGTGGGTTCATGCCTCCATTGAATGCGGGACGGTGACGAAAGTTCTAAGGTTGTGGATGTGCTTGTTGCCACTAGGGATAAAACATCGATGCTTTGTCTAAGGATATTTGTGTTGATTACATTACGCACCAT